>NC_057804.1:49379492-49679492 GCF_018294505.1 Triticum aestivum
GGAGGGGAGGGGGGGGGGGATCACATCAACTATCCCCAGTGTTTGACCACAGTTGGAAGATCTGAGTGAGATTGTCGAGAGCAGTTACCCATATTTGGGTTGTGAGGGTTCTCCGTATGGAAGTTCATTTTATTTAGGGTTCATTTATGCCTAATACCTTGAGTTGATAATTGACTTCTATCATGCTATGCCCTTCTTCAGTCATATGTAGGGGCGTCAAAATTTCTTGTGGCAGTCCTGACTGTTCAATAGATTCTGCACTTCTTAGATACAATTCTTCCAAGCAGTTCTCTATAAAGCTGAGCTGGCCAATCGGCAGGACCTTGTATATCTTTACAGCATGGAGATCATAAACCATGTTTTTCACCAACAGGATGGAAAGAAACAAAAAGAAGCTGTTGTCTGTTAATATTCTTTTACATTACATAAGATTCTTAAGGGTGAAGGTGTTGTGCAAAGCACACTGTTAGAGCCGCATCAATCATTAGCTGTCTAACCTAGCGGAGTGTCATATGAATCAGACCCAGGAGAGAGTGCCTTGACCCATGCCACCATCCCTGCTTTAAGGAAGACCATTTTCTGTACTGCAATCGATTATAATTTGTCAACATCGTGATCATCGTGGCCCTCTTCTAGTAGTTCCATATCCTTAGAGTACTACAGTGCTCTAGCTATTTTACACACTGGTGTTCTTCTAATGTAGGCATTGCCATGTCTGGTGTATGTTCCCAGATAATTTTGCCCTGCTCCTTAGGCCCTTGTACAATGGGGAACGCTTATGTACAGGTGCTTAAGGAGAGAGAGTATGCTCGCTTCCTAGAAAAAATTGGCACCTACAATGGGCAGTGCCTCGTACAGGTGCTTAGGCTGGATTAATACATGTGATTAAGGAGAGGGAGTTTGTTTGTTTTACCATCAAAAGGCTGAAGCATCGGTGCCAACCGGAAGCAAACTTTGGCTTCTGCTGCTTCTCTGAAGCACCTGGTCAAGTGCCCAGGAGCAAAAAAAACCGTTTTTTTTTCCTTGAAGCACCTGTGGACGCACCTGCATTGTACAGGGCCTTATCATGCTTGTGGACCACTCCATGCATATTGGGATAATTTCAGATAGCTTATGATTTTACTTCATTAGCAAGTCAGCTTTAATGTGTTTTTGGGTGGATTATTAAACATATTACAATAACACCTATGTTTGTAGTGGCATCTAAAAATAAATAGAAACATCAACTGGTCTTGTTTCAGTGAGTATCTAGCACCCTACCTTGATGAACTTATCACAGGATAACGGCTCACATATTGTTCATTTATGCAGAGGCTCTGGAATTTTTCAGCTGGGAAGTTTTTGAAGACATACACTGGCCATGTGAACACAAAATACTGCATTCCGGCAGCATTTTCGATCACCAACGGCAAGTACATTGTGAGTGGCTCGGAAGACAAGTGTGTCTACATGTGGGATCTTCAGTCAAGGAAGATTGTGCAGAAACTGGAAGGGCATACTGACACGGTCATTGCCGTGTCATGCCACCCTAAGGAGAACATGATTGCATCAGGAGCTCTTGACAACGACAAGACGGTGAAAGTCTGGGTTCAAAAGGACGGAGATCAACGAGATGCGTAAGCCAGCTTATTATTTTCTTGGTTGTCATGTGACCTCACTGATGATGGTAGCCAGGTAAGCTACTTGGCTCCCTGAGTAATTATAGATTGCTGCAGTGGAGAATGCGATGCTCCTGGGCTGTGTATTTTCGTCTTGTGTTGCCTTCTTCGCTGCTGTGCGATTTGTAGTGAAATTAAACTGTTCCAGAGAGCCGTTAATGGGATGGTTGTATGGAAGGCTGGACAGATGCAAATGCTTAAACTTTGTTTAACTGGGAAAAACAATGCTTGAAGTTCATTTCAGTCCTTTAGACGATGCCATCATGGGTATAACTTCATTGGAGTACAGCAGAGTGCATAATACTCTGTTGGGCTGGCAAAAATGAGTGGGCTTTCATGTTGAATAGTTTACTAGGCTGACTTGGGCTTATATATGAATCTATGCAGAAAAATAGCCAGTGAATCCGCTGAATCGTCTTCTAGATGATGGCAATGTTTTCTAAAGAAAAAGAGAGATTGTGTCATTGTTCTTGCAAGTTGCAAGTAACTTGGTTTGATGGCAACGAGTTGGATGGTCCATAGAGCTAGAGGAAGCTAGAGCAGGGCCGCTTTCAGATAACTAGATTACGTTGTCGGGTTTCCTCTAAAAAAAACTGTCCTTTGTGATACATCCATATAAACTTTTTAAACTGTAAACTGAAATTAATTTTACCTTGATAAAATAGCTATTCTTGCCAAGCACATCTAATATCTTAATAGGCAAAACATGCCAATCGTCCTGTCATCTCACTGTACACAACGAGTGGAGGGAATTATTGGCATGAGACGCGTAACCATAAACAACACACACCCAAACATCAGGAGGATAGCAATTCTATACGCATCTCAACTCTCTTTCTGACCAATTCCACTTGGTTTAACCCCGTAATCAACTCATTCTTCCACGTTCATCACATTTGCTGCCCACAACTCGTCATCCAGCTAAGCCACTTGTCTTGACCCCGCTGTAACCTAATCTCTGACGTGATCGCTGTCCATTTCACGGCGATGACTTGGCATTCTTCTCGAGCGGGAATCCAGCTAGATATCGTCTAGGCTTTCGTTCGCGCCTTTTGTCGCGACGCTAATTTGCTAAATTGTTTTCAAGTTTTGTATGCGGTGTCGCCTTTCCATCCTCAGCAAGCAACGGTGATTGGCATTGCTTAGCTAACCAACCATATGCATGTGCCGCATACAAAAACTAGTGGTTATCGCCAGTTATTTACTCGCCATGTGCCATAATGAAAATGAGCTCGTGTGTGCATCCCATATCTATCTGTGAAGGGTTATCTTCTTGTTTTTGTTTGTCTTTCAAGTCGCTGAATTCGCGTTGTATGCGTCCGTGTGCTTTGACTTTTGACCAACCGCCGCCCTCCCGCAAGTTGCCTGTCTTCCAAAGCATCTATCTAGCTAGCTAGCTTAAATATTTATACAAATTGGATAATATACAAATTAGCAAATTGTCGAACAATAGGTGTTCAGTAGATATAGAATATTCCTAGATAATTTGGGATTGAACTGTGGATGTGCCCGCTAGCTTCGGGTGGTTTGACTTCCATTTTTGGATAGGCTCTTACCAACGAAGATTTGTAAAAAAAGAACATTTGTGTGGGGGAACTATGATTTGTATTTAAAATGAAAGGAAGATAAGGACAGTGGAAGTTACTTGATATTCCTGCCGATTTTTTTTTGTCCAAGCCAAAAAGTGACTGCAAAAGAGTGCACCACAAAGGGCAAAATGCTTGGTGCTTCTCTGCTTGGCTCGCAAGGTGGGGTGGGGGCATTTTTTGATCTGTGCATTACATATGTAGAGTTATGGTTTGGCCCTCTGGCATTTTCTTGGATCTGTACAGTGCAGCTCCCCACAGTTAAATCAAATCTGCTGTTTCAGACAGAGCAGTCGATGCACAGCGATCCCTGAGCTCCACTTGGGAATCAGGATATGATACGCCGTGCACTGCACCAGTAGCCTCTTTTGTAGAAGTATAAAATAAAATAATGTACATGCCAAGTGGTGAGTAAGCCACATCAGACGTGAAGCGACTTCCTTTGCCTTTGGCTGCATGCATGGGACCTTCCTCCAACAGTCCAACTGGACGGGCGATATATGTTTCTACTCCCTCCGTTCCTAAATATAAGTCTTTGAGAGATTCCACTATGCACCACATACGGATGTATATAGATGCATTTTACAGTGTAGATTCACTCTTTTTGCTCCGTATGTAATCCATAGTGAAATCTCTACAAAGACTTATATTTAGAAACGGAGGGAGTATATAATTTTTGTCTTAGTGATGCTTCATGTCTCACTCAACTGGCGCAAATTGCCATGTTCACGTACGTACGCCACTGCCATCCAGAGACGAATACAGCACAGATCATGCTTGAAACCTGCTAGTTTCCCCACTGCATTCCTATGTGAACGGAGCTGTTTCCAAGTGCGTGGGCGGAGTCGCAACCCACCCAGGTTCTGGTTTTGGTACAAATGTTTGCATTTTGCCGAATTTATTTCAGGCTTTTCGGCGGTGCTCTTTCACGGGGAGACGATTATTTCCTCGACTACGCGACGCATGTGGTGACTTTGCCAATCTTAAGATTTGCTTGCTCGGTCTATCGTGGTTGAGTGTTCATGCATGTATGTGGGTGTATGTGTCTGTATTGTGTTTGGCAGAAGAAGACTTTTGTCAAACGGATCCCAAGGAAAAAAAAATATGTGAAAGGAAAACTTGTTAGGCAAACGGATCTGTCATACTGTACTTGAATGCCAACCAAAGATGAATCACTCATTTGCTTCACTAGGTCCCAACGATTTCTTCATTTGTTGCCCATGAGGGAGGACGGGCAGGGGAGTAGGGGACACCGCCATGCGCCACCCATCATTCTCAGGTGTCCTGTTTTCAGTTTTCCATTTTTGGTGATCCAAGCGTTAGGTGACTACAGTGTCGACTCAACACCGACGACTGATCCATGCACACCACAGCACACTCGTGAGGCCATGCGCGCGTGACGTGTGCGAGTGAGAAATCGGGGCAGACCGACGACCATCCATCTCGATCAGGCGAGGCTAGGAGGGTCCTGCCGCCCCGGCCCCGGCCTGCCGCTGTTCATACGAGCACAGCGACCTTGCACATAGCGGCTTGCCTGTCACGTCCACATTCCGGCGTGTCACCGGCTCACCGGCCGCCCGGCCGTCGAGCTTGACATGTCTCGCTCGAATGGCTAGAGCGAGCAATCGGGTCCATGTTTCCTGCTGCATGGACCGCCGATCGATGCCGACACCGCCCTGTTATCCCTGGTCCAGTCGTCCGGAGATAGCGCCATGGACCGATCGGGACGGCCAGGGCCAGCGTCTGCGCTTCGGCCGGGGATCGATCGGGGTCGACGAGTGCACGACGATGCTTGATCTTGATGTGTTTCTGCCCCGCTGTAGCTGGGATCCGAGGCAGCGCCGTGGATACTTCCCCTCTGGACGGCGAGCGGGGTCCGAATCTGACCTTCGAGCCCGTGAGTGTTGAGTGGCACAGTGCGTGCGTGCCTGCGTACGTGTGGATGCACGGGGTGCCGCGCCCCCGAGCCCGACAGCGGCATGACGGCGCACGCGGGCGGCGGCATGGGGGTTGGGAGCTTGGGCTGGGCCCCTCCCTCTGCCTCTGCCTCTAGGTTGGTGAAAATGCGCATGGCTTCAATAGTACTAGTACAGTACAGTAACACTGAACCAAGCGTTACGTTATTCGTTAGCACGATCGAGATCGACGTGTGTGCTGCGGGCGCCGGGCATTGGTTCTCTGCTCTCTGGCCTTCTCGTGTGCAAGTAAATCTGAACTTCTGAAGACAAATCTCTAGTCTGACGATAAGAGCACAAAATCACTTGTACGGTGAGAGAGTTACTAAGAAAGATGCAGACGGTAAGATTCTAATTTCAGCCGTTCTTGGACTTCGGCGATTTTCTCTGCCGTCAGGTCTCGGCTGCTTGCCCTCACTGACATTTCGATCTCCTTGTTCCCGTCAGTCATCGAGCGTGTTTTTTTCTTTCTCTTTTTGGCAGCCCCGTCACTGAATCGTAGTCCTCTAGATGCACAATCGCTGCTGCCAGTTACCACCACCAAATCGAATCAAATCAGACAGTGGTCGATGGATCAGCGTCTCCCCCGTTGTAGATAATGTCGATTAATTGGACTGTACACGGGGTGCCAGCCTCCCTCTTGCCGAGGCCTGATGCCACCGTATCCCTTGGCGGCCGTGTAGTGTAGCTTGTGTGCCGCTCATTCTCCAAGATGACTGCATACTCCGACGTCTATGCATATGCATGGTAGATGCACGCCCTTTCTACGCACATGCATGGTAGATGCACGCCCTTTCTACGCATATGGTAGATACCCGAAAAAAAAAACTTGTCAGGTATTCATGGAACTGATGAACATAACACTTCACTCCCCTGGCCTCCTGCGTGTCACCCCTCTTACCTCGTTGCCACTTGTAGTGGTCTTAAGTTTATTCACATTAATATTTACTCCGTATTTTTCAAGAAGTCAAAAAATTGCCACATTAGCATTTCCTCTCACCATCTTTTCTTTGGACCGTAAAATTTTCTTTAAGATGTTATTTTTTTAAAAAAATGGAGGAGGATCCCCGGCCTCTGCATCTGGAAGATGCATGCGGTCACTTTATTAATTATTCACACAAGACCTTACAAAGACATATAACAGTAAGACTAAAGCCACCGTCTAGGCAACATCTGTCGCTACTCCTATCCAGTTGATGAAAGGATGCTGATAGTCTGGGCATAATACCAAACAGACCTCACAGCCAAACCTAAACATCTAAGACCCGAGGTCCCAACCAGGACGTCTGCCGGGTATGGGGCACCTACCGTCCGGCGCATTCCTCAACCAGGACGCTTGCCGGGTATGGGGCACCTACCAGTCCGGCGCATTCCTCAACCAGAACGCCTGCCGGGTATGAGGTCGCCGCAGCCACCTGCCACCAATCCATCTTCAGAGTTGTACTGTTGCATCTACCGTGCCAGGTCTCTCTGCCATCGACGCCACCACGACGCTAGACAACGTCGTCCTCCTGCGCGAGTCTATCCTCGCACATCGAACGCCGAATCTGCACTGCGCCACGCCGTCGAGATCCATCGCCATCAATGTGTAGGATGAAGCACCGCTTCACCAAAGAAGCCGTCCACTGGTCACGCGAGATTGAGTGCACCTCCAAGGATGCCGCCCCAAGGGGGTAACGACACATGATTGCCGCCAACATCCGATCAGCTGATCTAGGGTTTCCCCCGAAGGTATTGAATGGAGCTGGCAGCTTCACCTTGATGATGCCTTCATGAAGAAAACGATGATAAGGGCATCGTCATCACCGGCTGCGGCCATCGATCGAAGACCAGGTTTTCACCCGGATCCGTCCCAAGTAGTCCACCCGACAACCTGTGCATCGTCTCGACCGCCTTCAAAGCCCCAGATCTAGCCGCCAAGATCCGGCGACCAACCGCAACAACAGTGCCACCGTAGGAGCCCTGGCGCACCGGCCACTGCCTGAGTGTGCCACCACTGGACCCTAGGAGGAGGGCTCCCACCCCGCCTCGCCAAGCCGCGAGAGCCACCGAGAAGGATCCCGCGTGCTCGTCACCATCTCTGATCTAAACCAATCCGTAGATCAGATCGCCGTCACAGATCCGCCTTGGACAGAGACTGCACCATGCCATGCCGCCGCGGGAAGCCCTAGCTTCACCGGCCGCCACCATCCAGGGCCGCCGCCCCGGGATCCAGAGAGAACATTGCCGCTGCCACCGGCCATGTTCTGCTGTCGCCAACCAGCCAAGCCGCCGGCCACTGCGACCTCCGCCGCCATGACCATGCAAGCCCACCGACCCCACTCCATGCACAGTGAAAGGATCGATATGGTTGACTAGAGGGGGGTGAATAGGCAACTAACAATTTTTAGACTTTTCTTTAACAATTTAAACCTTGCAATGAAATAGGTTGTCTAGATGTGCAACTACGTGGACAACCTATATGATGTAAAGACAATGAGCGCACAAGCAAGCAATGGATATAGCACAAGTAAGCTTGCAAAAGTAAAGGGATAAGATAACCAAGAGTGGAGCCGGTGGAGACGAGGATGTGTTACCGAAGTTCCTTCCTTTTAAGGGGAAGTACGTCTCCGTTAGAGCGGTGTGGAGGCACAATGCTCCCCAAGAAGCCACTAGGGCCACCGTAATCTCCTCACGCCCTCACACAATGCGAGATGTCGTGATTCCACTATTGGAGCCCTTGAAGGCGGCAACCGGACCTTTACAAACAAGGTTGGGGCAATCTCCACAACAATTGGAGGCTCCCAACGAAACCACGAAGCTTCACCATAATGGAATATGGCCTCGAGGTGACCTCAACCGTCTAGGGTGCTCAAGCACCAAGAGTAACAAAATCCACACTAGAAAGTATGGGGGAAGTAAATATCCTTTGGTGGAAGTGTAGATCTAGGTCTCCTCCTTCAAACCCTAGCACATCAACAAGTTTGAGTGGCTAGAGAGAGAGATCGGGCAAGAGAGCTTGAGAGCATCAATGGTGGAGTGAGAGAGGTAAGAGATGGGCGTGGTAGGTGGAGGAACCACCTTATATAGCAACCCACTAAAATCCAACCGTTACTGCGTTTTCAGTACTGCAGCGGTACAACCGCTCCTTGTCCCGGTACAACCGGGACTCACGATGTAACTGCAGAACCCTACCAGGCGGTACAACCGGGCCATCGGGCGGTAGTACCGATCATTAGCAAATAACCGGACCAACCGCCCAGCTACCGCACAACTACCGCACCGAAACAGAACGGAGTCACCCTTGAGGGCGGTAGTTGGGCGGTGCAGGGCTGGTGCAACCGCCTGGTCTTGATCGCTTGAGCGGCTAAGGAACGAGCGGAAGAACCGCTCGAACCTCCGGTTGTACCGGTTGAAAAGGAACAACCGGACCAACCGGGCCACCACCGCCCAGCCACCGCATCAAGACAGAAGCCTGACCGGTACATGGGCGGTGCATGGCCGGAACAACCGCTGCTGGACTATGCAGAGTCAGATGGCGGTACCACCGCCCGGAGGCAGCGGTACCACCGCTCGACAGCAGCAGAGTAGCGTCAAGAGCCAGCGGTACAACCGCTCGGACGAGCGGTACAACCGCTGGGAACACACAACAAGGATTAGATGAAGATGGAGGCACTCTCTCGACAAGAAAAAAGGGGAGATGGAGGTGAACGTGAAAGGACTCCCCTATTCTATCCACAGTGGATTCCCTCTAGAGTGTACGGGATCCGTACGACCAAAGAGATAAAAGCGTAGAGGATTCCGTCTTCAAATGATTCCTTCGAGAGAGAACCACTAACTGATGAAAGCCTAATCATTGAGAACCTGAAACAATTAGCACAGGATTAGACCAACAAAGGGTTGTCATCATCATCCAAAACATAAGGTAGGGAAATGCCCTTACACACAGCCAGCCAGCCGACCAACTCCGATGAAGAAGAAGGCCACCACCACCAAGCCTAGGGCCGGCGCCCCAAACATCCTCGTGTTGCAGATCAAGTCCAGGAGGAGTGCACCGCTGACGGCGATTGAGATCGGTAGCACAACGAATTAGCCCGGCTGAGTCAAGGCCAGATCCGCCGTTGCTGGTGCCATCCTCCACCGCCACCGCCGCACCTCATCCATGTCCTCGCTGATCTGCGCCACCGCCGCCGATCTGGTCAAAAAGGAGCACCGCCTCCCAACCAGATCGAGATCCGAGGAGAAAACCGCCGCCCCCGCCACGCCACAAGGGCTTTGCCTTGTGACGCCCCGGGAGACGGTGGCGGAGGGGAGCGGAGGTGAGGCGCAGCTGTAAGAGGAGGGACGGGGCTCCCCGGTGCGGGGCGGCGCCGCCGCACGGGGAAGGAGGGAGGATTTTCCTGTACGTGTCAATACATACCTCCAAAAATGATGTTATGAGACCTGGCGTTTGTCCAGTTGAGATGTGCTTGGAGTTTCATTTTTGTAATGAGAATGGAGCTGAGGGGGAGCTCCCTTTTGATCGTTTTTTTTTGCCTCAATGAATTGACACCGAATAAAATTCATGTACAAACACGGGACAAAATTTCAGCACGAAGCCGAGCTGGCAGAGAAGCCAACCTGTTTATAGCGAGTACCAACATTTTCCATCGCATTGCAGCTAAAGAAGTGAAGAGTGGTTTTCTAGTTAAGTAGCACTTGCACTCCCAAACAACTTGCTAGGGCAGCTAGGCTTTTCATGGATTCAGGAGTGCTAAGCACTTGGGGCTCGATTGATTCCCCTTTTAGCACATGGAGCAATGCTTGTGTATATGCTGGATCAGCGCGAGAGCCGCCACCTCTGGCGCCACCGCCCCCACTTGCCATCCACAGATCGATCTCACTAAACCCCAGATGTGCTACCTGATCATAATGAGGTGTTGATCATGGTGCCCACTAGGACCAACATGGCGGTGATACAATGTCGCAACTTGGTACGCCAAACAGGCAAATCATAGCATCAATCCTGACAACTAATATACAATAACCACCTGAAAATTCAGCTTGGCAAGCCCAACATGCAAAGTATCTAGTTGTCTGACAAAACAAGAAAACTATAGGTAAAATTTCCATTTTGACAATTTTATACAGCTTTCTACCGATCCTCCGGCCTGGATCTGGCGACAATTTCGTCATCATATAGATATAGGAATGCATGCACTCGCTTAACCAGGTACGCCGAAGTACACTGCAAGGCTGCTGCACCCAACGTGTTAGCTAGCTAGCTGCGCCTTGCAGCAAAGCCACTTGTATGGCTGCAGAGCGCATCAACCGCCCATTGATAATCCAACAAATTGCTCGATCCAGTTGCAGATGTTAACAAAAGGGTGGCACCACATGGTCCCTGTAGTCTGTAGAGAGAGGGCCTAGGTTTTCTAATCGATACTCGGCGATCTTCGAGATCGGCGGCGATCTCTTGGATTAGCATGAGGAATCTTGACCAACAGCCATGCTAATGCACCATCATTAACTAAGATAATTCAGGCTAGATTATACAGGGATAGGCTTTGAATACTGCTGTTGGGTTACACCTGATGTGGCAACCATCATGCATTGGTCAGTTGCCAAGTTGGCCAGTTTTAGATTGCTGGCTGCCATTGGAGGTGCAACAGAAAAGTACCAATTATGCATGCTGCTTGGAGATTTTAAAATCTAGCTGATGCATGATGGTTTAGGGTAATAAATGGGATGTTAATTATTGTGGGATTGTGATGGTTTAGGCACACATGTGGTTTGCCAAGAGGGCCCTCCCTTTTCACCTCATGGGCTATATGCATGGTTTGTCACATATATTTATAGCATAGCCAGCTAGGTTGATGAGCTTTTCTCCAAAAGCTTCATGGATCAGCTTCAAAGGGAAGCCAACAGAAAGATCTTACGACCTTGAAGAAGCTCCTTGCTTTGGATGGATACAGACAACCAGACAGCGAGTACGCCGATCCGAGCTTGGAAAAAATTATGCATGCGTGTCTGTAAACTGAAAGAGATGCAAACGACAAATAGCCAAAATAAAAGCTTATATAACATCATCGGGATTTTATGTAATTAGAACTACTGAACATGGTTGATTGACACTTAATTAGCACTTGATGACTCCTCCACAACATACATGTTGCATGCATTAGTTTACCATTCCTGCAAGTAAAATAGCACTAGTATTGGTTGTCTTTGTTGGCTGATGAATGAGATCAAAGTAAAGCCCCAATAGTTGCAAGACAGGTCATAGTTGATAAACAAGAAACAGGTCCAGCTCGCCACCATCTTGTCGAGAGATAACCCAGACTTAGTGCAGCATTCATTGAGTTAGTATTGAATTAAGCAGACGCCTCCTTTAGTCTGCAGCTAGCGGCCGTGCGTGAAATATTTTTCAGATTTCTTCCCGCAAAGTAGGATCTCCATACGTGCCCGCACTATACCGCAATCACCCGTGTACTCAAGTCTCATGCAAAGTACTATACTGTAGGACTCTGAGAATAAACTACAAGATCTCTACGATCCTCTCACTGATTAACAATTCTGGGCAGGATTAGCGCTGCAATATTCCCATATGAGCTGTCTAAATTACTCTCTTAGCATATAGAGTACTAGTACCATCTAAGCTATCAACAGATAAATGCACATGCTGGCTATCAAATTTGTTGGGATGCTGGACCATGGAGAACTGTTTGTTAATTACGTGAAGAAATCCTTGCTCAAAATTTCCATTGATGAGTGGAGAGGCATAGAACAGAAATGCTATATTAGGAGCAAATGTAACTGCTGATTTTAGTAGTGGTAGCTGCCTAGTTGGGGCAGCAAGAACTCTGGGATCATGATGCGGATCCAAATCCTGTTGGTGCATATATAGGTGGATCTTCCTTGCAGAGCTAAAATTAGTCAAGTCTATCTTTGGTTGTTGCAACATCAAAGATTTCCTTCAAAAAAATAACAGATCTGCCATTTATTGGTGATACTTGGGATATGCATCAATCGATCATTCTTGATATAGATGTGTATCTACATTGTTGACTAAAATACTAAAAGCTTCCAACATATGAACGATTAGAAATCGAGAGAAAGGGAATGGAACAATGTCATGGATCAAAAAGTTGGACAACAAAAAGGTGAAATGTTGATTACCTAAAAGAAAATGTTTGGATTATAAAAAAGAAACGCCTTTATTGTCCAGACAGTAATGTAGCACACGTTGTTGCCCATTTTATATCTAGAAGAAAAAAAACAATAACGATCTTACAATTTCTGTATGAACCCATTCAATCATGCACTCAACGAGCCAGACAGAGAGTGTATATTCGATTAAGTTTGCAATGAAAAAGCATGGCATGGCGTTGGATCCGGATATCCAGCGTTGTTCGATTGATCGATTTGGCTAGCAATTATTCATCTGGCTTCTTCACTAGCTAGCAAGTCCACGAATCTACCGTGTGAATCCTCTGCCATGTGAGTGTATCTTTGAACCAGGAACGCTAGGTTTCCCCAAATGAACGCGAAAGGTGGCGCCTGGTACGTAGCTTGCGTGGTGCAATGCGATGAAGGCAGCAAGGCCAACGGATCATCAGTCATGAGGAGCGGATATGGTCTATGGATGAGTTGTTGGGGACGAAGATCCGGCCCCAGACAACAAATCCCTCACAACATTTTGTTATTCGGAGGACACGTACGGGAAGGAGGAGGACTTCTTAATCTTGTGGAGGGCATGAAAGAACCAGGATTCCTCGGAAGCGTAGTTATAAAACCTTAAACACCATCGGCTGCGCTCCCATGCTTCATACTGGAGTACCACCTTCTCCTGTTGTGGATTTTGCGACCGCCCGATCAAAGGTTCAAGTAAATATGGACAACAAAAGAGGGAATGGGCGTTTCACAAGTTTTCTTTTTGTAGCATTTGAAGAATTTTCTTACATACGACGTTTGATTTGGGGGATTGGAACCCTTGGTAAAAATGTTCGAATGATTGCTTGGCACTCTATTTTGAAGGCCTTTATTTACATTTTTGTAAAAGACCCTGATCTGTTATAAATGCTCACCAGAAGTACAAAAGCAGCTCAAACATAATAAAATGTACATCGAGATACCCGAACCACCATTGTTGTCGACAGAACAAGTCACCACTCCCCTACCGGGGTCGTCGTGTCCTTGTCGATGATAGTCGGAAAGTCTTCGTGCACACGTGCCTCTATGTATTAGAGCCCAGAGCTGCATTCGTCGTCGTTGAACCCTTGAATCGATCCAAAGCACTTGACACTAAAACTCGCCGCTGTGTACACACGACGAGTAACCCTAATCTTCCCGCCCCAAGGAGCCAATAAGAATCTGCGATGAAGCTCGTCGACTCTATCCCAATGGAGGAGTTCGAGGAGGGTTAGAGTTCGGAAGACCGCCTTAAAGACGAAGCACCGCCATCCGGCCGAGCGTGATCCCTGCCAGTATTTAAAACCCAACCTATCTAGTAGACAAAGTCGAGACACCAAAATTCTCTTGCCTGCCGCCGCCACGAGAAGGGAAGGAAAAAGGTCAAACTTCTTTTGTTTTTATGTGGTATCAAACACTCCTTGACCCAAATCCGTCTAATCTTCTAAACATACACATTATTATTTAAGAGGACATGCCACTTCAATCCTGTTTTTTTTTCCTATTCATGTGTTTTAAAAATGATGTGAATTGGATGGTGGTGCATGGGCATGAGTGTACTTGTTTTTGCTGAGGTAATGTAAGTAGTGGTAGTCTAGCAGTCATGTTTAGTTTTGAGAAAAAAATGTTTCTTTTTTGAGTGAAGGTCTAAAATGTGGCAGTTTGGATCTCCGAGAAAATGAAGGCTAGAAGTAGAACATGATTTCAAGATAATTAAGAGTCTACGAAGATCTGAGCTTTCCCTTTCATAGTTGTCGAACTTCAGCGGCACAAGATCCTGTATGTCTACTCGGTTGACGTGATGCTCTTATTTCACACAGTTACAAACCGATTTAGAAACGAAAAACCGACGCATAGATTCCTTCCAACCAAATGTCGGTTTCACACCATAGATCGAAAAACCGGTGCTATACAGGTCGGACTTACCCATGGTTGATGCGGAGCATAACCTCCGCCAGCACTCCCTCGGTGCAAAAAATTATAGGCGCCTCTGCTTCAGTAATAAAGTATGATTTTTATGTCACAAATGTTACAGCACTAGGAATCTCTTTCGAATATGCATTTAATGGTATATATTTTGGCATATAGATCATGTTTAATTCGTCAAATTCTCGATCAAATTTCTGCTCGAAATTTGAAGGTGGCCTCATAGTTTTGAACGGATTGAATACTTTTTTTTTATTTGCCCTATGGTTCCAGTGTAAGTATTGCTCTCTTTTTTAATCTCTAAGAAACAACTTCTTCAGCAGCAAACAATTAGAGCCGCCAAATAAAATGGTTATTTGTTCCATGTTTATCTTTTATTTTGTTTTTGATCCCCTGCTTCATGTTTATCACTGCTCTGATTGTCATGAGCCAAGCTAAGTCCACACAGACCAAAGTGAGAAAGCCGCAAACGAGAGCCATGCGCGATACAGTAGTACAATCACCTGAATTTCCAAGGATATACCTCTGTAAAGTCACCCGACCGAGTTCGCCACAGGAGAAAAAATCCTGTAAAGTTACCCGAGCTCCACCGGAGAAGAAAAATACCCTGTAAAAGTCACCTTTCGATCCTCGCAAAGTTAACCCTTTTCCTTTCGAGGTCGGAAAGTTAACTTTTGATCCGGTTCCGTTCCGTTCTCCCCATCCCACCACCACCACGAGACTGGGTCCAAGCTACGTTGCGGATGGCGACCGCGTACCGGCTAGCTGGGCCGCGCTAGCTCGTACACGTGACACGGTTCCGTGCAGGCGTAGGCCCAGGAATCCGGGACGAGGCGGAGACGCGGCACGTCTGAACCGTCCCCGATGGCCGCAAAAGCCGATCGAAAACGTGCAACACGACGCCCGCCCTCCCGCCCGCCCCGGCCCGGCCACCGCGTTGGTCAAGGCCGTGCGCCAGCCCACGCCGACGCGCTCCCCCGTGGCCACGCGACGCGTCCGCGATCGGGGGAGCGGCCGCGCGCGCGGCCGCTCCCCAAAGTCCAACGACCCAGCGGCGCTTGCTTGCTTGCTTTCTCAGGCGCGCTCGGCGCGGCGGCAGTGGGACTGTGGGAGGGGTCGCCGTCGGGTTGGTACGTGTGCGTGCCTCCAACATTCTGGCAGATCGTGTGGCCACGGCCGCCCGCGCGGCATCGGACGGCTCCACGCCTCTCCTTTCGGCCATGTGCCCATGTCGGCCGGGTCTCGGGGATCACTCGCCGCCGTACTACGACGACTACTCGGTCCCGTGGACTGAGTGACCACCGATCGGGTATAACCCAACTTGGCGATCGATCTGTCACGGGAAAGTTGGCGATTAAAATTTAGCGGAGAGTGACGGCCACCACTCACTGTGTGGAAATTTGGGAGTGATAGACATGACACAGGAGATATATTAGCTAAGCCGTAGCCAGCCTTCTAGATGATCCGGCTCTTTCGGTCTATCACGCCATCACATCATCATTTGCGCCGCGGGATCCGGCCGCCATTTTCAGGTTCGCATGGCCAGAGGGGACTGGCTCATCGCCGCGGGCGGCACCGGTGCCAGAGGATGAGAGAGCCACGCAAAAGTAAAACGTTATCCGACATTTTTGGTGTCTTGTGAGATGGACATGTATTATAGGTTCATCACCATACTCTTAATTGGCGAACGTAAACTCCACAAATACTGTAATGAGCGTAAACTCCACAAAATAGTAAGTAAAATCCATAAATAGTGGTAGTAGTACTTAATTAGAGGTTCATGTGAAAAGATGAAAATAACGGTATATATTGGGATTGTTTCAAGGTTTGCTCAAGTCTTAAACAATGGGCAAATATACCTGTCAAGGAATCAAAATCGCCAATTAGTCGCCCCAGTCCGTACCAGTCCCTTTTGACTTGACCATGCACGCACCCAACTTGTCCATATTTCTGTCTATCATTTTTTTGTGAAGTTGTTGCATATTTCGCGCTTCCGTTTGGTGGATCTGTACTTGCATCCATCGTCCACGAACCTTCCTTCCTCCCATAATCAAATAAACCCTAGCAGTGTCTCTATAACATAGCATATCCACAGCGCGTTCGAACAAGGTTACTGCAGTGCCTATGTGTGCAGGAGACATTATTGTAGCCTAGGATGCCCATGATGTGCTCATCTCAAACAAAGAAAGAAAATGAGAACTACTGTGCTGCTGCACAAATCAAGAAGCAAGTTGAAAGCCAGTACAAGCTCAAGTGGCCAGAGTGAGGCGCCCAATGAATTGGCTTCCCAGCTTAGATTAGCCAGCTTGATGACCAGATCACTCGACCTCAACACATGATCAAACAGTTCTTTCCCACATATCCTCGTCACCCCCAGCTTGCATTGCACATGAGCCAGATTTGTTTATAGCCCCATTGGGAGGATCCCTAATTACCTCTTAGTCATGGGTGCGCATGTGCCTCGGAAGGAGCTGCAACAAACAAGCCAGTGCCAGTGCCACAGCTCAAACATTAAGGTTTACATCTATCATGTCACGGCCAATGAGGTGGCCTCCTCACATGCAATAATCTCAGATACTAGTATTATATTGTCCTGCATGCAATTTTAATTGTCTTGGGGCAAATGAATTGAAGGTAGGTGGTTGGATCTGCAGGTCTTGTAGGAGTAGATAGATCATAGATAGTACTTATGGTGCAGGGGGTATGTAGGTATGGGAAGAACTGGCTTCATGGGTACTAAAGTTCAGAGTATGGGTGTTTTGATCATAAAGAGAGATTCCCGCAGTTTTGCGCTGTACGTAGTAAAACAGACAAGGGCTACCCATTTGGCAAGTTGAGCTAGATCCAGTGTATTTGTCACGTTGCAAGCATAAGAAAAAAACTCCATGCAAAAAAAAAGCATAAGAAAAAAACTAGTATTTCTTCTCTAACTATTTCTTATTTAAATGTATAGACTCACTATACAGTATTACACTTCACATCTTTTCTGAAACTTAGAAAGTAGCTTTTGAATAATAGTGTGTAGTGGTAACTAGTTTTTTTTTGTGCGGGGTTAGTGGTAACTAGTTGTACAAAATCTGCTTCTACTCCTGCAAAGTCATGACATACCATGTGCAATTGCCTTTTTTTTGCAGAGGGCACAATTGCAAATATTATTTGTTGGAAAAATAACTTCGCGTTACATGTAAAAATGGCTATATAACACACGCAAAATTAATCTATTACCTTTTTTGGTAGGTTACAAGTGGTCATATTGCCTAATGAATTTCTGAGTGCACATGTCCATGGTTTATCTTACTCTTTTTTTTTTGCAAAGTCGAAACAGAGAGGAAAATTTAAGAGATAGAATATGGCTCGGCAGCTACTTGACAACTTTACTTCTCGTAAGTGCATTATTCCGTGTTGAGACGACGTGTCTGGTTAATCAACATGATTACGCACATGCGCCAAAAGTTAAGTCTTTGCTTAACATGGCCAATGGTGCAAATTGTCTGTTTAGTAGGCCAACTTGGCACCATATGTCAAAGTATATAGTCTCTCCCCTTGCTCATTGAAGCTTTCTCACCTTCTTGGTTTTGTTCAAGTAACAATTGCCGAAAAGTTTGGAACCAGATCACACAATATCCAACGCCGCTAGTTAAATTCCCAACACATTCTCTCTCATCAGTGGTTGGGAGTCCACGTTCGAAAAAGACTGAAAAAATACTGAGCAAATCTTGAAACAATCTTGAACAATCCGTTGATTAGTCCTTCGTTAACTAGATTTTTTCATAAGCCAGCTTGCTCTGCCCATTGATAATGGTTAGTGATTATGTTAAGTTCTGAATGATAACAACTAATCGCATTGGTCGGCCTTAATACACTTGCTTGTCCCCATGTGAGTTGGGCCCAAGTCATCATCATCATCATAAACCACCAATAAATCTTTCTGGTGGGCAACAGTTTGCACCTGCAAATAACAAAACTCAGAGCATTAGTAGTTTACACATGTTATTTTGTTGTTTGTTGGTTGATTGGTTCATCCCTAGGTTTAGTGATGTGCGTCTCCACTTTCTGTCGAGTGATGAATATTGAGTACCAAAGACAAAACAGTCAGGCAAAAGTGTCGATGGATCAGAAGTTCAAAAGAAATGATGCTAGTCCAACATAGATCGAGGATAACATGATATATGGCCAATAGTTCATAGGTAACAAATGTGAAAGTACCCCTGATTTTGTGTGCGAGGACAACATGAGGGGGTCACCCGAACTAGATGAACAATCCCCATCTCCACCCTTCCCTCAACATTTTGCGTAATAACATCAAAGGTTTCATGGTACAACAAAAAAGTTTGATAGTATATAGTAAGAAAAATGGCAACTCACAAGGTGTGGCAATCTTATTCTCAGCCCAAAACAAAATCTCAAAACTGGCTAATATTGATGTGGGTTTCGATGCTTAACTATCCATCCAACAACCATCATGTTATGGACATATTATTGATCTATTGTAGTATGTAAGACCCATGTGTACCCAAGCAGAGAGAGTAGTGTATTAATGTTGCAGTGACAATTTCTTGGTAAACATCGCACATACTCTAGATTTTTCTATTTGTGTATACCTAATCATAAACTAGAAATGTGTATCAAGATATTTCACATACCATACCCTTTAGAGATTCCTACCAAGATATCTAAGGGTACACAAAAACATACACAATATATTCATAGAAGTGTCACAAATTAATTTCAGAATGAGAAGATATGTAATTTTGTCTTTTATCATTTTCTCGCAACGAAAATGATTTGTTTTATTTTGAAGTCATAACACATCAAAATAAAAAAATTATATTTTTACTACCCTATCCTATGATATTTAGCACAATATATTACTTATTATTTTGGTTTTTAAAATGGGTATTAAAAATGTATAAGCATTTGAGCGGTTTTATTCATACATATAGCTCTTACAAAAACCCCATGTACTAGTTTAATTTGATGGCTGTTATTTCCACGTTTTGCTCTAGGCAGTTACTCCACCTCTTAGGGTACGTATTTTCTAGGAGTAGTATCTAGGAATAAGATTTCTGTAAGAGTTTAGTATAAATGATGATATTTATTTTGCCTCACCTCAAGATTGAAATTTTGTAGGAGTAGTACGTAGGAATGGGTTCTTTGGTTGGGTGGTCATAACCCAAGATTAGTTTCCTCATATCCGCATGAGCTATTTAGAAACCATTGTTCTCCTGAGCTAATGTGTTGTGTATGAACAATATCATCAGTAGTTAGCTTAGTGGGTAGGTCATCTAAAGTTGACACTACGTTGTTGTAGTGATCAGTTAAAATTGTTTAATATCATTATAATCCCATGGATAACTCGGTGTGATGCAAGTCATTGAATACACTTCTCGATGGAGTAATTTGAAAAATAAAAAGAAAACATGGTAGCACAAGCTACCTTCTTATAAATGATATCCACATTTCTTCAAAAATCACTCACTTATGTGATTAAGTATTATCTGTAGATATTAAGCTTTGTGCAAAGTATTACATTTTCGAGGCATATGCAATGTGCATAAAATTAAAATTAAAGCACTTAAATCCTTGTATTAACTTCTCATACTTGTCTTTTTCATGCAAAATACAGAATCAATGCATCTCTTCTTGCTAACTTGAAAAATACATTGTTCATTGTGCCATCTTTTGTTTTCTGAATTTTATAAACCCTTTTTCTATGCACCATGTGCACAAAATCCATGTCCATAAATATTATAATAATCTAGTAAAACTATTTTAAAGTTTTGGTCTGGACTCCAATAGTCCACTCTTAAAACTCAATATTAGACATATTTGTTTACATGCCTTATCAAAGCAATATGAGCAATGTTATTGTTCTGCAAACATGCAACCTTATTCAATACTCCCTCTGTCCAAAAATAAGTGACTCAACTTTGTACTAACTTTGTACTAAAGTTAGTACAAAGTTGAGTCGCTTATTTTGGGATGGAGGGAGTGCAAATTATAAATAAAATCACGAAGTAGACAAAAAGAAATCTAGGGACCCATAGAAATGAAAGCAAATAGATAAGATACTCTAGAATCATAAACGTTCAATGGAAAATATTGAGAATGTTATTAATTTTTGGACAATTAGGGAAAATGTATTTTTAATATATTATAAGTGGGGGTAAGATTACCAATTGCAAAGAAACACTTGTTCGGAAGTGCCAAATCATGTTTAACCAAGAAAAAAATTCTACAAGAGCAATTATTCACGACTAATTGCACAACAAAATAGATTAGTGAAAGTGATCCATGACTATTGGTGGAGAAACTTATAACTAATAACAAAATTAGTGGATTTTTTTCCACAAGAATGCAAAATATAGGAATAAAATGAAACTTGATAAGGTAAAAAAAATCTTACACATTCTAGAAAAAAATATTCGAAATGAGTGAAACAAGAGAAGTCAACAATATTTGAAATAACACAAAATGCAAGAAAGCACAGACAAAAATACGAACAACCATAAAGAAAATCCAGATTCTTGGTGTACTCTCAATGGATCATTGTGGGTTTTCCAAACTCCCAGCCTTTTGATACTTGTACCTTTTTCTATGGTCATACAAAATGCTATTTTTGCTTGGTATACTTCAGTTCTCTATTCTTAAGTTTTATGTTTTTCTTTAAGTTTAGCTTTCCCCATTTTTGCATGGTCTGATTCATAGTCTTAACTTTGTTAACCATTCTCTGATTCTTTCTTGTCATTTTTCTATTTATCTATCAATTGTGCAGTTAGGTGTGCAAAATCACCACCATGTCATTGGGTGTCACTCTAGGTTTTGACGGAATACATTTGGTATTGAAGTTAGGGACCAAACTTATTTGGTTGGGAGTTTATGAACCAAACCTAAAGAAAACAATGTCTAAGAGGACCCAAAAAATGGATTCTCCCGACTACCAAAGAGTCTGTGAAAGCTAGATTATTTAATCTTCATATCAGAAGTGCACGTGTTATAAAAATGTGAATCTAGCTTCATTTCCACCAAACAAAGAAATTTCATATATTTGATAAATACTTATATGAAAGTCGACTTCATAAAATTCTAGGACAAACTTGGTGGCGTTTGCAAGGTATGCATGTTTATCTTCCATACTTTGCAAAAACAGTTTTATATGAGGATAGCAAATGGATCATTTGATCATATAATCACGATACATTTAACATAGCAAGAATTCATATCTCTATGTTTTCAAAAAATGTGAAGAAAAATAAACACGTGTATATACCAACAACTGATAATTGGTGTATATGCATAGAAGCACGCCTCTCAAGCAGGGTCTGACGCCATAGGCACAGAAGCCCCTCTCAGGGTTTGAATGTTGTGATCGGAAAAAAATGGATAGGAACCCATGCATGTGAATTATGGTAAAAAAATACTAATATAGTGATATGTCAATTTTAAATCATGCTTTTATATCAATAATTATTGCATTATGGGCTGTTATTATACGTTATGTCACAATAGTTATGCCTTTTCTCTCTTATTTTATAAGGTTTACATGAAGAGGGAGAATGCCGACAGCTGGAATTCTGGACTGAAAAAGGAGCAAATATTAGAGACCTATTCTGCACAACTCAAAAAGTCCTTAAACTTCACGGAGATCAGTTTTGGAATATATTAAAAAATTTGGGCGAAGAAAGCACCGGAGGGGGGCCACCAGTCAGCCACGAGGGTGGAGGGCGCGCCCTACCCCCTGGGCGCGCCCCTGCCTCGTGGGCCCCATGGCAGGCCCCCGACCCATCTTCTACTATATGGTGTCTTTTGCCCTGGAAAAAAAATTAGAGAGAACCTTGCGGGATGAACCGCCGCCGTCTCGAGGCGGAACCTGGGCATGACCAATCTAGGGCTCCGGCGGAGCTGTTCTGCCGGGGAAACATCCCTTCAGGAGGGGGAAATCATCGCCATCGTCATCACCATCGATACTCTCATCGAGAGGGGGTCAATCTCCATTAACATCTTCACCAGCATCATCTCCTCTCAAACCCTAGTTCATCTCTTGTATCTGATCTTTGTCTCAAAACCTCATATTGGTACCTGTGGGTTGCTAGTAGTGTTGATTACTCCTTGTAGTTGATGCTAGTTGGTTTATTCGTTGGAAGATCATATGTTCAGATCCTTAATGCTATTCAATACCCCTCTGATTATGAACATGAATATGCTTTGTGAGTAGTTACGCTTGTTCCTGAGGACATGGGAGAAGTCTTCTTATAAGTAATCGTGTGAATTTGGTATTCGTTCGATATTTTGATGAGATGCATGTTGTCTTTACTCTAGTGGTGTTATGTGAACGTCGACTACATGCCACTTCACCATGATTTGGGCCTAGGGGAAGGCATTGGGAAGTAATAAGTAGATGATGGGTTGCTAGAGTGAGAGAAGATTAAACCCTAGTTTATGCGTTGCTTCGTAAGGGGCTGATTTGGATCCATATGTTTCATGTTATGGTTAGATTTTACCTTAATTCTTCTTTCATAGTTGCAGATGCTTGCGAGAGGGGTTAACCATAAGTGGGAGGCTTGTCCAAGTAAGGACAACACCCAAGCACCGGTCCACCCACATATCAAATTACCAAAGTAACGAACGTGAATCATATGAGCATGATGAAAACTAGCTTGACGACAATTCCCATGTGTCCTCGGAAGCACTTTGCTTTATATAAGAGTTCGCCCAGGCTTGTCCTTTGCTATAAAAAGGATTGGGCCACCTTGCTGCACTTTGTTTACTTTTGTTACTTGTTACCAGTTACGAATTACCTTATCACAAAACTATCTGTTACCGATAATTTCAGTGCTTGCAAAGAATACCTTAATGAAAACCACTTGTCATTTCCTTCTACTCCTCGTTGGGTTCGACACTCTACGATAGATCTCCTATACTTGTGGTTCATCATATAGTTCATGGTCCATACCGACTGTAATGTAAAACATTTGTTATGTTATGTTATTGTAACTTACCATAGCTCAATGTACATAATCTTAATGACAAACTTTAATACGCTTCCTCTTACATTTAATGTTTGTTTGATCTTTTCATATATTTTTCAAAACTTGTTTGTATAGTTTTTACTAAGTTAATCATATGATCATATGATCCTAGGATCAATACATTCTTGGGCGGGAGCGGGTTACTCTTAAAAACATCTTAGTTAGGTGTAAAGTACATGATTAGTATTTTTTATTAGTACTAGGACAATGATCGTGCGGTGTAACGGGGTATAAATATTAGTATCTTATCTTGTGATTTACCTGGGCATATTAATGCAATGATGTAAACAAATGTTTGTGAAATCCTGCCCGTGATTCACAGTATAGTTTGATGAGAAGTTTGGTAGGTAAATTAAAGTGGAATTGATTCAGGAGGTACGTAAATTAAGGTGATTGATTATCATAGGGAAATGTTGGATGAAGCGGTGGTGAGAAGAAAAGTGAAAGATGAAACCTTATGAGAGTGACTAAATGGCTCCCGAACTCATCCGCTCCTGCCTGTGAAGAGTAAAATAAAAAATACTAGAAAAATTCAAAAAATATCTAAACTTTTTTGACGTGGAGGATGTTTGAATGCGCGAGGACCGTGTCAATTTTCAGCTCGTTTGGGCATCTGAGTAGCTCTCTCTCAGTAAAAAAAAAGGGGTCTGTGGAAAATTTTATTATTCATGCACTACTTAGACTGATTTTTTTTCTGAGAGCTACTTAGATGTCCGAACGAGCTGAAATTTCACACAGACCTCACGCACTCAAACATCTTCCATGCAATAAAAAAATAGATTTTCTTGAATTTTTAGTTTTTTTACTGTTCATCAAGATCAGATGAGGTCGGGTTCAGAAATGGATATTCGAAACAATACATTCTTTTTGTGTAGTATATATAAAATATGGATATATCGATACACCATCTCATATCACATACAAAAAGGATTGGTACATCTATATCTACTTCTGATATGCAAAATCTCCAAATAAAATCCAAGTGGCCTCACACCATTCCCGAACAACCCGAACGCCCCTGCGACGACGAAACGCCCAACCAATAACGCTAGCAGAAGCGACAAGAACCCATATCACTCCCAATATTTGGGATCCCCCGGCATTTCACACAACCTGTGCCCCGATCTCCCTTGACATCACCATGAAGTAATCCATCCCAGCGAATTAAAATATCTCCCTGTCAGCCAATACCGCAATCGCTTGAGGGAGAAAGCGAGAGAGCAATAATGTAAGTAGTACTGTACTCCGTATGCTTGACATAATGCTACTCCAAACCCTTTGTTAAAAAAGGGGTGCAGGGGGGATAGGTGACTTGAGCGAGCGAGGCAGCCACCATTGGTACAGTCTGCGGATGAAAGGAAGGTGAGGGAGGCCGAGTAGTTCACACCCGACCTAGACCAAGAGGCCTTAAAATAGTCCCCCGCCCCCCGTCGCAGAGGTTATATAAGGTCGCCTCCGTTGGACATTGGTGCAAAGGAAAGGGACCAATACCACATCGCCGGCTGACCCATCTCTCTCCCTATCTCTCTGTCTCTCTCTCTCTCCCAAGGTTGGTCTCTCTTCCGTGATAATTTTTACCCACGGGCAGGCTGCATTGCTATGTGTTTGCTTTGCCCAATGCTAACTGCTCTGCTTTCGTGCGTGTTCTTCTGATCAGGATTCCGGCTGTTTGCTGAGCTTGACGAAGCAGTTTGCTGCAGTCTTTGGCTTGGAGGCGAGGCGTTTCGAGGGAGCGAGCGAGCGATTTTTAGTATCTGCGAATGGCGACTCAGTGGTTCTCCAATATGGTAATTTGCTGCTCGTCTTCTGATAGCGTCGGGTGTAATGGTGTGGGGCGAGCTGGGTGGCTGACTGGTTGTTCCTGGTTTGGTGGCGTGCAGGTGATGGACGAGCCGAGTTTCTTCCACCAGTGGCAGTCGGACGCGACGCTGGAGCAGTACACGGAGCAGCAGATCGCCGTGGCCTTCGGGCAGGGGGAGATGGAGGCGGCGGCGCTGATGCAGCAGCAGCATCAGTACGCCGCGGCGGCGGCGGGCGAGCACCGGCCGCGCAAGGCGGCCAAGGTCAACACCAGCTGGGACTCGTGCGTCACGGAGCAGGGCTCCCCCGCCGACTCCTCCTCCCCGACCATCCTCTCCTTCGGCGGCCACGCCGACGCGTTCGCCAAGGCGCCGCAGGCCCCCAGCGCCGCCGCCGCCTACTACGGCGCGGCCTCCGCGGCGGCGCCCGTGAAGCCCAAGCAGGAGGTTGACGCGGGGGCCGTGGCGTCGTTCCAGCAGGTCAAGCGGAGCTACGACGCCATGGTCGCCGAGCCCGCCAGGGCGCCCTCCCGGCCGGCCGCCCAGAACCAGGACCACATCATGGCCGAGAGGAAGCGCCGGGAGAAGCTCAGCGAGCGCTTCATCGCGCTCTCCAAGATCGTGCCGGGCCTCAAGAAGATGGACAAGGCGTCGGTGCTGGGCGACGCGATCAAGTACGTCAAGACGCTGCAGGAGCAGGTGAAGGGCATGGAGGAGGTGGCCCGGCGGCGGCCGGTGGAGTCGGCGGTGCTGGTCAAGAAGTCGCAGCTCGCCGCCGACGAGGACGACGGGTCGTCCTGCGACGAGAACTTCGAGGGCGCCGACGCCGGGCTGCCGGAGATCGAGGCCCGGATGTCGGACCGCACGGTGCTCGTCAAGATCCACTGCGAGAACCGCAGGGGCGTCCTCGTCGCCGCGCTCTCCGAGCTCGAGAGCATCGACCTCGCCATCATGAACACCAATGTGCTCCCCTTCACCACCTCCTCCATCGACATCACCATCATGGCCACGGTCAGCCCCCAATCATCTCCACTTCTTAATTGCCCCATAATTTACTACCAGTACATGTAATAAAAACCACTTAATTAATTACTTAGTCTGACTGATATGTTAATCTGATGCAGGCCGGCGAAGACTTCTCGTTGTCTGTCAAGGACATCGTCAGGAAGCTACATCAAGCGTTCAAGTCGTCGCCATGAAGGACTTGCTCCTCAACAAGTCTAATTTAGATCTTTGGCTTCTGTTTCCCTCCTTTTTTTCATCATTAGCCCCGAGGATTTGGGGCTAATGAGTTTTAGGTTCTTCCCCGCTGGTGCTGATGATGATAGCTCGCTTGCAGTCCCCCACACGGTGCCCCTCAAAGATAGCCATTTCCCACCTTTTTTGCCCCATGGGTGCAGCAAAACCACTAGTTAATTACTTCTACCCTCTCCCTTTTTTTTGCATGGTTTGATCAAAACCACTCCATGTTCCTGGGAGAGAGTAGAGTGAGAAAAAATGAGACAAGTCTTTTTCTAGGGCTAGTTACCAAGGGGAGTTTGAATTTTACAAAAACCCATTTTTCATTTCTCCCCTACACCAATATTGCCCTTTTCACCCTGTTTTTTTTCGACGAGAGGCCGGACCGAGTTTTTTCAAACCCAAACACCTACCTTTGCCGGCCTCTCAAATCCTACCATACTGTTCCCAGAAGGCTTCAAATATCTGTGGACAAAAATGGCATCTTTTTTTTTCAGCACCGAGGGGGGACTTTTGCAAGCCTTTGATTCAGAAGTGCAGTAGTAGGGTGTGCCTGTTTTTCAGGGCCAGTGCAAGCTGGTTGGTTGGCCCAGCAGCTTGGATGAACCCTTTGCTTTTAGTTTCTTTATGGTTTTTGTTGTAACAGGATCAAGATTGTAGCTCGATCTGTACTCTCTTGTTTGCTTGCATACAAGTATAAAGAATAAATAAATATGCTCGGTTGTTAACTTGATGGATCTCTCTCTTGGTTACATGTCTTTTCAGCTAAGATATATATGTCTTTTCTTAGTAATATTGAAACATATCTTCCTAATTTGTTTATGGACCAGAATCGTTAAACGATCTTGTATGTTGTCCTGGATATATAGAACTATCATACTATGTATTACCTGTCCACAAATCAATACAAGATTATGTGGGCGGCACTCTTTTGTTCATACAAAAGAATCGTTAAACGATATCGAGGCCTTTACTCTAAAATTAATAGTATGATGCTGTTTCACACTATGGATATAAAGAACGTGTGTATCTATGCAAGTTATAAGGGTAGAACTCGTCTACTCATACCGAACTGATCATATTCAGACTCTTACGGTTCCTCCCTCAAGAGCGAGGTGCTTAGGGCATCTCCAAGGTGACCCGGAAATTTTCTCTCGCATCTGTCCGCGGACAGGAAGAACCAGTCCGCGGACACGGATGCGGGAGGTCGCCATCAAACCGTAGCCGCATACATTTCAACCCATATTTGAACTAACCGGACGAAATTCGTGCAAACCGGCGATATTCATCAAAGTTCAGATGAAAAATAGCACAAATCATTCATACATAGCATGCAAATTAAGTCTAGTACAACAATGTATCAAATTCACTAGATTAACGGGATGTCCAACAAGTTTTTCATCAATGGAGCATGCCCTCCCACACATATACCCCCCCCCCCTCCCTCTTTAGCTTCATCCAACAGTGTGTCCACGTAAATGGCCGCCCCTCTGTCGTGTGGTACAACACGACAACGCGTGCGTGCTACATAATGTGTAGACCAACAGTGAGTGAATGAATCAATCAACAAGTTGAGCAAGAGGAAGCAAAAGTTATGATCTCGTCCTCTGCCACGTGCAATGACCAGATTGCCTCCAACTGACAAACCACGTCACAAATGGCATTTGACCGAACACCTTCCGGGCGTGGTGTCGGCCATGGAGGTCGTCGACAGGGGGGCGGAGTGTACCTAGGTACAAACGGCTCCGGAGTGAACAACCGTGTCGGTGCTGTTTGCGGACGTTCGACAATGCCTTTGTGGCGGCCGGAGACATACAACGGCGGCGGCTGAGGTGGAGGGTGCGGATGCAAAGTAAGGGGGAGAAGGGGTGGAATGAAAGGAAATAGGACCGGGAGGCAGGATTGGGTTGGTCGGGGGTGTCGGAGTCCTACGTGTCTGCCGTCCGGACTCCCGCAAAACTCCCTCCACTTGTCTCAAATTTGTGGGAGAAAACACGTCCGGACCCGCTCGACGAGGATGGCTTCCACCATTCGGATGGATGCGGGCGGTTTGGGGATCGGCGTTGGAGATGCCCTCATATCTTGCCTAAGTACGTGCTTCTTTAAGCAAGGGTGCCTAATCAGGCAGTTATGCTATGTAGTAGGAGTAGAACGTAACAACTAGTAACAAGGATGTCCATCTATTTGAGTGCCTCTATTGTAAATTCCCTGAGAGAGTAGAGTAGATAAAAAATCTTGGTGAAGAGTTGTAAATTAGATATGCTCCCAAAGAATCTGAATTTGCATGTAAAAAACTGCACCCACCTCCTCAGCAGTTTGGCTGGGAGATTAAAAACTGGCAACCTTGAGCATGACGCCATGGGACTCCTTTCCATGTGAACTCGCTCACTTGGAAGGGTAGTATATTTAGCTGCGTCGTACTCACAGCACGGCTGAGTGTGTGTGGCTTGACAACTACGGTCCCAATCTTCTCATTAGTCAGCCAAAACCTACCTTGCTCTGTTGACAACAGCCAACAGGGTAGGGCGTGCGTATTTGCTGGCGGAAGCATCTGATGGAAATCTTCTCGCTACTGTTTGTTAGAGCAACTCTAGCAGACCCCGCATCCCGCCCCGGCCCGCAAAATAACCGTCAAATTGCGGGTCGGGGACGAAAAACCAGCCCGAGCAGATCCCGCACCTCGCCCCGGCCCGTATTTTTTTTGCGGGGCGCGGCAAATCTTCTCCCCCAATCTCTATCTTTACGGGCTCGGAGGCGATCCGAGCTGAACCCCTATCCGGCGCGAGATTTGGCGGGAGGGACATTTCCGCGCGCCCTTTCCCGCTCCCCGCACCCTCCGCCACCATTGCCCCCCTTCCCCCCCGCGCAAGCTCCGGTTCCTCCTCCGCGTCCGTTCTTCGTCGCCATGGACGCCCCCTGTTGTCCCCCGTCACCATCGAGGTCGCGCATGCTCCTTCCCCTCGGGCGGATCTTGTCCCCGGCCATGTTGCCCCCGCCGCCGTCGCCCAAGCACACGCCGCGCCGGCCCGCAAGCGGCTGGGCAACGTGGTCGTGCAGGGCGGGAATCCGTCTGCCCCCGCCGCGACGGCCCGCGCTCTGGGCGCCAATGCTGCAGTGCGATCCCGGCCGGCGGCGGAGAATACCGACAAGACCGCGGGCGTAAAGCGGAGGAAGGTTCCGGCTAAAAGGAAGCCACCTTCTTCAACCTCTTAGTCCATCCCCCCGCAAGGAGGTGCTCCGGCGATGCCGTTCAACGGTGCCGCTCCCCCCGCGAGCGAGGTGTTCGACGAAATGGCTGCAAGGTATGCCTCTTCGGTCTAGCGGTTCCCTTTCATTTTCGCCATTAGTGTCGATAGCTCGTGACTTGTTATCGTTCGCTATAGCGGTGCTTCAAACAATGCAACAACCGAGTTCGTGAGCTTGTTGGACACGAACGCGGTTGACATTGATCAAGCCCCTTTCGAACTAGTCGACTACAATGAAACGGACGGCGGCGTGGATGATCATGGTTGTGCGGACGAATTGAAGGAGATCGAAGCGGAAGCGTTTGAGGAATCGCAATCAAAAAGTGGGAAGAGCCAAAGATCGAAGAACTACACGATCTTGGAAGATCAAGCTTTGCTCCAAGCATGGAGTGCGGTGTCTCTTGATCCATGCACGGGTGTTTCTCAAACCGCCAAGAGATATTGGCAAAGGATCGAAGATCAATACTTCCGCATTATGAGAAAGTATCCCAATAGGACTCCACGCACATTTCGGTCGCTTCAAGCGCGTTGGGAGGATATCAAGCCTATGTGCAGCCGTTGGGCAGCTTGCTTGGAGCAAGTACGCAATGCACCTCCAGGTGGCATCGTGGAATCAGATTATGTGAGTTTGTTTTTCCTTTGTTCAAGTTGTGCATCATCATAATGTATCATGGGAAATAATTGCATCACTTTGTTCACATTTTGTAGGACAAGATTGCTCAACATAGATACAAGGCCATGGAAGCTTCGGAAGGCAGATTCTTCAAGTTTTAGCATTGTTGGGAGTTGCTTCAAAAGTGCGATAAGTGGAAGTTGATCGATAGAGAATCCCCACCAAAGAGAGGCTCACTTGTGAACATGGATGAAGACGAAGATGATGATGGCCCAAGAAATGAGCACAAGCCCGATGACGACAAGAAGACGAGAGAGAAGATCAAGAGAGAGCAAGAAGCATCGAACTTGAGGGAGAAGATTGATGCCATGGTGCAACCAAACGAGTTGATGTTGTTGAAGTCGTTGGAGATCAAGAAAGAGTTGGCCGAGAAGAAGGCAAAAGAGAAGCAAGAAAAGTGGCAAATGCTCAAGGAAGAGGGGCTCCGCAAAGCTGCCATTGAGGAGAGAAAAGCACATGCCTCCGAGAACAAATCGATGTCATTGTTGCTCGTCGAAGAGAACAAGATCATGTCAATGAACCGTAATGACATGGACGCCCTTACCAAAACATGGCATGATATGGCAAGAAGAGAGATCTTGAAGAGAAGAATGGTAGCTTCAGCCGGTCCGTGTTCAAGTTCCGGTGATGTTTTCTCTCCTCCGTATGGTGGCAATGTGGATGATTTCGGTGCGGGAGTTGGAACAAGCCAGGGAGGTGGATTCGGTGGCGCCGATGAACTTCAATTCGGTGGAGGTGGATTCCATGGCGCAGAGTGAAGATCGACCCCCAAGATGATGCCGGACATGTGCGCAAACCTTTTGCATGCCCTCTTTTACGTTATGAACTTCGCTTTTATTTGCGCGCAAACTGTTTATGTGATTTGCAGTTTTTATGTTTGCGGGTCTTCGCAATGGTGCCCGAGCAGAACCCGCAGAAGCCAACCCGTAAAAAACATATTCCACGAATATACTTTTTTACAGATCCGTTTGGGGGTCTGCATCTGTGCCAGCCCGCGCCGGCCTGCAAAAGTGGTTTTTGCACGAATTACAAACGAATTTTGCGGGCCGGCAGGATGCGGCGTCTGCTAGAGTTGCTCTTAAGCCCGCGGGCACAACCACTATTTCTGTCTGGCTCCGCGCTCCTGCGAGAGCAGTTTGTCTTCTTGTTATGCGATTGATGAAATGAAATGCTTTCGGGTGCATGATTGATCGTGGCGAGGCAGGATCCCTTTCTTTATCGTGCCGATGGGCTGGGCAAGATCTGGCTGAAAGCTTTGCGCTGCGTTTTAACTTTTAATTAGATCGCTGGCTGGAAGCGTCGCTCTCCAGCACCATCATGGATCGCGACCTTGTCCCCCACTGGAGTTGGTAATGGCCAGGCCTACGGCAACGGGGCCGGTAGGCGACGTGTAGTGCTCCTCCGCGGGTCAAAGGGGGAGGAGAGGAGGAGGGTGTTGCTCCTGCTCCCACGCGTGAACGGACGTTGGGATCGAACGTTCGTCGCTGGATCGGCGGTGTACACACGGCCGGCAATTACAACGTTGTTGGGAGCTAAACAATGGAACAACGGCGGAAGAACCGTTCAGACGCCGCGTGTTTGGTTTCTACTAACTTTCTGATCTAGTACTACGTAGCATGGTTATGGCCTGTGATGATCATCACCTGCATCATCCATGGCGTACTACTGTATTAGCACTTTTTCCCTTTGGTAAGGTAGTGTCTCCTTGGCTGGTGAGGTTAGAATTTTTTGTCATGTGCCGAGATTTGATGTCAGGTGCTTCATATCTATGCAAGAGTTCAACAACGACGATTGCAGCTTCAGGGCGCTAGCCCTTAGGGCACGCACACGAAGACTCTCCAGCTATCATCGACAAGGTCAAGCCGACTCCGGTATGGGAGCGACGACAACCACACCTGAGTAAAGGTGCAGCGCGCAGCCCCTGCCCCCCCCCACCCCTCCCCCCACCCCCAACGCACACACGCTCGAAATTGGGCCTGCCCAAGGCGGGTCGGGACTCCCTTGTGTTTTATTCGTTTTTTTTGTTTCGTGTTTTTGTATTTTTGCTTCTTTTAAAAAATTTGGGATTTTAAAAATGTTTAGAATTTCACAAAGTGTCACTAATGCAAAATAATGTTCACAAATTCAAAAACATTTTGAATTTTGATGAACAGAAAATTGAAATTTTCATGAATATTTTTTGAATTTTGTTGAACAAACAACTGAATGTCACGAACAAAAATTAAATTCAATGAACATTTTTTAATTGGAGGAACAAATTTGAATTCAAGAACATTTTTTGAATTCTATAAACATTTCTGCAATATGAAGAATAGTTTTGTATTCGTTGAATAAATTTTAAATTCCAAAAACTGTTCGCACCCGATTTGAATTCGAATCAAAAAAAGTTCACCGATTTGAAAAAAAGTTTCCAGATTTCAGAAAATGTTCATGAATTTGGAAACTAAAAACAGGAAAACAATAAAAAACAAAAAGAAACAGTGAAAAACAGAAGGTAAAAATCAAGAAAATGAAAAGAAAACCCCGTTTTGGAAGGTTCTAGAACCTCCACAAAACTGCAAGTTAGCTAGTTGGGCCGGCCCACATGGATCCAGGGGTACGCGTTGTCGCTATCGGGCGACCTACACGCCAAATAGGATCCCCAGGTTATAAGCCCAAGCCCAGGTCCAAATCTACCGCCCAGGTCCCATGTTCTCTCGCCTCTCAAACACAACAAATGCCTCTCCGTTGAAGCATTTCAAGCGCACAAAGGAACGATGGCGGAAGAGCCGTTCAGACGCCGCGTGTTTGGTTTCTACTAACTTTCTGTTCTAGTACTCCTACGTAGCATGGTTATGGCCTGTGATGGTCATCACCTGCATCATCCATGGCGTACTAATGTATGAGCACATTTTTCCTTTGGTGAGGTAGTGTCTCCTTGGCTGGTGAGGTTAGAATTTTTTGTCATGTGCCGAGATTTGATGTCAGGTGCTTCATATCTACGCAAGAGTTCGACGACGACGATTGCGGCTCCAGGACGCTAGTCCTTAGGGCACGCACGCGAAGACTCCCCAACTATCATCGACAAGGTCAAACCGATTCCGGTATGGGAGCGACGACAACCACACCTGAGAAAAGGTGCATCACGCACGCCCCCCCCCCCTCCAAACCCCCGCCCACACACACACACACTCAAAATTGGGCCTGTCCAAGGCGGGTCGGAGCTCCCTTGTGTTTTATTCATTTCTTTTCTGTTTTTTTGCCTCTTTAAAAAAATTCGGGATTTAAAAAAAATAGAATTTCAATAAATGTCACTGATGCAAAATAACACTCACAAATTCAAAAACTTTTTAGATTTTGATGAACAAAATTTTATTTTTTTACGAACATTTTTTGAATTTTGTTGAACAAACAATTGATTTTTTATGAACATCTTTTTCTATTTCACGAACAAAACTTAAATTCAATGAACATTTTTTTTAATTGGAGGAACAAATTTTGATTTCAATAACATTTTTTGAATTCTATAAAAAATGCATATGAAGAATAGTTTTGTATTCGATGAACAAATTTTGAATTCCAAAAATTGTTCGCACCCAATTTAAAAAATGTTCTTATTAAAAAAAGTTCACCGATTTGAAGAAATATTTCCGGTTTTCAGAAAATGTTCATGAATTTGGAAACTAAAAGAAGTAAAATAATAAAAAACGAAAAGAAATGGTGAAAAGAAGAAGGTCAAAAACAAGAAAAGGAAAACCTATTTCAGAAGGTTCTAGAACCTCCACAAAACTGCAAGTGAGCTAGTTGGGCCGGCCCACATGTATGTAGTGGGGATCCAGGGGTACGCCTGGTCGCTATCGGGCGACCTACGTGCTAAATAGGATCCCCGGGTTATAAGCCCAAGCCCAAGCCCAAGTCCCGCACTACCACACTGCACTGGGCCATCCCATGTTCTCGCGCCTCTCAAACAGAACAAATGCCTCTTTGCGTTGAAGCATTTTCAAGCGCATGCCCCAATTTAGAAGAGCAACTAATCAACGAGTACTCTATGATGAGCCACCGCAAGGGTTATTTTTGGTGGGCTGGGAGTGCGCCACTTGGCGCGTTATCAGCCGCCATCATGTGTCATGTGCTAGGTGCTCCCTCAAGATTTTTTTTGTCTTTTTCAGTACACGTTTTCGGCTTTTAGATGATTTTTCAGGTTCTTTTTTGTTTTTCCATGGTTTTTCTTAGGGTTTTTTTCATGAAAACTACGTTCTCGTTTTGTTTCCTTCTGCGCGAGGTGACTCTCAGAAAAGAGAAAATACATGTTTTTTTTCTATCGCGAGAGGCACAGATTTACGTTTCATGGAGGCACGAATTTGCTTTCGCAAAAGCCACATTCGTGCCTCTTGGAAACGGAAAAAAAATATGTTTTATTGTTATTCATCCGCGAGGGGCACATATTTACTTCTCCTGGGTGCATGGATTTGCTTCCGTGAGAGGCACAACCGTGCCTCTCGGAAAAGGAAACAAACGAGTTTTTTTCCTTTCAGCGAGAGACAGAGATTTACTTCTCGTGAACGTACGGGTTTCCTTCCGCAAGAGGCATAGACATGCCTCTCTGAAAAAGATTTTTTTTCTTTCACGAGAGGCACAAATATACTTCTCGTGGAGGCATAAATTAGTTTCCGCGAGCCGTGCCTCTCAGAAAAGGAAATATGTGTGTGTGTGTGTGCGCGCGCGCGCGTGCGTGCCGCAAGAGGCACATATGTGCTCTCGGAAAAGAAAAAGAAGCATTTTCTTTTTATCCTTCCGCGAGAGGCACGATCGTGCCTCTCGGAAAGAAAAGAAAAAGCATGCTCCTGGTCCAGCTTCTTTGTTTGGGTTTTTTCATGAAAAAAATTTCATCAAAACCTATCAACATGGGATCTAGATTTGAAGATCTCGACACGAGTAATTTAATGGTGAAAACGGTTCGAGATTTGGATGCATGCTTTAAGATACAACACTTTGAATAGATGAATTTATAAAACGAGGAAAAACTCGCAGGTTGTAAAAAGTGACACATATGCAGTATACCACTTGTCACAACTTGAAAAAGTGGAATGACCTTTGCAAAAAGCACTCCTTAATTAATAATTTCGTCAATTTTGTGTATGACTATGTGCCGCCCGCTGCTCATCCTACTAGGTATCGCCCGCAGGGAGTAGCTTTTCGGCTGGCCGAGTAATCATGGCCCGTCTGCTGACGTCATTTTACTTTTTCTTTTTCTTCAATTTTATTCACATTTTTTTATTTTCTTAATATTTTTGTTTATATTGGCAATTCTAAATATGTACATACTACAAAACACTTTACATTAATTTTCAAAATATTAATCTTGCACCTGAAAATATTAAACATGTATAAAAATATTGATCTATATGAAATGTAAAATGTGAATAAAAGAACTAGAAAACTTTAATCATGTGTACGATAAATGTTAATCTAGTGCACAAAAAATGTTTATACTATGTAGAAAAAATGTTCATGTAAATGATGTTCACAAGTTTCAAAAAAAGTGTTCAATGCATTTTCTAGATTAATGTTTGTACAATGTTAATCTTTCATTTGAAATGAGTATACAAAAATGTCTTGGTATACAAAAATGTTTAGATATGAATGTAAAAAAGTAAAAAATATTTGAAAAAATTAAGAAAAATGTTAATCATAAGTACGCAAAATATTAGTCATATGTATGTGAAATGTCACAAATATAAATTGGTGCATATTTCAAAATAAATGTAAAATGTACGTGACATTTTTTAATATGTTTATAGAAAATTTAAAACACACACGTGTAATTCAATAAGAAATGCTTCGTACATTCAAACAATGTACATCACATTCAAAAACAACTTCTCGAGTTTAAAAAATGTGTTCATGAATTTTTTTTAAATGGTTTGTACAATGTACACCAAATGTTTAGTAGTGCAGAAAAATGTTTTATCATTTAAAAATTGTTTCGACATGTACTTGAAAAACAACAAACAGGTAAAAAATGTATTTGAAAAAAACAAACTGGTAAAAAATGTTCAAAACTATATATAAAATATTAAACATGGATAAAAAATGTAGACATGTATTGAAAGGCAAAACAAATGAAAAACAACAAAAGAAACAAAAATAAAAGCGAAGAAACGAAGGAAATAAAGAAAGAAAACCCAAAAAAGAAATAAAGAAAACAGAACAATAAAGAAGAAGAAATAGAAATATAAAACAATGTAAAAACAAAGAAAACCAAAGTAGAAAACAAGAACAAAACCAAACCGAAAACTAGTGAAAACGCCCAGAATAGAAAACAATGAAAAAAGGAAAACGAGAAATGAAAAAAACAGACCGACCGAACTCTACAATCGCTGCGACCCAGCACAAAGTTTTCTCTTGAGAAAAACCCAGAACAAAGGGATCAACTAGTTGACGAGCGCTCCTTCGGGAGCCTCGCAACGATCACTTGCGGGCTCTCGTCGCCGTCACGTGTCGTGCTCTGGATGCTCCTTCCGGATTTTGTTTTTATTTTTACTTTTTGCACGTGTTCTCGGTTTTCAAACCACTTTTGTTTAGCTTTTGGGTTTCTATGGTCTCCCTAAGCTTTTGGACCGAACAAAAATTTTGAGAAAAAAAATTAAACGCGGTTCTTTTTTCTTTCACGAGGGGCACGGTTTTGCTTTCGCGAGACGCACGACCGTGCCTCTCGAAAAGGAAAAAATGTGTTTTCTATTTTTCTTTTCCGCGAGAGGCATGGCCGTGCCACTCGGAAATGGAGAAAAACGTGTTTTTTTTATCTATTTTCCTTCGGCGAGAGAGGCACGGTTTTGCTCGCGCGACAGGTACGGTTATGCTTTCGCGAGAGGCACGACCGTGCCTCTCGAAAACGGGGAAAAACAAGTTTTTTCTTTTTTTTTTCCGCATGAGGCACGGCCGTGCCTCTTTCGGAAAAGAAAAAAAAATCATGCTTCCGGTTTGGGTTTTTCATGAAAAAAACTAGATCAAAATCTATCAACATGGGATGTAGTTGTTGGGAAATGTAGCATGCAATTTTAAAAAATTTCCTACGCCCACGCAAGATCTATCTAGGAGATGTATAGCAACGAGAGGGGAGAGTGTGTCTACGTACCCTCATAGACCGTAAGCGAAAACGTTTGGCAACGCGGTTGATGTAGTCGAACTTCTTCTAGCTCCGATAGATCAAGTACCGAACATATGGCACCTCCGAGTTCTGCACACGTTCAGCTCGATGACGTCCCTCGTCCTCTTGATCCAGCAATATGTCGAGGAAGTAGATGAGTTCCGTCAGCACGACGGCATGGTGACGGTGATGGTGAAGTGATCCGTGCAGGGCTTCACCTAAGCACTACAAAGATATGACCGGAGGCGTAAACTTTGAAGGGGACGCTGCACACGGCTAACAATTGATGTTGTGTGTTCTAGGCGCCCCCCTCCCACACACACACACACACACACACACACACATGTGTGTGTGTGTGTGTGTGTGTGTGTGTGGAGGGGAGGTAGCCAAGGGGTGCCCCAAGTAGGCCGAATCCTACTTGGAGTCTTCCCCTATTCGGCCTCCCCCCTCCATAATTGTCGGAGGGGGAGAAGGGAAGAGGAAGGAGAGAAGGAAAGGGGGGGGGGGGCAAATCCCCTCTTTCCCTTCTCCCACTCGGCCTCCTTCCTTGGGGGGGGGGGGGAGGGGCGCCACCCCTTTGTGGGTTGGTGTGCTCCCCTTTTATGGCCCATATGGCCCATATCTTTCCCCCGAGGGTTTCGGTAACCCCTCCGGTACTCCGATAAATACCCGATACACTCCAGAACACGTCGGGTGTCCGAATATCATCGTCATATATATCAATCTTTACCTCTCGACCATTTCAAGATGCCTAGTCATGTCCGTGATCTCATCCGGGACTTCGAACAACATCCAGTCACCAAATCACATAACTCATATAATACTAAATCGTCATCGAACGTTAAGCTTGCGGACCCTACGGGTTCAAGAACTATGTAGACATGACCAAGACACCTCTCCGGTCAATAACCAATAGCGGAACTTGGATGATCATATTGGCTCCTACATATTCTATGAAGATATTTATCGGTCGAACCGTTATGACAACATATGTTATTCCCTTTGTCTATCGGTATGTTACTTGCCCGAGATTCGATCGTCGGTATCTTCATACCTAGTTCGTTCTCGTTACCGACAAGTCTCTTTACTCGTTCTGTAATACATCATCCTGTAACTAACCCATTAGTCACTTTACTTGCAAGGCTTCTTATGATGTGCATTACCGAGATGGCCCAGAGATACCTCTCCAAAACTCAGAGTGAAAAATCCTAATCTCTATCTATGCCAACTCAACAAACACCTTCTGAGATACATGTAGAGCATCTTTATAATCACCCAGTTATGTTGTGACATTTGATAGCACACAAGGCATTCCTCTGGTGTCCGGGAGTTGCATAATCTCATAGTCGGAGGAATATATATTTGACACGAAGAAAGCAGCAATAAGACTAAACGATCATTATGCTAAGCTAACAAATGGGTCTTGTCCATCACATCATTCTAATAATGATGTGATCCTATTATCAAATGTCAACTCATGTCCATGGTTAGGAAACCTTAACCATCTTTGATCAATGAGCTAGTCAAGTAGAGGCTCACAAGGGACACAATATTTGTCTATGTATTCACATATGTATTTAGATTTCCGATCAATACAATTCTAGCATGAATAATAAACATTTATCATGAATAAGGAAATATAAAATAACAATTTTATTATTGCTTCTAGGGCATATTTCCTTCAGTCTCCCACTTGCACTAGAGTCAATAATCTAGATTACATTATAATGATTGTAACACCCATGGAGTCTTGGTGTTGATCATGTTTTGCTCGTGGAAGAGGCTTAGTCAATGGGTCTGCTACATTCAGATCTGTATGTATTTTGCAAATCGCTATGTCTCCCTCCTTGACTTGATCACGGATGGAGTTGAAGCGTCTCTTGATGTGTTTGGTTCTTTTGTAAAATATGGATTTCTTCGCCAAGGCAATTGCTCCAGTATTGTCACAAAAGATTTTCATTGGACCCTATGCACTAGGTATTACACCTAGATCAGATATGAACTCCTTCATCCAGACCCCTTCATTTGCCGCTTCCGAAGCAGCTACGTACTCCGCTTCACACGTAGATCCTGCCATGACGCTCCGCTTGGAACTGCACCAGCTGATAGCTCCATCATTCAAAATTAATACGTATCCGGTTTGTGACTTAGAGTCATCCGGATTAGTGTCAAAGCTAGCATCAATGTAACCATTTACAACAAGCTCTTTGTCACCTCCATAAACAAGAAACATATCCTTGGTCCTTTTCAGGTACTTCAGGATGTTCTTGACTGTTGTCTAGTGATCCACTCCTAGATTACTTTGGTACCTCCCAGCTAGACTTATGGCAAGGCACACATCTGGTTTGGTACATAGCATATCATACACAATAGAACCTATGGCTAAGGCATAGGGAATGACTTTCATTTTCTCTCTATCTTCTGTAGTAGTCGGGCATTGAGTCCGACTCGATTTCACACCTTGTAACACAGGCAAGAACCCTTTCTTTGACTGGTCCATTTTGAACTTCTTCAATACTTTATCAAGGTATGTGATTTGTGAAAGTCCTATTAAGCGTCTTGATCTATCTCTATAGATTTTTATGCCCAATACATAAGCAGCTTCACCGAGGTCTTGAAAAACTCTTATTCAAGTATCCTTTTATGCAATCCAGAAATTCTACATCATTTCCAATCAACAATATGTCATCCATATATAATATTAGAAATGCTATAGAGCTCCCACTCACTTTATTGTAAATACAGGCTTCTCCAAAAGTTTGTATAAAACCATATGCTTTGATCACCTCATCAAAGCATATATTCCAACTCCAAGATGCTTGCACCAGTCCATAGATGGATAGCTGGAGCTTGCACACTTTGTTAGCACCTTTAGGATCAACAAAACCTTATGGTTCCATTATATACAACTCTTCTTTAATAAATCCATTAAAGAATGCAGTTTTGACGTCCATTTGCCAGATTTCATAATCATAAAATGCGTCAATTGCTAACATGATTCGAACAGACTTAAGCATCGCTACGAGTGAGAAAGTCTCATCGTAGTCAACTCCTTGAACTTGTCAAAAACCTTTCGCGACAAGTCGAGCTTTCTAGACAGTAACATTACCATCAGCGTTAGTCTTCTTCTTGAAGATCCATTTATTCTCTATGGCTCGCTGATCATCGGGCAAGTCCACCAAAGTCCACACTTTGTTCTCGTACATGGATCCTATCTCAAATTTCATGGCTTCAAGCCATTTACCAGAATCTGGGCTCATCATAGCTTCTTCATAGTTCGTAGGTTCGCCATGGTCTAGTAACATGACTTCTAGAACAGGATTACTGTACCACTCTGGTGCGGATCATGCTCTGGTTAACCTACGAGGTTTGGTAGTAACTTGATCTGAAGTTTCATGATCATCATCATTAGCTTCCTCTCTAGTTGGTGTAGGCATCACGGGAACGGATCTCTCTGATGAGCTACTTTCCAAATTGAGAGAAGGTACAATTACCCCATCAAGTTCCACTTTCCTCCCACTCACTTCTTTCAAGAGAAACTCATTCTCTAGAAATGTTCCATTCTTGGCAACAAAATCTTGCCTTTGGATCTGTGGTAGAAGGTGTACCTAATTGTTTCCTTAGGGATATCCTATGAAGATGCACTTCTCCGATTTGGGTTCGAGCTTATCAGGCTGAAGCCTTTTGACATAAGTGTCGCAACCCCAAACTTTAAGAAATGATAGCTTAGGTTTCTTGCCAAACCATAGTTCATACGGTGTCGTCTCAAAGGATTTAGATGGTGCCCTATTTAACGTGAATGCAGTTGTCTCTAATGCATAACCTTAAATCGACAGTGGTAAATCAGTAAGAGACATTATAGATCGCACCATATCTAATAAAGTGCGGTTACGATGTTCGGACACACCATTACGCTGTGGTGTTCCAGGTGGCGTGAGTTGTGAAACTAATCCACATTGTTTTAAATGAAGGCTAAACTCGTAACTCAATTATTCGCCTCCGCGATCAGATCGTAGAAACTTTATTTTCTTGTTACAATGATTCTCCACTTCACTATGAAATTCTTTAAACTTTTCAAATGTTTCAGACTTGTGTTTCATTAAGTAGATATACCCATATCTACTCAAATCATCTATGAAGGTCAGAAAATAACGATACCCGCCGTGAGCCTCAACATTCATCGGACTGCATACATTGGTATGTATTATTTCCAATAAGTCATTGGCTCGCTCCATTGTTCCGGAGAACGGAGTTTAGTCATCTTACCCATGCATGGTTCGCAAGTATCAAATGATTCATAATCAAGTGATTCCAGAAGTCCATCGGCATGGACTTTCTTCATGCGCTTTACACCAATATAACCTAAACGGCAGTGCTACAAATATGTTGCACTGACATTATCAACTTTGCATCTTTTGGCATCAATATTATGAATATGTGTATCACCACAATCGAGTTTTAAAAAAATAGACCACTCTTCAAGGGTGCATGACCATAAAAGATATTACTCATATAAATAGAACAACCATTATTATCTGATTTAAATGAATAACCGTCTTGCACTAAACAAGATCCAGATATAATGTTCATGCTCAACGCTGGCACCAAATAACAATTATTCAGGTCTAAAACTAATCCTGAAGCTAGATGTAGAGGTAGTGTGCCGATGGCAATCACATCGACCTTGGAACCATTCCCGACGCGCATCGTCACCTCGTCCTTAGCCATTCTTCATTTAATCCGTAGCTCCTGTTTCAAGTTACAAATATGAGCAACCGAACCAGTATCAAATACCCAGGCGCTACTACGAGCATTAGTAAGGTACATATCAATAACATGTATATCAAATATACCTTTGTTCACTTTGCCATCCTTCTTATCTGGCAAATACTTGGGGCAGTTCCGCTTCTAGTGACCAGTCCCTTTGAAGTAGAAGCACTCAGTTTCAGGCTTCGGTCCAGCTTGGGGCTTCTTCCCAGGAGTGGCAACTTACTTTCCATTCTTCTTGAAGTTCCCCTTCTTTCCTTTGCCCTTTTTCTTGAAACTAGCGGTCTTGTTAACCATCAACAATTGATGCTCCTTCTTGATTTCTACCTCCACAGCTTTGAGCATTGCGAAGAGCCCGGGAATTGTCTTCTTCATCCCTTGCATATTATAGTTCATCACGAAGCCTTTGTATCTTGGTGGCAGTGATTGGAGAACTCTGTCCATAACACTATCATCTGGAAGATTAACTCCCAGCTGAGTCAAGTGATAATGATATTCAGACATTCTGAGTATGTGTTCACTGACAGAACTGTTCTCCTCCATCTAGCAGCTATAGAACTTGTTGGAGACTTCATATCTCTCAACTCGGGCATTTGCTTGAAATATTAACTTCAACACTTGGAACATCTCATATTCTCCATGACGTTCAAAACGTCTTTGAAGTCTCGATTCTATGCCCTAAAGCATGGCACACTGAACTATCGAGTAGTCATCAGATCGAGCTTGCCAGACGTTCAAAACATCAGCATCTGCTCCTGCAGTAGGTGAGGGAGTCCTGGACTAGGGGGTGTCCGGATAGCCGAACTATCATCATTGGCCGGACTCCAAGACTATGAAGATACAAGATTGAAGACTTCGTCCCGTGTCCGGATGGGACTTTCCTTGGTGTGGAAGGCAAGCTTGGCGATACGGATATGTAGATCTCCTACCATTGTAACCGACTCTGTGTAACCCTAGCCCTCTCCGGTGTCTATATAAACCGGATGGCTTTAGTCCGTAGGATGAACAACAATCATACCATAGGCTAGCTTCTAGGGTTTAGCCTCCTTGATCTCGTGGTAGATCTACTCTTGTAACACACATCATCAATATTAATCAAGCAGGACGTAGGGTTTTACCTCCATCAAGAGGGACCAAACCTGGGTAAAACATCGCGTCCCTTGTCTCCTATTACCATCCGCCTAGACGCACAGTTCGGGACCCCCTACCCGAGATCCGCCGGTTTTGACACCGACATTGGTGCTTTTTAGATCCTCAGTCCGGCTTTTCTTTCCGAACACCGAACCGAGCATCAGGGGCTACTGTCTATGCGGTACTATTTTACATATATCAAAATTCTTACCTCAAAGCCTGTTAGAAGGCTGCTGCAGGCTTCGGTCAGCCTGCTCTTGGCGAGTTGAACCTTCTGAATCATCACACTCATAACAGTGCGGTGTTCCTCTTCGATGGAGGCGCCATTGAGCGCCTCCAGCAAGCTATCCGGCGCCTCCGGTTGGACGGAGGCTGCCGGCATCACGGTCTTGCCCTTCTTACAAAGGGGCCGCCCGCTGGACTCCGGAGCCACTATGGGTTCCGGGGCCGAGTCCGGTGCAAAGTCCGGGAGGTTGTTCTGCGATACCTCCGGGGCCTCCTCCTCCTGGTAGGTCCCTTCCCGGGATCCCACCTCGGCATCGTCCGCACCCAAGGACCCGCTCGATGAAGCGGGAAGATCATCCTTGGGCGGACTGCAGGGTTGTATGCGGCATTAGAAAGACACCATGTGGCGAAAAGAAAAATCATAAAGTTATTTGGGAGTCCGGATACTTACGATCTCGCCAGGGGCTTGGCCCTTAGGGGCCAATCCTCATCGTCGTCACCGGCGTTGGCAGAGCAGTCCGGAGGAAGAGTCCTTCCCTTCTTGGACCCTTCAGCCTCCCTCGTTGGGGAGGCCTTCCTTTTCTTCCCTCCCCCCGCTGGGGGAGAGGCTTTCTTCTTCTCCTCCTCGCCTTTGCGGGAGGAGTCTGCCTCGGAGTCATCATCCGATAACACCTGAAAACGGGAACTCTTTCGAGTGCCCGTGGCCTTCTTCTTGGTCTTCTTCTCCGGCACCACGTGGGGTGCCAGAGCCAGCAACCCCGTTAAGCGGGCGTCCACTGGGTCCTCTGGTAACGGGGCCGAACAGATAGTCTGTTCGGCCTTCTCCAGCCAACCCTGTCAAAGGAGAGGGAGTTTAGATCCCGCATAGAGTCAAACTATGGAAAACAAACGTCCCGTAAAGGACAAAATTGTTTACCTCGTCAGCTGGACGTTGCGAGCTGAATCCGCGATCTTCGGTAGCGGATGCGGGGGCTTCGGCACCCTTAAATAGCACCTTCCAGACATCTTCGTATGTAGTATCGAAGAGCCCGCTCAAAGTCTGGTGCTGCGCCGGATCGAACTCCCACATATTGAAGCCCCGTCGTTGACACGGGAGAATCTGGCGGATGAGCATGATCTGGACTATGTTGACAAGCTTGAGCTTCTTGTCCACTAGCTTTTGGATGCAGGCTTGGAGTCCGGTCAGCTCCTCCGAATCACCCCATGTCCGGCCGCTCTCTTTCCAGGAGGTGAGCCGTGTGGGGATGCCAGATCTGAATTCGGGGGCCGCTGCCCATTCAGGGTCACGCGGCTCGGTGATATAGAACCACCCCGATTGCCACCCCTTAATGGTTTCCACGAAAGTGCCCTCAAGCCAAGTAACATGGGACATCCTGCCCACCATGGCGCCTCCGCACTCCGCTTGACTGCCCTTCACAACCTTCGGCTTGATATTAAAGGTCTTGAGCCACAAGCCGAAGTGGGGCTGGATGCAGAGGAAGGCCTCACACACGATGATGAACACTGAGATGTTGAGGATGAAATTCGGGGCCAGATCATGGAAATCCAGGCCATAGTAGAACATGAGCCCCCGGATAAAGGGATGGAGTGGGAAGCCCAATCTGCGGAGGAAATGGGGAAGAAATACTACCCTCTCATGGGGCCTGGGGGTGGGGATGAGCTCTCCCTCGTTGGGGAGCCGGTGCGCGATGTTGCTGGACAGATATCCGGCGCTGCGCAGCTTCTGGATGTGCCCCTCCGTGACGGAGGAGGCCATCCACTTGCCTCCCGCTCCGGACATAGTTGGAGGAGGTTGAGGTGAGATGTGCGGACTTGGGCGCTGGAGCTCGAGTTCGCGGAGATGGATAAGCCAAGGAGGAAGAAGGCGCAGGTAAAAGGGTTGGATCTTTATCCCCTTATATGGGCGGACAAAAACTTGTGTCCCCACCGGCCTGATAAAATTCGCTTATCTACCAAGCGCCGCAATCAATGGCGCGGTTGGGTTACCCATGTCCGTATTGATGGGAATCCCAGAATAAGGGGAACACGATCTGTGCTTCGACAAGACGTGCCAGGGAAACTGCTTCGCTAAACACGCTGAGGTGGTACAATAAAAATGATTCGAGTAAAGGCTTGGAAGTGGTGTGACGTCACGCCACCAAAAACGTCAGCAGATTGAACTTGTGTAAATATTATTCTCTCTACGGTGGTATGTGGAATTTATTTTGCAGAGCCAGACACTATCCTGGTGTTCACAATCTTCTATAAATTATTCGGAGAAGGAACCCGCCTTGCAATGCCGAAGACAATATGCGCGCCGGACTCATCATCATTGAAGCCTGGTTCAGGGGCTACTGAGGGAGTCCTGGACTAGGGGGTGTCCGGATAGCCGAACTATCATCATTGGCCGGACTCCAAGACTATGAAGATACAAGATTGAAGACTTCGTCCCGTGTCCGGATGGGACTTTCCTTGGCGTGGAAGGCAAGCTTGGCGATACGGATATGTAGATCTCCTACCATTGTAACCAACTCTGTGTAACCCTAGCCCTCTCCGGTGTCTATATAAACCGGATGGCTTTAGTCCGTAGGACGAACAACAATCATACCATAGGGTAGCTTCTAGGGTTTAGCCTCCTTGATCTCGTGGTAGATCTACTCTTGTAACACACATCATCAATATTAATCAAGCAGGACGTAGGGTTTTACCTCCATCAAGAGGGCCCGAACCTGGGTAAAACATCGCGTCCCTTGTCTCCTGTTACCATCCGCCTAGACGCACAGTTCGGGACCCCCTACCCGAGATCCGCCGGTTTTGACACCGACAATAGGCCTTTCACCTAGCGGTGCATCAATGACGTAATTCTTTTGTGCAGCAATGAGGATAATCCTCAAGTTATGGACCAAGTCCGTGTAGTTGCTACCATCATCTTTCAACTTAGCTTTCTCTAGGAACGCATTAAAATTCAAGGGAACGGTAGCACGGGCCATTGATCTACAACATATATATGCAAATACTATCAGGACTAAGTTCATGATAAATTAAGTTCAATTAATCAAATTACTTAAGAACTCCCACTTAGATAGACATCCCTCAAGTCATCTAAATTATACGTGATCCAAATCAACTAAACCATGTCCGATCATCACGTGAGATGGAGTAGTCATCAATGGTGAACATCTCTATCACTACTGCAGGATGCTGCTAACGCGATACTACGATCAGAGACCCTTCGATGAAACTGTGTGCGATGCAATAATCGCAAACAGTGGTGTAAAAAACGTCAAAAATGGTGCAAAACATTTGCAATGACGGATGCATCAAACATGGTTCAGATTTTAGTTGCGTGTGCGATGCAGGGCATACAACTCATTTCAATTAAATGTCTGTGATGAGGAGGAACAAAAGAAACAGGCCACCAGATGAATGTGTGTGCGATATACAGCATACACTTCACTCGGATGAACTATTTGTGATTAGGCAACACAAAAGAAACGGTCATCCAGATCAAGGTGTGTGCAATATACGACATGCGGTTCACTCAGATGAATTGTTTGCATTGAGACAAGAGAACAGAAATGGTTCATTATAACAAGATGTGTGTGATACGCGACAAACAGGTGTGTAATCAGAAATGTGTGCGAAGACCGATCATAACACAGACGATTGCTTCTAATAAGACATATGTGATATGCTCTATCTACACAACATCTATTGGCTATTTGGGGACGGGCAGTCATCCGGATACGCCATAAGGATGCGAAGAGGCATCCTATATCAGCAAGGACTAGTTGTTCCACCAGTAGCTTATGTAAGAGGACTCTCAAGTTAAGTGTGCTCAGGCTGGAGCAGCCATCAGATGGGTGACTGGATGGGAAGTTGTGTCGGTGTTAAATTTACTGATAGGATGGGTCATAACTGTCAAATTAAATGACTGATATGACCCATCCCATGAGTTAATTTAACCTCAAGGTCCTTGTTTTTTATTTTTATTTTATTTTTTAACACATGTTAAAGAAGGTCTACCGCATTACTTTTTGACAATGTGTATACGTGGCATACAGTTCATCCATCCGACCTGTTTGTGATGGAATAAGCCATGTGTGTTGTGGGCAAACGCTTGCTAGTGTACAACCGTTTGCAATTGATGAATTCATCACCGACGGGTTCCCTAGTCTGGTCCGTGTTCATCTCATCATCATCTACTTCTTGCGCTAGCTCGATGTTCCTTATATGCTAAGTTTTCATTCATTGATGGCGTCTTATGAACACGCCACCATTTCCCGCCATTTCCTCACCTGTTTTCCGCCACCCAGCGATATTGCGCATAAACCTAGGCGCGGCGTGGCACGACGCACTGAGGCAACAAGCGCAACCTATAGCACATCCACCTTTTCCAAGCATGCCAACCCACCAAAGCGCCGCCTCTACCATCAAGTCGACGAGGAAAAACAGAAGGGCCCACGGTCCATCGAGGCCGCGGCGCTCCCCGGCAACACGATGGACCACTGATGCGCGTCATTGCCAGGGTTGAGCAGACCCTTGGCGCATGGTGCTTCAGCGCCACGGATCAAGATAGGCATGTCAGCACCGAGAGGCTGCAGCTCGCCGCATAACATGATCGATGGCACGCCACAGAGCAAGCTAGGCGTGTCTGCGCCGATAGCCTGCGGCTCGCCGCATGATGAGACCGTTGGAGCGCCGCAGAGTGAGAGGCGCGATGCGCCGCACAGCAAGAGTGGATCCATCGGCACTTGCCTGCTGTTGGCAGGGTGTCGCAGCTGGGTACACGTCCCGTTAGTACCCTCATTCCTCGCCAGGAGTGGGAACATGCCCTCTGTGTCGTACTTGCACTAGATGCCCGCCGTGTCGTTTGCATGGGTCGCTCCGTTCGCCTTGTCCGCGGCCCGCTCGATGCCAACGCGCTGGTCCATAGGCTCGACCGCCTCCTTGGGCCAGGTGTCCACCTGGGCGCAGTAGAGGAACATGGTTGTCGCATCCTCGAGGTGGTGATCTCCGATGAAATAGCCAACTTGGAGCTCGAGACCACGCTTCAGATGTACCGCGAGCGTGTCGACCGCTTGGACGAATGCCTGCACGAGTTCAGGAAGAGCCAAGAGCTACCATAGGCAAGGGCTACTGGTAATGGTCTCATGCACGTGTTTTATTTTGTTGAGTCGTTTCGACGTGGATAGCTATGTATTCACAACAATCATAGTATTGCTCTGTTTCAATGTGTGTACTCTATTTTCCGTTCTTATATGTTCTGTTTCAATGTGTGTTTATACGCTTTCCATTCTGTATATGTGGATGATAACAGATAGATTCAAATTAGTATACAAAAACAGATAGAAAATGGAATTCATAATATATATAATATTAATTGTTCATTAGTTCATCACATAATATATATAATATCATCACATATACGTGATGATACTTAACTACTAGGTACAATGCATAAAATTGAAAACAAACAATACTAAAACTAATAGTCCCTCCTGGGCCAGTATTCCGGCAGCCCCTCACAAGCAGCTCCCTGGGGCACGACATCTTCCCAGCACGGAGGCAGTACTCTGCCTCCTCCTCCTCGCAATGCTTGACGTACCGATCTGCCTCTTGTAGGCGGACGAGCGCGAACGATCTTGCCATTTCGTTGGGCGCCACCGGAGCTCCTCGTCAGTGGCACGCTGGAGCTTATCGGCCCAGCTCCATGCAGCGACGAGGCGCCTGGCGCCTTTGGCCTTCCTCGCGAAGTGCCCGTCTTCGTACACCTCCTCCGCACGACGACGCGCCTTCCCCCAAAGCTCTGCCGCCTCCTTTTTCCAGGCGGCATCACAGGCTTCACAGGCAGCCTGGTACCTGGCATCCTCCTCCGCCATCTCCTTCTTGAAAGCCACTTGCCTGGCTTTCTCAGCCGGCGACAGCGACTTCCAAAGACAAAGATTGTATTGGCCCCAAAACCAATCCAAAGTTGGGGGTCCGGCGCAACCTCGTCCGGCGGCACGTAGTGGTCCTCGTTGCTGCTCTTCGAGTGAGCGTCCTTGGGGGGGGGGGCTGTCGGTGTCAAAACCGGCGGATCTTGGGTAGGGGGTCCCAAACTATGCGTCTAAGGCTAATGGTAACAGGAGACTGGGGACATGATGTTTTACCCAGCTTCGGGCCCTCTCGATGGAGGTAATACCCTACTTCCTGCTTAATTGATCTTGATGATATGAGTATTACAATAGTTGATCTACCACAAGATCGTAGAGGCTAAACCCTAGAAGCTAGCCTATGGTATGATTGTCCTTGCCCTATGGACTAAATCCTCCGGTTTATATAGACACCGGAGGGGGCTAGGGTTACACAAAGTCGGTTATAGAGAAGGAGATCTAACATCCGAATCGCCAAGCTTGCCCTCCACGCAAAGGAGAGTCCCATCCGGACACGGGGCGAAGTCTTCAATCTTGTATCTTCATAGTCCAACAGTCCGGCCAAAGTATATAGTCCGGCTGTCCAGATACCCCCTAATCCAGGACTCCCTCAGTAGCCCCCGAACCAGGCTCCAATGACGATGAGTCCGGCGCGCAGATTGTCTTCGACATTGTAAGGCGGGTTCTTCTCCAAATCCAGAGTACCTATCATAGTGAACAGTGTTCGGCTTCCCATTAATGTTGTACTCCTTGGCTTCTGTGCTTCAATAATGGCCATCTCCATGTGTCGAGTGAATACTAGGAGCCGGGGCATTTTTACATTCGCCACCCTGACCCTATAAGCGAACCGTCTATTTGAAGAGACGGGGATCCTCAGATCCAAATCTCACCATCTTCCCCCAGGCAAGCATTCAACAGAGCACGTCTGAAAAAATCCATTCCATCATGGTCCGTCCCCGCAGCTCTGCTTCTCGCTCCCGTAGTTCTGCGCCGGGTGATTGGAAAAAGTGTTCTGTCCCCCATAGCCGTTTAGTAGAGTTGCAGACCCAAGGGTTTCTTCCACCTGCATACATGGTCCCCGTCCGAGCCGGACTAGCCACCTATAACGGCGGGGAGCAAGCGGAGAACTATGCAAACCCATCTAGAGGGGAGCGGATATGCCTTGTCCCACATTTGCTGAGAGGACTTGGGTTTTCAATCCACCCATTCCTCCGCGGGTTTCTAGAGTTCTACGACCTCCAGCTGCATAACTTCATTCCTGCCTCTATACTGCACATCGCAGGGTACATTGCCTTCTGCGAGCTATTCCTGGGCTGCGAAGCTCATTTTGGGTAATGGAAGAGGCTATTCCGCCTCGTCCCTCGCAATCAGGAGGGATCTATATATCAAGTGGGCGGAGCCGAAATATGGCGCGTTGCCCAGGCCGGATACCTGTCCGGCACTCCAAAGAAGGCATCCGAAGACTGGCCTTCGGAGTTGTTCTATATAGATGACGTTCCCCTTCCGGACCCAGTCCGGCCAGGCCTTCCTGAGTTCAATAATGCCCCGCGAAAGAAACGCCAAAGTTGGCGCCCTCAAAGCCCCCAGGAGGAAGACGACAGAGAAGTCCTCTATCTGATGGGCAGGATGAAAATACTGGCCCAATCAGAGCTGACAATAATAGAAGTCATGTCAATATGCATAATGCGGGGGGTGCAGCCACTTCAATATCGGGGGAAACCCATGTGGCACTTCAACGGAGAAGACGACGCCACCCGCTGCGGTCGTAAAGGTACAGACTCCGCCACCGCTTTGGCAAGAATATTGTCCGAGTTATACAAAGGAGAAGAAGAGGAGTTCCTCTGCATCAAGCCGCGGGATGGATTTTCCATGTACAACCCCCAAGCTGGGTAAGCTGTCATTCTTTAGTCGACTCTATTCATTCTTGTGTCCTTTGTCATCAATCATTCACCTTGCTATTTTCAAAGCAGGAACTGAAAAGGGCCATGAAAGAGTTGAAAAGCCCACCTCCGCAGCCAGAGGATCCTGGCCGGGCTCTCGACCCCGGACTTGAAGAAGATCCGGATATATCTGTGGAGCTTGTCGACGGGACATTCTATCAAGCAAGCTGTGACGGCGCCTTGGTGGCCATGCTTGCCGATTATCCCGGGCTGCTCCCGATGTTGAATGTAAGTAAAGCCGGAGCCCTAACTTCCGAATTATGCCATACCTTACACACATATGTCGTATTTTTATAGAAACAGCCATCGGGACGCCGTGCCGAGCCCGCGGGGGCTCATCAGCAAAGGGCACCCGGGCCGGGCAGGCTTAAGAGGAAGGCGGTTAGGATTGAGACGCCAGCGCAGAGGTACAAATTAAACTTGCTCCATGATTATTTTTGCTGAAATGTGACAGTTTTCATTATGTCCTGGTAGAAAGAGTAGCCGCCGGACTATATCTGGAGACCCTGCCGGCCATGCCTCAAGCAGCCGGATTCCAACCGGACTCATGGGTGGAGGCCGACGTGGGGGCAATGTTGAATTGCCCTCCTACAGAGGATGCGGACAGGCTTTCCGCTACAAACTCCAAAGTGGAGAGCGCCATGGATCACCAGCGCAGACGGGCCGTACTCCGCAATGGTATTTTTTCTGAGGAGGCTTTCAATGCCTTCAACTCCGGAGACGCATATATCCGTGCCGCTCAAGATGGACTTGCCAGAGCGACGAACCAGTATGCGAAGGATATACGGGTAAGAAAATTTGATAAGTATGTGTAGTAGTAGCCCCTGAGACTTGAAACAGTTGGCACAACTGATTGAAGGATCATTGTATGCATAGGTTCTTGTAGAGAAGAATACCCATTTATGTCAGGAGCTGGAGGAATGCAAGACCCAGCTAAAGGCCGCAGTTGCCAGAGTAGAGGAATCCCAGAAGGCTCTTCTGGTAATACTTACCTTGATAAAGGAATTTATAAGGACGTATACTAGTTATGTATTCAGCATGGTTGATGAATCTAACAAAAGATTCTGCAGACAATACCGGAGAGAATCCGAAGATCATGAAAGATAATGAGCCACATCTGTGAAGTCAGCTGAAGGCGGGTGAGCGTGTGCTGACGCAGGTTATTCAAGAGAAAAATAATCTCCAAGATGCCAATATCCAACTGAGCGTCGAATTGGCAGATGTTCGGGCTCAGCTTGCTGACTCCGTAAAGGAGAACATGAGGCTTCGACATGGCATTTATAGTAAGTGCTTAAACGAGCTGAAGAATAGTTCGGCGAGGAAGTGAATTAACAGAGTTATGTCTGTAGGTATGCTGACGGGCCGTCCTGGAGAGGAGATGCCCGGATCCGCAGGTGATTTGCTGCAAGATCTTTCACAGCTGCACGAGCGAGCTCGACAGGTGATGCAGGGTATTGCCCAGGCTTTGTGGTCGTCTTCTTCCCTGCCAAGAGGCATGAGTGAGCTTGTGGAGATGCTCAAAGGAGCACGGCGGCGCTTCCGATTATGGAAGATATCCGCTTGCCGACAAGGTGCAAGGGAAGCCTGGGCCATGGTGAAGACGCAATACACCAAGGCTGACCCAAACCATATGGCCGAAGTCGGACCGGTGGGGTCAGATGGGCAAGAGATACCCGTAAGTCTGGTATATGACCAAGTAGCGCTAGCCGCAAAGTATTCCCAACAGGATTGTAGGCTAAACAACCTGTTGGATGGTATAGAGGAAGAATATAGTCAGTCCAAGTGACTATTTAATTCAATGGGCCTATGTAGTCCCTAGCCGGATTGAAAATCATTTGTCATGGCGGACCTTTTTGCTTCAGCCTCCGGACCCGATAGTCCGAAGTGTATCCGAATATCCGCTCAGTTATGAAAAACTGGGGTATGCGTGGAAACCAGGCGTAGGGGTCATAGGTGCTTGAACATACAAGTACCCAACTAGTTATGTTATATTACATGGATAGTAAGAAACATCTTCTAGAGAGAATAGTTCCATTAGGGGTTCCTTTCCCTGGGTACGCATGCATTGATGTGCATGTCCGAACTGCGAACAGAAGCGCAGGAAACAAAACATCTGGGGATTCACGTTGTAATAAACGAAAACATCTTTTGTTCACTGACCAAATATTCCCTTAAGAACGCTAGCTTTCGGCTTCACCCAGTCTGAGGTACACATCCGGCTGAACCGGCAGTAACAATCGTAGAGGTGCTCCCCTTATGCCCTAGCTGAATTAACGGGAATGTAGGGCATAAACACAAGAGCCAGGCAACCCAGCATGGCCAAAACTTAAGTCATATTGATGCATATAATGGTGAAGAAAAGGCACATATGGAAAGAAAACACATATGTGGTTGGCAGGGAGCCATTAGAGTAATTATATTTAACTTCTGTATAGGAAGCCCCCAGGTATAGTGGGCATGCGTAGTGCGGCTGGAGCGATCAAAGCATCCGTAAAGTATTTAAGGCTTTATGTGAAAAAGGTAAAGAGGGCGAGAAAGGAAGAAGGAGGACATAATTGAAAGAGCGGAGGTAAGGAGACGAACACTGAGTTCGGCACTAGGCGTAGAATCTTCGGAGTCTGGCCACATTCCATGGGTTCGGCTCGAGTCTGTTATCAGATGTATTGCGCAGACGGTACGCTCCTCCGGTGAGAAATTTATCAATGATGAAGGGACCCTCCCACTTGGGTTTGAGCTTGTCCTTCTTCTTCTCCCGTGGGCGTAGAACTAGTTCGCCAACATTATAAGTTTTGGCCCGTACTTCTCTACTTTGATACCTTCGATCCTGTTGCTGATAGAATGCAGAACGGGCTTTTGCGACATCATGCTCCTCCTTCAGGGCATCTAAGTTGTCCTGCCAATCTAGTTTGGCTTCCTTCTCTTCGTACATGCGCACGCGATGTGAGTCATGGATTACGTCACAGGGTAGCACTGCTTCTGCGCCGTACACCATAAAAATGGTGTGTATCCGCTGGTATGATTCGACGTGGTCCGCAGCCCCCAGAGTACGGAGTCGAGCTCCTTGACCCAATGCGTGTCTGATTCCTTCAAGGATCTCACTAGTCTGGGTTTGATGCCGCTCATGATGAGACCATTTGCATGTTCGACTTGATCATTTGTTTGGGGGTGATAGACAGAGGCGTAATCGAGCTTGATGTCCATGTTGCTGCACCAGGTTTTCACCTCATCGGCTGTGAAATTTGAGCCATTGTCAGTGATGATGCTGTGGGGGACACCGTAACGGTGTACAACCCCTGATATGAAGTCTATCACTAGTACGGATTCAGCCGTTTTAACTTGCTTGGCTTCTATCCATTTGGTGAACTTGTCCACCATGACCAATACGCATTTTTTCTTATGGCTTCCCCCTTTAAGAGGTTCGACCATGTCCAGCCCCCAGACCGCAAAGGGCCAAGTTATGGGGATTGTTTGGAGAGCGGTAGGGGGCATATGGCTCTGATTGGCGAAGAGTTGGCAACCGACACAATGTTGGACAAGGTCCTGTGCATCTGCCCGGGCTGTCGGCCAGTAAAAACCTGTACAGAAGGCCTTGCTTACAAGTGCCCGAGCTGCAACGTGGTGCCCGCCGAGTCCGACATGGATTTCGGCTAAGATCTGCCGCCCTTCCTCTTTGGAGATGCATCTTTGGAGCACTCCGGTGGTGCTTTTCTTATAGAGCTTTCCCTCATGGACTTTGTAGGCCTTAGAACATCGCACAATACAACGGGCCTCATTTTGGTCCTCGAGGAGCTCTTGCCTATTTAGGTAGGCTAAGAAGGGCTCGGTCCACGGGGTGATGACAACCATGATTTCATGGGCCGAAGGTGTTATTTCGGTGGTAGAGCCTCCGATTACATCAGATGGTTCAGAATCTGGGGTTGTGTTCGGAGCCAAGTTGGTATTGCCGGACTCCCCTTCCCATACCACGGATGGCTTGAACAGCCTTTCCAAGAAGATATTAGGTGGGACGGGGTCGCGTTTAGCACCGATGTGGGCAAGGATATCCGCCGCCTGATTGTTTTCTCGGACCACATGGTGGAATTCGAGCCCCTCGAACCGAGCTGATATTTTGAGGACGACATTATGGTAGGCCGCCATTTTTGGATCCTTGGCATCAAAGTCTCCATTTACTTGTGATATTGCGAGGTTTGAGTCCATGCGCACTTCTAGGCGTTGGATGCCCATGGAGACTGCCATCCGAAGACCATGCAATAGAGCCTCATATTTGGCCGCATTGTTGGAGTCTGAGTATAATATTTGGAGTACGTATTGGACCGTGTCTCCGGTGGGGGATGTCAGGACAACACCCACTCCCAGTCTGGCCAGCATTTTAGAGCCATCGAAGTGCATGATCCAATTGGAGTAGGCGCCGTACTCTTTAGGGAGTTCGGCTTCTCTCCATTTGGCAACAAAGTCAGCCAGTACTTGCGACTGGATGGCTCGCCGTGGTTTGTATGTAATGTCAAACGGAAGGAGCTCGATAGCCCATTTGGCAATCCATCCCGTAGCGTCGCGGTTATTTATTATGTCATTGAGTGGTACTTCGGAGGCCACCGTAATCGAACACTCTTGGAAGTAGTGTCATAGCTTCCGGGATGCCATGAAGACCGCGTATGCTATCTTTTGATATCGTGGGTATCGGGATTTGCATGGAGTGAGGATAGTGGACACGTAATATACCGGCTTTTGGAGCGGGAACTTGTGTCCGTTTGCTTCTCGTTTGACGACGAGCACTGCGCTTACAACCTAGTGTGTTGCAGCTATGTATAATAGCATTAGTTCGCTAGTATTTGGCGCGGTCAGGACTGGATTGCTAGCCAATAGGGTCTTTATTTCTTCCAGTCCGGCCGTGGCCGCATCCGTCCACTCGAAGTGTTCGGTGCGCCAAAGAAGGCGATAAAGAGGTAGTGCCTTTTCTCCTAATCGGGAGATAAAGCAGCTTAAGGCAGCCACACATCCAGTTAGTTTCTGGATCTGCTTGAGGTCTGTTGGGATAGCCAATTGTGACAGAGCTCGGATTTTTGCCGGATTTGCTTCGATTCCTCTATTGGAAATAATGAAGCCGAGCAACTTCCCTGAGGGTACGCCGAAGACACATTTTTCCGGGTTGAGCTTGATGTCGTATGTTCGGAGGTTGTCGAACGTTAGTCTCAAGTCATCTATTAGAGTTTCGACGTGTCTTGTTTTGATGACCACGTCGTCCACGTATGACTCCACTGTTTGCCGATTTGCTTCTCCAAGCATGTCTGAATCATGCGTTGATAGGTTGCGCAGGCATTTTTGAGACTGAAAGGCATAGTGTTGAAACAAAAGGTGCCATATGGTGTTATGAAGGCTGTTCCGGCTTGGTCGGATTCCGCCATCTTTATCTGATGGTATCCGGAGTATGCGTCGAGGAAACACAGTGAGTCGTGTCCTGCGGTGGCATCGATGATTTGGTCAATGCGAGGGAGGGGGAAGGGATCCTTAGGGCAAGCCTTATTGAGATCTTTGAAATTGACACATAGGCGCCAGGATTTGTCCTTCTTTGGTAACATTACTAGGTTTTCTAGCCAATCCGGATGTTTTATATCTCTGATGAACCCGGCCTCGAGTAGCTTGGCTAGATCTTCTCCCATGGCTTGCCGCTTAGGCTCTGAGAAGCGCCTAAGAGTCTGCTTGACTGGCTTGTATCCTTTCAGTATATTGAGGCTATGTTCATCCAACCTGCGTGGGATGCCTGGCATGTCTGAAGGATGCCAGGCGAAAATGTCCCAATTCTCACGTAGGAAATCTCACAGTGCGGCGTCCATTGTGGGGTTCAACTGTGTCCCGATGGCAGCTGTCTTTGTGGGGTCCGTTGGGTGGACCTGGAATTTGACTATCTCGTCTGCGGGCTTGAAAGAGGTGGACTTGGGTCACTGTCGAGTATCACGTCGTCTCTATCCACTGTGGCGTGCAGCCTTGTTAGTTCTTCGTTCGCGAGGGCTTCGGATAATGCCTCCAGGGCTAATGCAGCAGTTTATTTTCGGCGCGGACTATGATGTCCGGGTCACTAGCTAGAGTGATGATTCCAATGGGTCCGGGCATTTTGAGCTTCATGTACCCATAATGGGGTATAGCTTGAAAGCTCGTGAATGCGTCCCGCCCTAAGAGGGCGTGCTATCCGCTGCTGAACGGGGCCACTTGGAACGTGATTTCTTCGAACCTGTAATTCTCCGGCGTGCCGAATACCACATCCAGTGTGATTCTTCCCGCACACCGTGCCTCCCGACTAGGGATGATTCCCCTGAAGGTCGTGATGCTTCGCTCGATGCGGCTCTTGTCAATTTCCATCTTGTTGAGGGTTTCCTCATAGATGAGGTTGAATCCGCTTCTGCCATCCATGAGCACTTTAGTGAGCCGAAAGCCGTCCACGATTGGACTAAGGACCAAGGCGGCTGGTGCCCAGACTGTTCGGAATTGAGGTTCGTCACTGGCATTGAAAGTTATGGCTGTGTCATTCCACGGATTTAATGTTGCCACATGGCAAACTTCAGCGAGACTGCATTGAGCTCGCTTGCGCCTATTATTTGAGGCTAAAGTCTCGAAGACTGTCAATACCACATTGTTATTTCTGGCGGGATGTTGCTCTGCTGTATGGTTTATGAGGAGATCCTCGCCGCTCCTTGCTACCTGCCGGAGTATCCAACATGCTCTAAGGCTATGTGTTGGCGTGGTATCCGGTGTGCTGTGAATTTTGCATGGCCCATTGAGCCATTCCTCCAATACGGTTCCATGCCTTGCATCGGGCTTTGGTTTTTTGGTAATTGAATCGGGTAACTTACGAGAGTTTGCCCTTTTAATTCGGACAAAGGGTTTAGTGAGAGCCGGATTATCCCAGAAGTTTGTTTGAGTTTTCCAGGCACTTTCCATCGCGCAGTACTTCTGCACTATGGCCGCTAAGTCAGCGGAGTGTACTATGTCACGGCGACTTATAGCGTTGAGGATCCCTTTGTCCGTGCAATTTTTGCAAAAGAGGGAGATTGTGTCTTCCTCACGACAGTCCTTGACCTTGTTTATCACAAGGAGGAATCTGGCCCAGTAATGATGTACTGTCTCTTGGGGCTCTTGTCTGATATGTGAAAGATTGAATAAATCTGGGTGGGTGGGAGGATTTAAGTCTGAATCCTGACCCAATCTGAGACCCAAGGGCAAAGAAGCTTCCAAGCTTAGTGGCTCGGGCTCCAGGATGTTGCCCAATTTCTTCGGCCTGCCGCTCGATTCTAAATTCAGGGTTTGGGTCATGTCTTCCCGCGAGTGGGTATCCGGCTCAAAGAGCTCGGAAATCCATACATAGTTCGTCCTCAAAATAGAGGGAGAATTCGTACAATGCTCTTCCACTACCGCTATCTCATGGGTGACCGGCGGAGAGAAAATCTCCCTTTGGTCGAGTTTAAGCCCAATCCGGTCATAGTCCATAGCGACGCCTAGAGCGGCGATGCGATCCAAGAGCTCATTAAGGGAGGAGAGCTCCATTGGGTCCATCTGTTCGGCGAGCTCCGAATCGACGTGGAGGTTGTTTTTGATGACCTGAGAAGTCATCATCGGCGCGACATCCAATCGGGCGGTCATGATGAAGCTGCCCAGCCGAAGAGTTTGGCCTAGAGCCAGGGCTCCCCCAGAGGTGACATTGTCCTTGACAACGATACGAGCCATCAAGCCTTATCGTGACGACACAGTGAAACTCTCAATGAAAGCACCAATGTCGGTGTCAAAACCGGCGGATCTCGGGTAGGGGGTCCCGAACTGTGCGTCTAAGGATAATGGTAACAGGAGACTGGGGACAAGATGTTTTACCCAGGTTCGGGCCCTCTCCATGGAGGTAATACCCTACTTCCTGCTTGATTGATCTTGATGATATGAGTATTACAAGAGTTTATCTACCATGAGATCGTAGAGGCTAAACCCTAGAAGCTAGCCTATGGTATGATTGTCCTTGCCCTATGGACTAAATCCTCCGGTTTATATAGACACCGGAGGGGGCTAGGGTTACACAGAGTCGGTTACAGAGAAGGAGATCTAACATCGGAATCGCCAAGCTTGCCCTCCACGCAAAGGAGAGTCCCATCCGGACACGGGGCGAAGTCTTCAATCTTGTATCTTCATAGTCCAACAGTCCGACCAAAGTATATAGTCCGGCTGTCCGGATACCCCCTAATCTAGGACTCCCTCAGGGGCGACTCCTCGTCGGCGCGTGGGTCGACCGGCGGCTCCATGGCAGAGATTTGAGAGAGAGAGAGAGAGAGAGAGAGAGCAAGGGGAGGATGTAGATGAGAATGCAGGTGGGACGACGTGAGCAAGGTAGTATTTATTGGCGGCTGGAATCTAGATCGACGAGAACAGTACACATGCCTGTCGCCGGAATTACGAGTACTATAGTTTGAATTACACACGATTCCCACAGCAAAATCCTGTGTGAACATAATAACTGAGGGTTCCCAATGCAGAACCATGTTTGATTAATAACGCCTGCCACTCACCTTCCAAACCTCGAGGCACGAAATAGAGTGTCAATCGTGTGGGGGCCGGTTATCTTGACAGATTTTACATTTTCTTTTTTGAACACTAGATATTTACATTGTCTGATGATTTTTTAACTCGCACACAAGTAACAAATATGATTTTTTCAAACCGTTATGGTTAGTCGTTGCATGTATATGTAGTTCAAATTTGAATTATGGTCATTAAATGGCTAGAAAATCACTTAAATGTCTTCAAAAGATCAAATGACCCCTGAAAATTTCCAAATTTTCACATGACAGTTGTATTAGTGCATATTACACGTAGAAAAAAATTGAAGCTCGTAAGAGGAAGCTATCTCCCGTTCGTCATCAAACATGCATTGTTCCCTCTCGAAACCACGAGCCTTCTAGTAAGTTGCTCCGGTTTGTGAGGGGTGTGTGTCCAAACTTTCGTCAAACAGGCCAATTTTTTTACCATATCATCTTGGTGGCTTGACATTACATCAAGCAAGGTTTCATGTTTTTCTGATCATTTTTTAATATTTTGGAATTAAAATGCCATGAGACCAATATGATTGAAAATTCCTTCTAATTTACTGCACATGAAATTAACTCACACACAAGTACACAAATATGATTTTTCAAGTCGTTATGGTTAGCCGTTGCATGTAGATGTAGTTCAAATTTGAATTACGATCATTAAATGGCTAGAAAATCACTTAAATGTCTTCAAAAGGTTAAATGACCCCTGAAATTTTCCAAATTTTCACATGAAAGTTGTATTAGTGCATGATACACGTAGACAAATTTTGAAGGCCATAAGAGGAAGCTATCTCCCGTTCGTCATCAAACATGCATTGTTCCCTCTTGGAACCACGAGCCTTCTAGTGAGTTGCTCCGGTTTGTGAGGGGTGTGTGTCCAAATTTTGTCAAATAGGCCAATTTTTTTACCACATCAACTTGGTGGCATGACATTACATCAAGCAAGGTTTCATGTTTTTTTTGATCATTTTTTAATTTTTTGGAATTAAAATGCCATTGCACTCCATGCATGTCTCCATGCCATGAGACCAATATGTTTGAAAATTTCTTCTAATTTACTGCACATAGAATTAACTAGCACACAAGTACATAAATACGATTTTCAAACCGTTATGGTTAGCCGTTGCATGTAGATGGAGTTCAAATTTGAATTATGGTCATTGAATGGCTAGAAAGTCACTTAAATGTCTTCAATAGGTCAAATGACCCCTAAAATTTTCCAAATTTGCACATGACAGTTGTATTAGTGCATGTTACACATAGAAAAATTTAAAGGCCGTAAGAGGAAGCTATCTATCGTTCGTCATCAAACATGCATTGTTCCCTCTCGGAACCGCGAGCCTTCTAGTGAGTTACTCCAGTTTGTGAGGGGGGTGTTTGTCCAAAGTTTTGTCAAACATGCCAATTTTTTTACCACATCATCTTGGTGTCATGACATTACATCAAGTAAGGTTTCATGTTTTTCTGATCATTTTTTATTTTTTTGGAATTAAAATGCCATGGCACTCCATGAACATGTCCATGCCGTGAGACCAATATGTTTGAAAATTCCTTCTAATTTACTGCACATGGAATTAACTCGCACACAAGTACACAAATATGATTTTCCAAACCGTTATGGTTAGCCGTTGCATGTAGACGCAGTTCAAATTTGAATTACGGTCATTAAATGGCTACAAAATCACTTAAATGTCTTCAAAAGGTCAAATGACCCCTGAAATTTTCCAAATTTCCACACAGTTATATTAGTGCATGTTGCACATAGAAAAAAATTGAAGGTCGTAAGAGGAAGCTTTCTCCCCTTCGTCATCAAACATGCATTGTTCCCTCTCGGAACCACGAGCCTTCTAGTGAGTTACTCCGGTTTGTGAGGGGTGTGTGTCCAAACTTTCGTCAAACAGGCCAATTTTTTTACCACATCATCTTGGTGGCATGTAATTACATCAAGCAAGGTTTCATGTTTTTTTGATCATTTTTTAATTTTTTGGAATTAAAATGTCATGGCACTCCATGCATGTCCATGACGTGAGACCAATATGTTTTAAAATTCCTTCTAATTTACTGCACATGGAATTAACTCCCACACAAGTACACAAATATGATTTTTCAAACCATTATGGTTAGTCGTTGCATGTACATGTAGTTCTAATTTGAATTATGGCCATTAAATGGCTAGAAAATCACTTAAATCTCTTCAAAAGGTCAAATGACCCTTGAAATTTTCCAATTTTTCACATGACAGTTGTATTAGTGCATGTTACACGTAGAAAAAATTTGAAGGCCGTAAGAGGAAGTTATCTCCCGTTCGTCATCAAACATGCATTGTTCCCTCTCGAAACCACGAGCCTTCTAGTGAGTTGCTCCAGTTTGTGAGGGGTGTGTGTCCAAACTTTCGTCAAACATGCCAAAATTTTTACCACATCATTTTGGTGGTATGACATTACATCAAGCAAGGTTTCATGTGTTTCTGATCTTTTTTAAATTTAAATGCATGGCACTCCATGCTTAATTGTGTCATAGTCGTTAGACTAATATGTTTGAAAATTCCTTCCAATTTACTGCACATGGAATTAAATCACACATAAGTACACAAAATATGACTTTTCAAACCATTATGGTTAGCTGTTGCATGTACATGTACTTCAAATTTCAATTACGGTCATTAAATGGCTAGAAAATCACTTAAATGTCTTAAAAGGTCAAATGACCCCTGAAATTTTCCAAAATTTGACATGACAGCTGTATTAGTACTACAAATTTTCTCGTACATTTAAAACACTATCCGTTGCCACTTTACTCCAAATTCATCTTTCACAGCTAATAAAAACATCTACAACATAAGACACGGTTTGTAGGAATCGTTTGCGATGGGCCTATTTAAGTCTTCCTCCTTAAGCTTCGCCGACTCGTTTACTCCAGTGCTGGCAACCCCCCGAATTCACAAATCCTGATCCCCTATCCTGCACCCCCTTCTTGCAAAGATGACGCCGTAGAAACGGTTTGTGAAGGCCCGTGTGATGGCCGCGTACCTCCCGAGCGCCGCCGCCTGCGTCGAGAGCGCCGCCGCCTACGCCGAAAGTGCCGCCGCATCCGCATTGAGCACGTCCGCTTCTGCCGAGAGGGCGTCTGCGGCAGCCGACAGGGCAGCTGCAGCAGCCGAGATGGCTGCAGCTGCTACTGCGACGGCGGATGCAAACGCCAAGAGCACTCGAGCTGCCATCCGCGCCGCCGATGTCACCCTGGCCCGGATCGAGGACATCCACGCCAAGATATTCCAGGCCACCTCAGAATCCGGCATGGAACCCACGTCTGAAAAGGCGGTGGTGGCCGTGGAGCACCTGCTTCCTCATGATGTTGTCGAGCGGGAGCTGGAGATGCAGGAGGCGGCAGAGATCAAGGAGCGCTGGGAGGAGGAGTTGTGCGTGGCCCAGGTCGAGGTAGAGTAGAGTTTGTCTGTCGAGGAATCGGCGGTGGAGTACGAACACGAGCTCTGGCGCAACCACTACTACAAGTACTGCAACCTTGAGGGCGGAGCCGAGGACAAGGACGAGGACGCGATTGACTTCAGCAGGGGGGACACGGAGTCCACCAACGGCGGCATGTCGCTAGGACAAGTCATAGACGTCTCATCTCACACCGGCGATGCATAGGCCGGCGCGGCGGCGGATTTGTTAAAATTATGCGTACTTAGGCTTTGTTTTTAATGTTGGTCTTTTGTTAGAGCAATGTTTAGCTCAACTGGCTCTGTTTAATTACTAAAATTGCTCGATTAAGGAAGTCTGGTATGTGTGATGTATGCTCTTTTGTGTGCCAAATTAGCAAGCGATGTTAAATTATGCAACGACGTACCCAGGGAAATTTCCATCAAAATTTGAATTATCAAACTCATCCCATGCGTGTAAAGCAGAAGAATCGTTTGCGATGCACACTATCGTTCAAAGTGAATGGTGTCCGGCGGCACTGCGCGCAAAGTTTCCCTCCACATTTCAAAATTTTCGGCGGGTGGAGCAAGAATCGTGTATTAACATCCTACGATCACTGCAGCTAAAGTCGTGTATTGACTAAGTTGACAAAGCCCTGCGTACGCTTCAACTTAGTAGGCCCACATGTTAGCCTCAAAGTCGGGTGGGGGGGGGGGGTCCCAGCTAGTAGGGGACAAAACAATACTGTGCGTAATACGAAGGCACTTCCTTGCGTGCGAAGAAGTAGCTGGTGGGTCCTAGCTATCACGGAGATGAAACTTTTTTCTGCGTAACAAGGAGGCACTTCCTTGTGTGCGAAGATGTTACTTGTGGGTCAAACCTACCAGGAGGGGGAATAATTTGTTTTCGCATAATAAGGAGGCACTTGTTTTGCGTGCGGCCATGGACCATGTGGGTCCTTACTATCAACTTCTCCATGTATATCCCTCTACCGATGGCTGTCGTTTGTTGACAAAGTGAACCACATCGCATCGAGAGAACCAAAGTGGTGGACGACGACGAGGCCTCGGAAGAGAAGGACCCAAAGCCGTCGAAGACACAACAGTGGATGCCCACGCGGACGGGAGTACGGAGGTTCACTGGTTCGGCTGCAGTGTGAGGCTATCATCACCGGAAAATAACATAAGGTGTGGGTGAGTAGAGGAATGGCCTGGACAGCGAAGGGGTAGGGTGCACCGGTGAGGCTTGCATGGCAGCCTAGCCGGCCACGGGAGGCAGAAGTAGGTGGTACCGTCAGCGGTGGTTTGGGCGGCTGAAGCAAGAATACCCGAGATTGAGGAAGCACGACAACCGTTGGATGGACATCCAACGACCAATGCTACTAGAATCGTGTGTTGACTATAAGTTGACAAGGCCTTGTGTATGCATCAACTTAGTAGGCTCACAAGTGGCAGACAACCCATTCTTCATTCTAATGTAATTTACCGCAGCCCATTTACTGTTTGTTAACATTACATCCCATTTTCTAGCCAGGACCACTGTTAATAATTTCAACCAACTTTCCATTTCGATGGGATCAGAACTATTTTTTATCCTATTATTTCGAGTCAGATTCAATCTAATTTTAAAATACATTTATATTAGGTAAAAATCCAGCAAAATTTCCCATGCGCAACAAGTAATGAAATTAAAAAATCGAAATAAAAAACTAATTTTGAAACTAATTACCAGTTTAGTGCATTTTTTATATTTACAACCATTTATTATTTCTTGTAGCCCATTTCTTAGCAAGCCAAATGCATCCCTGATGTCGCTTGAACTACGTCGGTATTTTCCCGAAGAGGAAGAGATGATGTAGCACAACTATGGTAGGTATTTCCCTCAATTATGAAACCAAGGTATCAATCAAGTAGGAGAATGAAGCAACACTATGTAAACGGTGCATGTGCACAGTGAACAAATACTTGCAAACCGACGCTCATGAGGGGTTGTCAATCCCTCTTGGGTAACGATGCCAGAATTGTCAAGTTGACAGGATAAAAATTTGTGTATTGGATAAATAGATCTTGATAAAACACGAAATAAAATAAATAACAGAAAAGTGCAACAAGATATTTTTGGGGTTTTAAATAATATATCTGAAAATAAAAGTGAATAAGAATATATCTCAAAGCAAATATGATAAAGAATAGACCCGGGGGCGTAAATTTCACTGGTGGCTTCTCTCAAGAAAATAGCGTATGGTGGGTAAACAAATTACTGTTGGGCAATTGATAGAAGATCAAATAATTATGACGATGTCCAAAGCAATGATCAATATATAGGCATCACGTCCAAGATTAGTAGACCTACTCTTGCCTGCATCTACTACTATTACTCCACACATTGACCACTATCCAGCATGCATCTAGTGTATTAAGTTCATGGAAAGACAGAGTAATGTGTCGGATTTTGGGTTCCGGCAGACCCTCTAGATTCGAACACTGGGGTGCGCACGGAGATTTCGCCCACTACCTACCTGCACCTCACCGCCTCGCTATGATCTAAGCAATCAAAGGAACAACACAAGAGACACAAAGTTTATACTGGTTCAGACCACCATTGTGGTGTAATACCCTACTCCAGTGTGTGGTGTGGTGGATTGCCTCTTGGGATGATGATGAACAATACAAGGAAGAACAACCTCGCGAGGGTCTGTTCTTGGCTGGTGCAATGAACTCCTAGGGAGAGTTCAGTCGCCCTCTGGCTCGATGTCCTAGTGATGATCGGATTCGATCTCCCTACCTTGTGGGTGGCTAGTCCTATTTATAGGCAAAGGCCCTGGGCCTCTTCCCAAATATTGAGCGGGAAGGGCGCCAACAATTGGCCATTTTGAAGGGGAACATCTAGTACACTTATCCTGACTAAAGTTGGTCCTCGCCTGCCAAAGGCTCTGGTGGTGACGCTAGCTTGGGCTCCACGATGACCTCCATCCTGCAGTTCTGCTGGTCTTGGTCTTCTTGCACCGAAATGGATGCCTTTGCTTGATGCTCTCGCCTGCGCTTGCTCCCTTTGCACCAAAGAGGAAAGAAGGACACTGCGCGGGCTCGCGCCTGCCTGGCGCCCTTGGTCGTCATGGCTTGCGTCATGGGCACCTCATGAGGTACCCCGCCTTGATCTCTCCGCCTCCTCACGAGCCAGCCTGATGAGGCCGTGCCTGAGGAAGCTTCCGGTCGTCCGCCCCATGAGGCTTGGCCCCTCGCGAGGGTCTTGAGCTCGTGCTAATGAAGATGGGCCGTGCTGGGCCACCCCTTGAGCCACGCCGCAGGCCGCAGGCAGGCAAGTCTGGGGACCCCCGTTCCCAGAACGCCGACAGTAGCCCCCGGGCCCAAGGCGCGCCCGGACTTGGCTGAGCAGAGAAGCGAAGTGGCAAGTGCGAAGCACCGCGGGCCCTAACAGCTTGCGGCCTCGGGCGTCGCGTGGCGGTTGATTGGACATGGGCGGCTCCGCTCCCCCACGATGCCTCAGCAACTGCACGAACTGGCAAGTCCCTGCATGCAAAAACGGGTCATGATTACCTGCGATCGTGGAAGCCGACGGTTGGCCTCCTCCGGCTATAAGTACGGAACGGCGCGAGCCATTCCAATTCATCTTCCTCTGCTACTCCTCCTCTTCTTCATCTTCGCCATTGCTTCGTCCCACACCGATGGCACCCATCCGCCGGTTCTCCGCAGAAGAGAAGGGAAAGGCCCCCCGAGAGGGTCCTGACCCGCTTCCGCCGAAGAAGCGGTTGGTCCTCTGCCGCCGAGATGAGGGCGCGCGGTAGGAGGTGTCGAGGCCTTGGTGCAAGCGGCCGCCGCCATGGTTTATGCTGCCCTTGTACGCCCACCTTGAGGGCCCTGCAGGAGTTGATGTCGAGCGCCATGGACGACGCCGCTGTCGGCGCCGGCGGGTCACGACGGTGCGCGTTGTCCCTCTTGGAGTTCACGCCGAGGGCTCCTCCCGAGAGTTTGTGCTTCACGCCGCCATGCCTCCTCGATCTTGGATTCGCCTTCCTCATTCCTTCGCCTTCGAGATTCCACCAAGGGGGCCCTTCAGGCTCTGGCTGCAGCACGCCGTTGCCAGACTCCTGCGACCGATGCGGATGTCGAGGTCGTCGCTCCAGGTAAGGTCTTCATGACCCGAGGCTGGGGCAAGATCACCCGGGTTTGCAGGACGAGGGGCGCCCTCGTGATCCACCTGGAGTTCGATGGTGCTTCCATGATGCTCTTCAAGGTCTTCGACGAAGATGGGCGTCGGCTGAAGTGCTATCCCAGAGGCAGTGGCAGAAGCTCTGGAGCGGCAGGGACCAGGCCTGCCGTCACACGTTCTTCCAGCAGCTCCTCAAGTGGCAGGGGTGCCAGAGGATCCAGCGACTCTGCCGAGCTCTTCGCGACTCCGGAGACGAGCGACGACGGCTACGAGCCCCCGAGCCTGCGCGCTCTCGGAGCAGGACGTGCTCGTTAGGCCGCCACCGTCTCTGATCTGGATGAGGTTGGCGCCGGTGCTTGACGGCCCACTGTTGATGATGGCGTCAGCCGTGATGGTTCCTGTCGTTAGGACCCTTAGGATACGCGTCTTTTGTCCCTGCGAGGAGCCAAGAACACACCCCGTGGGGGCTTGTAAGGTCTCTGTAGCTCCTTTTGTCAATATGATCCTTATCGTGAAGTAGTGCGAGATGCTTATTCCGTCTTAGCTTAGTTTCTTCCTTTCGAACCTCACGAGGGCTTGGTGCTCTGCGCCGACAGGTCCCGGTCCCAAGGCGGCTTCAGCCGTCGCTGGTATGCCAGGTCGCGATGCCGTGGTCAAGGCCAGGAGGTGAGCGGCCCGGGGTCCAGTAAGAGCCCCTGAGTCGCGATGCTCAGGAGGTCCCCTTTAGCGCTCAAGCAGCTATTGTTTGGTGGGAAAGTAATGTGATGTTGCTAACACGGGATTGCATTGGATGCGGTGACGGTGCTGCGATAGCTAGTGTTTCCGGAGGGTGACTTATCTCGAGAGTCAGGAGACGCTTCCTGGTGTGGCGCTAGGTCCGTGCATTGGCCGGCGAGGGGTTGCCTGGCGAGGTCCCCGCGTGCCTCTTCCCTCTCGCCTCTGCTCCCCTTCCTGGTCTGTGCTCTTGAAGATGTCACCCTTGGCCTTGGCCCTACGGCTGAGGCCGAGGCGCGTGTCCTGTCTTCTGCAGCGGTGACGTGGGTCCTTACCCACGTCTACCTTCGCGATCCCAACATCGACCTCGACAGCCTGCTGGAGCCAGCGAGCAGCAAGCTTGCCGCTGCCGCTGCTCAGGCCGTGAAGGGTCGTGCGGAGGCTCTGCTGTCGAAGTTCCGGGCCTTCAGCAGCAAGCCGAAGCGAGGCGCTGCCGGTCATGCGGCTCCACGAGGCGAACCCGCTCCGTGCAGCTCCGCCGCCAACAAATGACTCCCTTGTGGCTCCTGTCCTGCTTTCAGCTTCTGCAACATGCATCATGCCTTGGGGAGGCGTTTAAACTTGTGTTTGGTGTCGTGATAACAGTTATGGGCTGTAATATTTGCTTTTGAATTCCTTGAAATTTGCGCTCTTCCTACTTGCTTATGTTCTACGCCGGCAGAGCCCGGCCCCGCGCATACCTCAACCGCTGTTAGCCCCGACCGGAAACCAGGAGGGGCCAAGGAGTGAGGGGCTACGTGACAAGTTAGGCTCCTGAGTCGCGATGCTCAGGAGTCCCCCTTGGCGCACGAAAAACAAGTAGGGAGGTGAGGTGTGGGCGAATCTACCATTCTACGTCTGTAGAGCCCGGCCCCGCGCATACCTCAACCGCCGTTAGCCTTTTGGAACTAAGGAGTGAGGGGCTATGTGAGCAGTTAGGCTCCTGAGTCGCGATGCTCAGGAGTCCCCCTTGACGCTCAAATGGCCTTCGTACCTTGGCTCCGCTCGGGGAGAGACATGCGACGAACCAGGCTCGAGGGGCCTGGCTGGGCGGCGTACGTCTGGGCGTGACCCAGGCACAACCCCCGTGCCCAGCCCCTCGCGCGGCACTCCCGAGGGGAGGCATTGCGATGAGGCCAGACACTGAGCTCTGGGCTCCCTGAGGTTGATGCGACCGGGGGCCACCCTTAGTTGTTTATCACCAGCGCGGAGCATAGCGCTTCCGTATGTGTACGAGCATAGCCGCTCCTCGGCAGTGTCGTCAGCCAGCGCGGAGCATGGTGCTTCCACTGGTGCGTGGGAGGGGGCTCCCCTCCGGGAGGAGCCCCCGGGGCGTGTACAACCCCGCCCTGACACGTGGCTGGCACGGTAGGGCTCCAGGAGGTGTATTTGGGCACCCGTGAGCCAGCGCGGGACTCACGGGGCCCTACCTCTAGGCGGGTTGCGCCTGGCACTGGGCCTTAACTTGTGATGTGTTCCTGCAAATTGATGCTCTATGTCCTCGGGTCCCAGCCCTCGAGCGGGTCTCAGCCGTCGCTGGCTTGCCAGGGCACGATGCCTTGGACAAAGCCAGAGGGTGAGGGCTGGAGAGCCAATAGGAGCCCTGAGTCGCGATGCTTAGGTACCCCCCTTTAACGCGCAAGCTTGGTTAGATGTCGACGCTCTACGTCCTTGGGTCCCGGCCCTCGAGCGAGTCTCAGCCGTCGCTGGTTTGCCAGGGCGCGATGCCGTGGACAAAGCCAGAGGGTGAGGGCTGGAGAGCCAGTAGGAGCCCTGAGTCACGATGCTCAGGTACCCCCCTTTAACGCGCAAGCAGCCGACATGACAGAAGAAGAGGTGCCGCGAAAAGGCATCAAATAACAAGCATGATGGGTCGAATGCATGGCCCGAAAATAAACGCACAAGAGGTACCTGCCGCTGGGTCTGACCCAAGCGACTTGGGGATGATGCAGCCCGAGGGGTGCCCCCAACAAGGTAATCTAAAAACATGAACAAAAGGGATACGCGTCGCAGGGACGGACCCACGCGGCCTGGGAATGATGCAGCCCTGAGGGCGCTCCCAGCTGGAAATGAAACTTGAAAGACGTCACCTGATGGTGTTGGCGACGAAGTGGTGTTGAAGTAGCAGACGTAGTGGGCTGCGGAAGCCGGTCTTCACGAGCCCCCAGGCCCAGGAGCCTCGGGAGGCTCCGGAGGCGCTGGTGGCTCCTCGCGAACCATCTCCATCTCCGCCAGGACTGCGGAACGCCTGGCCTCCTGAGCATCCAGGATGCTTCCCATGAGGCGCTGGCGCACGACAGCCGCGTTCGGAAGCCGTAGGGCATGAGAACGTAGCTGTGGGGTGGGCCTTCGCAGCGCCCCACGCATGAGGGCCAGAAGCGCTCCTGAGAGGCGGCTCAGTTGAGCCCTGGGATGTCGATGCAGACGCGTAGCCCACCATCCTCGCCTGGATGGGGAGCTGCGGCGGGTAAGCAGCGACTGCCACTCATGACTCTTGACTCCTGCAACTCCTGCGTGATTTGACTGACAAACTCCTGAGGGTTTGGCCCTCCTTGCCTTGCTCCTTCCCGAGGGAAACGTGCTCTGAAACACGCCTCCAAGTGGTGCCCAAGCGCCTCCCTCGTGACCTTAGCAAGGTCGGTGGCCCTCCAGGAGGGAGCCCCCGAGCCCTGCTTGAGGAGGGCGCCGGGCGCGCCTTCCTATGTGACAGAAGGAGGTGCCCCCAGGCCTGCCTCCTGAGGGGTCGGGCCTGGCGATGTCTTCTTCTTCTTGGGAGCGGTCTCGGGGAGCCTCCCGCTCCCGCGGTTTGGGTCTTCAAGTGATGCGGCCTGAAAAGCTCGTTCCAGGGAGCACACTGCGTCTCTTTCTTCACAAGGCACCGTGATGACTCCACCGCTTCCTGGCATCTTGAGGACGTTGTAGCCGTGATGATTCACGACCATGAACTTGGCGAGAGCTGGGTAGCCGAGGATGGCGTTGTACGGCAGGCGAATGTGGGCGACGTCGAAGTCGATGAGCTCGGTGCGGTAGTTATTGCACGCCCCGAAGGTGACAGGGAGGCGGACCTGCCCAATCGGAACCGTGGAGCCATCGCTGACTCCGGAGAAAGGCCTGGTCAGTTGAAGCTGATCGTAAGGCACTTGGAGATTGTTGAATGTCTCTACGGACAGGACGTTGAGCCCTGCCCCGCCATCGATGAGTGTCCTGGTGACTTGCACGTTGCTGATGACTGGGGAGCAAAGCATCGGGAGGACTCCAGCTGTGGCTGCGCACTTGAGCTGATCCGCTGAGCTGAACGTGATGGCGCATGCCCACCACCTGAGGGGGCGCGTGGCTTCAAGCTTGGGGAGGACTGCATTCACTTCGCAAGCGAACTGCTTGAAGATGCGTTGAGAGGCTGGGGCTTGAGCTCCGCCCAGGATGCAGGCAATCGCGCACGGCTCCTGGAAGCCCCCAGCCCCCTCATCCTGATGATGGTCCTTGTTTCTCCTTGGCTGCGGCGGCAGTGGGAGGCCTGCGTTTCCTTGCGGACGATCCTCGCGAGGCTGATCCCTCCAGTCTCCCTCGCGAGGCTGATCCTGCCAGCGATCCTCGCGAGGTCGGTCGCGCCACCCTTGGCGAGGGCCGCGGTCTTCCCAGCGTCCTGCGCTCCTTCCTCCTCCTCGGCCATTGCCTCGATAGTTGCGGTCAGGGCGTCGGCCGATCCTTCCTTCTCGCACGGCTCGGAGCTCTTGGCATTCGTTGGTGTTGTGGGTGTGGAGGTCGTGGTACACACAGTACCGGCTGCCCTTGAAAGACTCGGGCTGATCTCTACCCTGCTTGGTGTCTGGTTATGCCGCGAGCACGGCAGCCCCCTTTCGCTTCACATCCTTGGCCTTGGATTTCTTCTCTTCTGGGTCTGCGGCTGGCAGCTCGAGGAGGGAAAGGCGCCCTTCCTCAGCCCTGGCGCATTTGGTCGCCAAGTTAAACAGCTGCAAGGAAGTGCATAGATCTTCATGCATCGCCAGCTCCTCCTTCATCTTGATGTCACGCACACCGTCGGAGAAGGCTGAGATGATGGCCTCCTCAGTCACCTTGGGAATCTTGAGACGTGCGTTGTTGAAGCGCTGGATGTACTTCTGTAGGGTCTCCCCTGGTTTCTGCTTGATGCGGCGCATGTCGCTCACGGCAGGTGGCCGGTCACGAGTACCTTGGAAGTTGGCGATGAAATGGGTGCGCATCGCATCCCAGGAGGAGATCGTGCCTGGAGCCAGGTTCAGGAGCCAGGTGTGGGCCCCGTCCTTGAGCGCCATGGGAAACCAGTTCGCCATGACCTTCTCGTCCCCATTGGCAGCTTCGATGCCCAGCTCGTAGAGCTGGAGGAACTCCGCAGGGTCGGCCGTGCCGTCGTAGTGAGGAGGCAGGTCTGGCTTGAACTTGCAGGATCACGCGACGCTGCGCAGCTCGGTGGTGAAGGCGCGGTAGCCTGCTTTGGCCACGAGAGGCCTCTGGTGACGAGGAGCTTGGTCTTGCGGGCCCCCATGCACTGCAGCTGGGAGCAGCGCGGGGTCTTGGCATGCTGGAACAGGAGCGTGGTCGCGACGGACCGGAGTAGGGAGCACTCGGGCAGCTTCTTGGGGACGAGGGACCTCTTGGCAGCTCCGCTCTTGCTGCGCTGGCGCCGGATGGAGCGGGTTCCGTCCAGGGGCCATGCGCCTTGGGGCCAGGGCGCCTTACCGAGGGGGAGGCGGCTGAGGCGCCCCCGAAGCTTCATTGCCCGCGCAGGGCGGGGCGTGGTGCAGCGAGAAGGACGGGGCGGGGGAGCCCCCTGCGGCGGGGACGAGCTCGGCGACGCGGTCGAGCCACTCTTCGTAGATGTCGTCGACTGGGCGGTAGCGCAGGAGCTCGTTTGCCGTGATGAGCGCAGCTCGAGCCTCCATGGTCGCGCGGGGTGCGCGGGACGAAGAACCAGCTTGGGCGAGTGAGGGCGTAGCAGTGCGGCCGTCTCGCCCCATGGACGGATGCTGGGACGATGCTTGCTGCTCGTTCCCCGCCGGGCTGGTGGCGGCGTTGACGGAAGGCGACGGGGAATGGCGGGGGTGGCCACCGACGGGGGCCGTCTGGGCGACGCGGGAAGCGAGAGCGGCTTGGCGCTCGGCGCGGGCCCGACGAGCGTCTAACATGGATGCGATGGTCGGTGAAGAACAGGGTGGCGGAAGACGAATTCCGGTGCACCCCTACCTGGCACGCCAAATGTCGGATTTCAGGTTCCGGCAGACCCTCTAGATTCGAACACTGGGGTGCGCGTGGAGATTTCGCCCACTACGTACCGGCACCTCACCGCCTTGCTATGATCTAAGCAATCAAAGGAACAACACAAGAGACACAGAGTTTATACTGGTTCAGGCCACCATTGTGGTGTAATACCCTACTCCAGTGTGTGGTGTGGTGGATTGCCTCTTGGGTTGATGATGAACAATACAAGGAAGAACAACCTCGCGAGGGTCTGTTCTTGGCTGGTGCGATGAACTGCTAGGGAGAGTTCAGTCGCCCTCTGGATCGATGTCTTGGTGATGATCGGATTCAATCTCCCTACCTTGTGGGTGGCTAGTCCTATTTATAGGCAAAGACCCTGGGCCTCTTCCCAAATATTGAGCGGGAAGGGCGCCAACAATTGGCCATTTTGAAGGGGAACATCTAGTACACTTATCCTGACTAAAGTTGGTCCTCGCCTGCCAAAGGCTCTGGTGGTGACGCCGGCTTGGGCTCCACGATGACCTCCATCCTGTCGTTCTACTGGTCTTGGTCTTGTTGCACCGAAATGGATGCCTTTGGTTGATGCTCTCGCCTGCGCTTGCTCCCTTTGCACCAAAGAGGAAAGAAGGACACTGCGCGGGCTGGCGCCTGCCTGGCGCCCTTGGTCGTCATGGCTTGCGTCATGGGCACCTCATGAGGTACCCCGCCTTGATCTCTCCGCCTCCTTACGAGCCAGCCTGATGAGGCCGTGCCTGAGGAAGCTTCCTGTCGTCCGCCCCGTGAGGCTTGGCCCCTCGCGAGGGTCTTGAGCTCGTGCTGATGAAGACGGGCCGTGCTGGGCCACCCCTTGAGCCACGCCGCGGGCCGTAGGCAGGCAAGTCTGGGGACCCCCATTCCCAGAAGCCGACATAATGCAATAAGAACGATGACATGATGTAGGCGAGATCTATTCATGTAGGAATAGCCCCCATCTTGTTATCCTTAATAGCAATGATACATGCATGTCTTGCTGCCCCTTATGTCATTGGGAAAGAACACCGCAAGGTCGAACCCATCACAAAGCACCTCTTCCCATGGCAAGAAAAAATCGATCTAGTTGGTCTAACTAAACCAAAGATTCAAAGAAGAAATATGAGGCTATAAATACTCATGCATATAAGAGATCAAAAGAAGACTAAAATAATATTCATGGATATAGATATGATCATAAACTCAAAGTTCATCGGATCCCAACAAACACACCGCAAAAAAGAGTTACATCAAATAGATCTCCAAGAGACCATTGTATTGAGAATCAAAAGAGAGAGATGAAGCCATCTAGCTACTTCCTACGGACCTGTAGGTCTATGATGAACTACTCAAGCATCATTGGAGAGGCACCAATGAGGATGATGAACCCCTCCGTGATGGTGTCTAGATTGGATCTCGTGTTTCTAGAACTTGCGGTGGCTGGAGTTGTTTTTCGTCAACTCTTCTAGGGTTTCTGGAATATCTGGCAATTTATAGGGAAAAGAGTCAGTGTGGGAGGTCATCGAGGGGGGCATGAACCCCCTGGGTGCGCCTGGGCCTCCTGGCACGCCTTAGTGGGTTGTGCTCACCTCAGTCCTCCCCTCTGGTGCATCTTTGGCTCACTATGTGTCTTCTGGTCCATAAAAATTCTCCAAAAAGTTCCACTGCGTCGACTCCATTTGGTACTGATATTCTGCAAAGTAAAAAACAACAACTGGCACTGGGCACTATGTCAATAGGTTAGTCCAAAAATTGATATAAAGTTGCTATAAAATGATTGTAAAACATCCAAGAATGATAATATAACAACATGGAACAAGCAAAAATATAGATACGTTGGAGAGGTATCAATCCCTCCTAGGAAATATTTGCAGCCCAACAGGATGGAGAATAACAAGCTGGCCTGCGCTAGGTATTCCTCAAAAAGTGTAAATCTGGGCTAGCCATTTTCACATGCAAAAATTAATTTCTGGGCTTGGTCGACATAGAATAATAGCCTGGACTAGCAGGACACAGCCTGCCCAGTGGATACCCTGCTCCTCTCAACAACAAAAACAAAAAACACCTCTAAAAAATACTGCTCACCCCTCAAAAAATGCCGCTCCTAGTGTAATTCTCTCTTTTATTGACTATACTTTGACAATTGTGTGGGACCCAGATGTCAGAAACCTAGAAGTAAGAATATTTTCTTGTAGTTCTAATAAGGAGGCACTTGCCTACGTACGGCCATGGTCCTGGTGGGTCCCTACTGTCATCCTCTCCAAGTACAGTCATATCTTGATTCCCCTCGTTTGTTGACCATATTGACAATGCGAGAAGGTGACGCCACCGCGAGTGCAACAAGGCGAAGGACGATGGAGACACCCTCACGGGCCGTACAGATGGTCTGGTACATCGCCCGCTTCTCATCCAGGAAGCTAGGATCATCGGCCAGCATGTCCTCGACGACATTGTTGTTCGCCTGTTAGCTGATGATGTGTCCCTTCGCGTGCCGATGCTTGTTGAGGAGATGGAGGTTATATCACTTCTCCTCATGTGCTTGCCGGAACACTAAGACTAGCGGCGCTGGTAGCTCTTCCTTCATTACGACGTTGAAGTGCGGCCACACATGCTCTATGGTGAACACGGCATGAACCCGACACGGGCGGTGGCGCCGACTCCTGGTTGGAAGCCTCATCCATCGTCTGGTCCTCCTCACCGAGTTCAACGAGCTCGCCGGCGAAGAAGATGAGATTAATCAGAAAAAAAGAGACATGATTAGAAGGGAAGACATGTGTTGTGTAGCAGCTTACTGCATCTACAACTGGACACTGACCGGTCAAGCCTCAAATTTGCTCATCTGCATCCAGATACCTCATACTAGAAATCTTTCCATACAAAAGCATGCAAATGAAAAAACCTAAGTACTATGTAGATCAAGTAGCCTAGTCATCGTTGGACCACTATCTCTGTGCCCGACGCCGAGTACATGGCCGGGAGCCGTAGCTGTGGCCCCTGCGGCTACTACGCATCCATCTCCGCTTCGACCTCGTCGAAGAGGGCGTCGGTCACCGCACGTTCCTGCTGGTGAAGCGCCGGTTGGATTCCACATAGGCCTCATCCTAGATGGACTCCAGGATGGCCTTCTGCTCCGCCATCTCGTCCGCATAGGCGACAACGAACTCTACCTCTGCATCCTCTTGTTGATGCCCGGAGCCGGCGCCAACTCCCGCTCCGCCTGCTCTGCCTCCTCCTCGTGTTCCAAATCCACCCATTGGAGTCGGCTGCTGCTCCTCTCCCTCCACCTCTTTCGCCAGCTCCTCCTCCTCCTCCGGCTTCGGCTAGTCTGGAGACAGTCTAGCAACGATGCAGGTGGCGTGCCTTGCCAAGATCTCCTGGTCGATCTAGTACCAATACTCCGGTGTGAGCATACACTACTGTAGGATGCTGCTAACGCGACACTACAATCAGAGACCCTTCAACGAAACTATGTGTGATGCATTAATTGCAAATGATGATGTAAAAACCCGTCAAAAAGATGCAAACCGTTTGCGATGGCAGATACATCAAACACGGTTCAAATTTTAGTTGCGTGTGCGATATGGGGCATACAGTTGATCCATACGAACTGTTTGCGATGAGATAGATCAACAGAAATGGGCAGCCAGATCAAGGTGTGTGCGATATACGGCATACCGTTTGCTCCAATGAACCATTTGCGATGATCGAGTTGAACACAAACGATTCGGTGTAACAAGATGTGTGTGATATCCGGCAAATAGGCCGGTAATCAGAATTGTGTGCGATCATTATATATAGCCCATACAGTCTTTTTTGTGATTTGTGTGCTTGACAGGGCACACAATTCAAGAAACCAACCTGTGGGCGACAATGTAAAAGATCTCTGTCGAATACATATTACTAACCGTTTGCGATGAGATTGATAGGGGAAATAGAGATAACAAATTAATATGAGTGAACAGAAACAAAGATATATACAGTTTGCTTAATTTAGTCCTTCTTCTTCTTATTGTTGTTGGATGCACCCACAACATCGTCTTGGCAAGGACGCTTCTTACCGCTGACCGTTGGCTTTACATCGCCGCTGCCGTAATCATCGTCATTGATGTCATCTTCCTCCTCCTCCTCGTTCAACCATTCCTCCTCCTCCTCATTGTCGTCCTCTTCTTTGTCCTCCGACGGCTCCTCGTCCATCTGGTTGTCACCTGATGACTCCGGAGGCGGTGTCCTTTCCATGATCCGGATAAAATTGATGTCTGAGCTCAACGCCGGACTCATGGAAGACGGGCAGGATGATTCCAATGTTGACATATCGTCGGGCGCCAGACTGCTGGCGGAACTATCGTCCTTGCTATCGCTCGACGTGGCTGTGGTACATATACCAACCGCGAGAAAGCGAGATTACAAAGTGTATGCAAGTGTGTAGCATGCTCGGACAGGGACGATGAAGATGGTGGACACTTAAGCGGGGTATGCAGAGAAGATGAATGTCAATTGAAGCAGGGGATTGACCTATTATCTAACCACTGGTATAATCAACCACAATTATTTGTACCCAACCGCTCCAAATTCCCGGGGTTGCATAGTTCTTAATGTGATAATTACACACATGCGTTGGAGCATCCAAATATGAAACACACATTTTTCATACTACTCCCTCCATATGGGCAACCTAGGTGGGGGAAACGAGAGAACTTGATGATTATTTGGTAATCAATACCATTGCATGCAAAGAATTGACCATTGCATGTTATGCTAAGTAGTATGAAGACATTGAATGCATAGAAGCCCCAGGACTCCTATTGGCTTATTTGTTTTTTTTTCAAGACAAAAAATAAGGAACGAGTTTGGGAATATTTAGTTTTCGTAATGTGACTTATGCACCGGTACGAATGGAGTAGAACAGTTAGCAAGCAATACATTGAGCTCTTCTTATTGATGAATCCAGTAATAATCAAACTACAAAGGAAAAGAAAAAAGACAAAGGAAAATATCTGCATCAATCTTCGCGCAACATCAATGGCATTAGACCTAGATGTGCATTAGTTAGAGCACATCTAGATGTGCTTTAGCGATACTGTCAAACAAAACCCCTAATCATCATTGCAAACAACGCATAGAACATTGCTAATGCGACAGCCACAACTACACATGTTAGTTCCTTCTTATCTCTTGCTTTCATCTGTTGCCTGTGATTGATTCTTTCTTGCCTCATCGTACTGATTTTACATTCCAGTTCAGTCAGTTTCTTCTTCAGCTTTACGTTATCTTCTGCGAGCTTGGTGATAACACTCCGAGCCTTGCCATGCCATTTTTCATCCAGCCAGTTGACAAAGGCACAAGCCTCATATCCCTGCCAATGTTAAATAGTATTCAGGATGAGCGGTGGCATTAACTCAACTAAAATGATGAACTTAGCACTAACCTCTAAGGGGCAACTAAGAAACCGTGTGCCAATGTTGAATCCCTCGGTGCATCCACGTCGAGCGAGAGTGTGCATGTGCACACAAATCAACTTTTGATACTTCTTGGTGGCGCAAAACTCAAAGTCAAACTTGTGTTGCGGGAGTCTGGAGTCATGCTGGGTCCGTTAGGCTGATTGCTTTCCTGGGGGGTGATTCAGTATGGATTCAACGGGGAGCTACTTTGGACACGATAAAAAATATTGAGATAGATTGGAACCTGACAGGATGATTCAGATCTGTAGTACACCTGCCCTCTGATGACCTTAGGCAAGTGCTCGGCGGTGACAGCCCTTGTGGCGGCGCTGCCAAGAGCGGCGATACGAGCAGGAGCAGCCGCACCGAAACCATCAGCACCACTCATTCGTATTCCCCCAATGTTAGCGCCATGCTAGGGAATTTGGAGGCTATCTAGGGATTTGGGGGCAATGGGGAAACTATGGGGATAAGCTAACGATCGGGAACTACTTATCGCACTATGTTGTATACGACAGATTGTTTATACATGTCGTTTGTGTTAGGTATTACAACTTCACGCACGATTTCTACATCAAATTGTGTGAGAAGACAACGTAGGTGAGACATGGTTGCCGTGACATAACCGTATGTGATGTACTACCCTGTACATATGGGGCTGCAATAATTCAGTTACAGTAATACTTACGGTAAACAGCCGCTCTGCAGATATCCGTCAAAAAATAAAACAGCCGCTCTGTAGATAGAGATGGCGGTGGCGGCGACCGAGGCAGCGGCTACCGGATAAGAGGTTAATCCTTGGTCATTGGGCGGTGACAGCGTCATAGGAGGTCAAGCCTCGGCCTGCGGCGGGAGATAGGAGGAGCTCAACCATCAAGGTCAGCGACGACATGATTGGAGCACATCCATCATGGTCGATGGCTGGATAGTGGAGGTCAAACTTCAGGCGGTAGCCGCACTAAGCTTTGCTCCTCGACCCAACTGTCTCGGCGTGACGCCGCGTCGCGCTTCTCTGTCTTTTGGGTGGAGGTCACCGTGCGGCTAATTAATTAAGGCATTCTTTTCATGAGTGGGTTAATTAAGGTATTCAATTCCTAAGGGTAGTGTTGTAGTACTCTGTGTGGAAATTGATTGGCCATTAATTTTTGTCGTCGCACGGCTGGATAACAATATGGGGCACCCTCAGTAATTATGAAAATAAAATCTTGTGATTTATGCACGCATCTTTGGGCATCAATTAATCTGTGTATTAATGTTGTTGTTTTGTTTTTAATTACCCTTCATGTGGTGCCGATTGAACGATCTGAATGGATGAAGAATCCGAGAAGCTCAGATTTTATCAGTGGCATCACGGAGTTCATCAATTTGGCTGAAAGTACAAAGAAGAGAATTGGCCATGAGGATTACATCATGTGTCCATGCAGTCATTGTGCCAATAAAGAGTCACATGAAGTTATAGTTGTCGAGTTCCACTTATTCACTCGGGGATTCATGGATGGATATACACGTTGGACCGGACACGGTGAAGAGCAGGTCATGGATGAATATACCCATGGCTGCAAGATGCCAAACCCCAGCCAGAGTCACATGGATGTTGAATCTAACATCGGAGCTGAGGTGTCAAGCTACCAATGGAACACCGGAAAGCTGAAACTGTAGGAACGAAGTATGTCTACCAGAGGGGGGGGGGGGAGTTGAATGGGAGTTTCAAAATTTCTTCAGAAATCTCAAAACTCTCGGAACTCGGCAGCAGAGCGAATTAAAAACAAACTACAGCGAGCTGAAACTAAGTACCAAATGGAAACTAAAGCATGCAGCGAGACAAATTGCTGAAAGGAAACATATCGAATGGAAACATGGGTAGCAGAGGTAACCAGTGGTGCTCGATGGCGGCAGTGTATTTGTTCGACCAGTTCGTCCTTCTGCACAAGGACTACGTCTGGTTGGAGGGGCTATGACTTAACACGAAAGATAAACTCTCTTCGCCCTATTCTCCTCGACAATTGGTTCATCAACCAATACCGATCACTCATGGTAGATACTTGAGGCGATCTCCGAACCTTTACAAACTTCTTCTTTGAGAACCACAATCACTCTTGGTCTCTGAAGAAATTGACACCTAACCGTCTAGAGAGTTTGCAGCTCTCAAGAGTAATAGGCGGAGTGTACTGGACTTAGTTTCAAGTGATGCTGAACCACTATATAATTCTTCAGCTCTAGGTATTTTTCTCTCGGTAGATTTTAAACTCAAAGCGCTCAAAGAGGGGGTTTCTCAACAATCTTCTCAGAATCAAACAGAGCAGCCACCGGACAAAACCGGTGCATGGTGGCTATTCATAGCCGCAGCCTCTTGGATGGGAAATGGCCATTTTGGGCACGCGGTCCAGCCAATGGCCAGCCGACACGTCTCACAATGGTCGGATTTGGGAGCAACAGTAACATTACTTGAGGAACAAGTAATGCTAACTCCTCGGTCTGAGACAAATTACTCGCAGCGAAGAAGATCACAGTCTCTTGATGGCAAGTATTTGCTTGGAACACAAAGAGATTTCAATCACATCTTACATAGGTTTTGGGTTTAGCATCAGAGAATCAAAGTTCGAACGCTACACCCCTCTTAATAGTATGGTGGTCCTATGACTCAATAACAAGAAGAAGAAGAACAAAAAGAATGCTATGTCTTCACTTTGTCTTCAATCTCCTCGGACGCAGTCATTTTCCTCGGACAGACACCGAATCAATTGCTTCACTTCAGCAAACTTTGAGGGGTCACTCTTGTTATCATAATCTTTAGTGATAACCTTCGCTGCACCGCAGGGAGATTATCGTCGTCGTTTACATCAAACTGCTTGTGATCTCAGCGACCTTTTACTCTGTGTGCACTAGCAAACACATAAGTCCCATCCTGTTTATGTCAACAAACTCCAAAACATAAGGGGCCTATCATTGCACCAACAATCTCCCCCTTTTTGGACGGTTGTTGACAAAACAGATAATCATCAAAGTGAAGATAGATAAATGAAAAGTAATTCGAACAAGAGTGAATTAGCGTTACTTGGCTCGATGATGAAATATACTCCCCCTAGATATATGGAGGGTTATAGATATGAAACACAATCTCCTGCAATTCATTGAAGTGTGTAGAGCAAATTTCAATCATTCGAGATAATGATTCACACAATAATATATAATCCATCGAGATTGTAGTGCAATCATTCATAAGTTCTGATAATACTTCCACCTGCAAAACAAATGCTTCAAGAGAAATGGTGCAGCAGGCGGGGTTATTAACATTATAGCACAGAAGTTTTACATCATAGCACAAATAGTCTTTAAAGCATAAGTACCAAATCTCACGAGAAACCGAACCGAGGAACGCAAATAAGCAAATGTATCAAAACTCGATGTAATCCCCCCTTTTGTCAACTAGTGTCAAAAAGGTGACGAAGAACATGAGTGTAGAAGCTGTGAACTTGATTCATTCTAAGGCATTACCAGAAGAACCGTCCGAGGAGGTTTCTGATTCTGAAGTAACTGGAAGATCTTTATCGACAGCAGCAATAGATTTTCCTTCAGGAATGGTAGCTTGGTGCTGAGACGATGAAGGCACATTTGGACCGGGACTCTGTATTTTGCGAAAGAAACGTTTCCCCCCTGATAGCTGGGACCTACCAGCTACATCTTCGCACGCAAGGAAGTGCGTCCATATTACGGGCAAAAAAAGATTCTCCCCCTGACCGCTGGGACCCACCATCAATAACTTTGCACGCAAGGAAGTGCCTCCTTATCCTCCCCGATAGTCGGGACCCACCTAGTCAAAGCGTTTGTAATGTTGTCATTCTGGTCGCGAAAGTGTACGTACATACTGGTCGATCGGTCTCTCTGCCACGATGAACCATGGTCGAGCAAGCAGCGGCACATGTAGTAGTAGAGCCCCCGATGTACCAATTCAGGCAGTCCAGTCAAAACCATATACACGTACGTACAACCAGATGCCAAAAAATACAGATATGTACATACATACGGGCGGGGTCTCGAACGCCTACTCGTGCATTTATACGACCAGGGCTCGTGTACATGGAGAGGCAACCGACGACAGCAATGGCGTTCTGTTCACGGAAGCCAACCGGTGGGTTGGAATGGAGAAACTACGTCGTGTTCATGGTGAGGCAACGGAATGTGTCGTGTTCACTGGGAGGCAACAGAATACATCATGTTCATCGGAGCCATCCGACTTGGACGGAACAGCTGAAACGAGGTTTGGCGTACCGTAGAACAGAGGGAACGCGCCTTCTGTTCGACCACATACGGTCAAAACGGGGTCCTATTCATCGGGAAGGGTCTGGCGTACCGCAAACGGATGAAACAGACTTGTGTTCGAGTGTCTATGGTCGAAACGGGGTCCTGTTGATCAGGAAGGGTGTGGTGTACCACAAAATGGAGGAAATGAACTTGTGTTGGAGCGCCTACGGTCGAAACGGGGTCCTGTTCATTGGGAGGAGTGTGGCGTACCACAAAACGGGACATGGGCTATTGTTCATCCACCATCTACTGCCTCGCTCTAGCCTTCACCTGCTAATGTTCATCCACCGTCGACTTCCACCAGCCTCCACCTGCTACTGTTCATCCACCGTCGACTTCCTCCATCCTCCACCAGCTACTGTTCATCCATGGGGGCATGTTCATCCAACCTCCACTGGCTACTGTTCAACCAGCCCTCCATGGGGTCCTGTTCATCTAGCGGCAACGACATACTACTACCACAGGGTCCTGTTCATCCAACCCCCAACGGGAACTGTTCATCCAACCCCCAACAATAGTCACTATTCATCAAGAGGGAGCAGGTTCGATCGGCTTTAGTTAGCAGCAGTAGCAAAGTGTTGGTGCAACATACCCAGGGCCTGTTGACCTAACTATACACAGGCACAAGATCAATATTGAAGCACCTGAACAAGAGACCAAGAGACTCGAAGAACCAACAAACAGAATCAAGAGGAACTGAGGCTAATGCAGAGGAGCCAAATATTACCAAGGAAGAGGCCTCTCTTGCCAGGCAGGCGAGCCCGGCAAGGGGCCGAGGCCGCTCCCAGAAGAAGAGGACCAAGGCGTCCCGGCAGGGCCTGCCAGGACTCGCGGAGACCAGATCACGCCACCGACTGCTTCACTACGACCCATGTCATGGATCAGTGCAGTGTCAAGACATAGGATGATTAAGTGGAAGCCATTCGCCACATGGCGGCCACTTCCTACCAAGTGAACCCACAAATGACACCCGTCCAAAGATGTGTCAAGCGAGCATGCGTGGAGCTGGCAAATTAGCCCGGTAAGCCTTGTCGGGCGACCAACGACATGACACTAAGCAGCGCCATTAAATGTACGCCGTCAGCCTGTAGAGTTAGGTATTATATCACTATTCGCTATCATATAAGTGTCTAATGACCAATTTGCCATTGTGGTAACCCCTTGGACTATAAAAGGAGTCCCATGGCAACGATTAGAGAGGTTGGAACTTTAGATCACTCACACCCCCCGTACGCACGTAGTCGCCGCTGCCCTGAAGCAACCCTGCCGGGCAAGTGTACTATGCACCACCACCTCCTTTTCCCAATCAATCCACTAAAGCAGGAGTAGGGTTTTACGCCTCGCGGCGGCCCGAACCAGGGTAAAACTGCCTGTGTGATCCCTGTCGTGCCGCCTTGCATTGTCTGCTCTTTGTGCAACACGACTCCCCCCTGTCGAACCAGCAAAGGTCTGTCCTGGTCTCATAGGTGGTCATGGTTTCTCGTGACATCTTTGGTGTGCCAGGTAGGGGGATCGCTTGCGCGAACCTGAAGATGTAAGCAGCGCGACATCTTCATCACCATGTGCATCATCGACGGCGCCATCGACCATGTCGCCCAAGAAGAAATCAGCTCCTTCAGCTCATCCCTCCACCTCGACGGCTCCGCTACCCGCGGCCTCCAACGTTGCAGGGTGTGTGGAGACACACGAGGGAGCGAACGCGGCGGGGGAGTGGACGGAGCAGGCGGCACCGCCACCATCCCCCTCGCAGTCGGTGCGGGAGCAGAAGATGTCGGAGGAGAGTAACATCAGCAACACCCCGACGGCCGCGCTCCGGCCATTGACAGACGCAGCCTCACTGATGGCGCTCGGTCTGGGGCGAGCCACCGCCCTACAGCCGTCCTCGCCGCGGGCACAACTGCTGCGCGTGCGCTCTCCCCAGGGCGGGCCGACTGTCAGGGGATGAACACCGGGTAGGCAACGGAACCCGGATCCTCTTGAAAAACAGCGGGGCCCGCACCGCCCCGCAAACCGGCACGCGCCTGGCCGGGTCGCTCGACCCGGCAAGGCCCGCAACTCGGCCAAACCCCTCGACTCGGCAAGGTACATCGACCCGGCCGCAACGGCTGGCACAAGACAACTCAACCCGGCTAAGCCCCTCGACTCGGCAAGATACGTCGACCCGGCGCCGCCATGGCTTCCCCAGCAAGCCAACCCACCCGTGGCATCCATGGCAACCCAGCCACGGGTTAGCTCCCATTCCTTCCAGGCCGTACGATGGGATGAGACCTCAACCACCGATGACCAAGACAACAGTGTTCCCGTCCATGCCTATGGTCAGCCAGAGCGTGGCAACAGTGCCCCTTACCTACCCGCTGACCAGGGCTGGCGTGGCAACAATGCTCCCGCCCTCGCCGCTGACGATAGCAAGTGGTAGCCTGACGGAGAGCACTGTACCCAACTTGACTCGGCCATGCCCTGACGATCGACAAGACGATGCACAGTCCCCCTAAGCACGCGGGGCCCGCACCTAGGGGAACCCGGCGAACCACAAGCCCACAAGCGGGACCTAGCCTGGTACACCAGACACCGACAATACAGATCCACCAACTCAACATATTACCATTGTAACCCTGGGTGGGTTGATCTATAAACCCCCCCAGGAGCCCACGCCTACAGGGGCATGTGATGCGAGATGAGAGAGAAGCAATACAAGGCACCTGTAAGAGAAACACAGGCAAGCATAGGACTAGCCAACCAACAGCGATACCGGAGAGAAGGAACAGCCCGAGCCTCGGCCAGCTTCCTTCCTCCTCCGTACAGCTCCAGGAGCAACCTTGTACTATCCATCATCCAACTAAACTCGACAAGACTATGGGTGTTATCTCTCCGGAGAGCCCCGAACCTGGGTATGTCCGGTGTCCCACGCCCGTGCATATCAACCTCGCCTCTGGAGCCCACCAGCGCCCTCGAGCCTCCTCCTCTCTTTAGCCATCCCTTGGCATCTGCCGTGCGCCCACCACGACAGTTGGCGTCCACCGTGGGGCAGCTCGAGGAGCTGGCCGGGAGCATGCTTCAGACGGGGCTGCTACCTCTTGAGCACTGGTTGGATTTCCCCGAAGAGGAGAGGATGATGCAGTAAAGTAGCGTAAGTATTTCCCTCAGTTTTTGAGAACCAAGGTATCAATCCAGTAGGAGACCACGCACAAGTCCCTCGTACCTACACAAAACGATAGCAAGTCGCAACCAATGCTATAGGGGTTTTCAATCCCTTCACGGTCACTTACGAGAGTGAGATCTGATAGAGATAATATTTTTGGTATTTTTGATAGATAGATGCAAAGTAAAAGTAAAAGGCAAAGTAAAACAAAGCAATTAAATAAAGTAATGGAGATTGATATGATGAGAATAGACCCGGGGGCCATAAGTTTCACTAGTGGCTTCTCTCAAGAGCATAGGTATTCTACGGTGGGTGAACAAATTACTGTTGAGCAATTGATAGAAAAGCGAATAATTATGAGATTATATAGGTATGATCATGTATATAGGCATCACGTCCAAAACAAGTAGATCGAAATGATTCTGCATCTACTACTATTACTCCACTCATCGACCGCTATCCAGCATGCATCTAGAGTATTAAGTAAAACAGAGTAACACTTTAAGCAAGATGACATGATGTAGAGGGATAAATTCATGCAATATGATAAAAACCCCATCTTGTTATCCTCGATGGCAACAATACAATACGTGCCTTGCAACTCTTTCTGTCACTGAGTAAGGACACCGCAAGATTGAACCCAAAGCTAAACACTTCTCCCATTGCAAGAACTACCAATCTAGTTGGCCAAACCAAACGGATAATTCGAAGAGACTTGCAAAGATAACTCAATCAAACATAAAAGAATTCAGAGAAGAATCAAATATTGTTCATAGATAAGCTGGATCATAAACCCACAATTCATCAGTCTCAACAAACACACCGCAAAAAGAAGATTACATCGAATAGATCTCCAAAAGAGAGGGGGAGAACATTGTATTGAGATCCAAAAAGAGAGAAGAAGCCATCTAGCTAATAACTATGGACCCGAAGGTCTGAAGTAAACTACTCACACTTCATCGGAGAGGCTATGGTGTTGATGTAGAAGCCCTCCATGGTGGATGCCCTCTCCGGCAGAGCTCCGGAACAAGCCCCAAGATGGGATCTCACGGATACAGAAGGTTGCGGCGGTGGAATTAGGTTTTTGGCTCTTGTTCTGATCTGACGGGGGTACGTAGGTATATATAGGAGGAAGGAGTACGTCGGTGGAGCTCCGATGGGCCCACGAGGCAGGGGGGCACGCCCAGGGGGGGGGGGCGCCCTCCACCCTCGTGACCTCCATGGATGCTTCTTGGAGTAGGGTCCAAGTCTCCTAGATCACGTTCGGTGAGAAAATCACGTTCCCGAAGGTTTTATTCCGTTTGGACTCCGTTTGATATTCCATTTCTTCGAAATACTGAAAAAGGCAAAAAACAACAATTCTGGGCTGGGCCTCCGGTTAATAGTTTAGTCCCAAAAATAATATAAAAGTGGAAAATAAAGTCCAATATAGTCCAAAACAGTAGACAAAGTAGCATGGAGTAATAAAAAATTATAGATACGTTGGAGACGTATCAGGGGCCTTTCTCCTACTCCGACGAGTCCGTCGCTCCGGCGGACGGCGTCATTGGCACGCTCGCCGCCTCCTTCACCGTGCTGTGCATCACCGACGCGTTCGCGGTTGATGAGTACCCCAGCGAGGTGCTCAGATACTCCGACTCTCTGCTCTCCCTCAGCGGAGGATTCACTGCCGGGGCGATGGACGCCCATGTGGAGGTCTTCGGCACCGGCGATGGCGCCTTTTCCTCGTCGAGCAAGGCGAGGAGGGTCGCCGAAGTCATGGCCGCCACGGCACGGACCGACCCGTTCGACCCGCTGCATGCCGCGATGCAGAGCCTCCGCATCCCCATCGCCACCGACGTCGACGCCACCAACATCGCCGAAGCCCGAACCCAGCTCAAGGACAGGAGCCAGCAGATGCTGGACCTGTCCGAGACGCTAGCTGCCACCAGGCGTCGCCTGGAGGCCACTCAGAAGGAGCACAATGCCGCCCACGGATTCATGCCCGCCGCGGCCGAGCCAAGCCGGGTCGCCGATACTCATGCCCGGGAAGGAGCGATCGGCCGGGCCTTCGGCGCCGTCCGGAACGTCTACGAGATCCCAGTCAAGAACATGCACGCTGTGGAGGTAGCCGCTGTCGGCCTTGACCAACTCACGGGCGAGGAGCTCAAGGAGCGCATTGGGAGGATGCGCGAGCTCCTCCACACCGCCAACACCCAGCAGGATCGCCTCAACCAGCTCGCCAAGCCGGCGGGGTCCGGCTCTGCCCGCCTTGGTGGACCCGGTGAACTTCTGCACACGGCTTCCTCGCCGCCCGGCGAGGCACACTCCGGCCAAGACCGGACCCGATGCAACCCGGCCGCCACCGCCACCGATGCTTTGGGCAATGTGCCCGCCCCAGAGACCCAGCGCAGACCCGGCCAGCATGGCCGGTGTCCGGATCCAACCGACCCAGCCCCTCGGGGCCTGGCCGCTAGTCGACTCAGCCCGTGCGCCATCGACGATGCCGACGCGCGCCACCGCCTCGATCAGCTCGCTCGCTCCCTGGAGGTGGAGGAGAGTGGCTTTATCGGGCCGGCGTGCTTCGGCCCACGCATCCGGGAGGAGCCCTTCCCCAAAGGGTTCGTGCTCCCCCGCAACACCCCAAGTACAATGGGACCGTGAAGCCAGAAGAATGGCTCACCGACTACACCACGGCCATTGGCATCACCGGTGCCAATCATCGTCTCACCGTGCGCTACGCACCGCTCATGCTCCAGGGGTCGGCGCACACATGGTTGAACAGCCTGCCGATGGGCAGCATCAACGCATGGGTCGACTTCGAGGAAGCCTTTGTCCGCAACTTCACGGGGACATACAAGCGACCCGGTCGCCCCAGCCAGCTCGCCATGTGCGTGCAGGGGCCGACGGAGACCTGCCGTGAGTACCTTGCACGCTGGACCGAGCTCTAGAACAGATGCGAGGGCATCCATGAAGTCCAGGCGATCCAATACTTCGTCAGCGGGTGCCGAGATGGCACCCTCCTCAAGCACAAGCTCCTACACTCCGAGCCAGCCACCATGGCCGCGCTCATGGTGACGGCGGACAAGTACGCCAACGCCGACTCTGCCATGAAGATCTAGGTGGCACTAGATGAAGCCGGCAAGGCGAAGCCGGTACCTCCCCCGAAGCCGGTCGACGAAAGCAGCCAGCAGCACCATCACCAGAACAACAAGCGCAAGGCCGGCCAACCGGCGCAACGACTCGACAACCGGCTCGTCACGGCCGCCGAGCCCGCGGTGGACCCGGCAGCGAAGCGCCAGCAGACCGGCAAGATGGCGTGGCAAGCCGCCATGAGTTTCGAAGAGATGCTCGACGCCCCATGCAAGCACCACAGCGGCACAAGACCCTCCACGCACACGCTTCGGCAGTGTGCCATCACCAAGCGCATCATGAGGGGTGACGTTCCGCCTCCTCGGGCTCCGGCTCCGGCTCCAGGTGCAGGACAACCGCCTCCGCCTCCACCACCGCCTCCCGTCGGCGGCGCGATGCGGAACGACGCCTACCCGGACCAGAACACGGCCTATGTCGTCTTCACCAGCCTCGGCGACGACAAGCGCAGCGAGCGCCTCCTTCGGCAGGAGGTGAACACCGTCGTCCTGGCCAAGACGGATTTCATTCACTGGTCGGATCGCCCGATCACCTGGACCCGGGAGGATCACCCGACAGTCATGCCGAGTCCGGGCGGATACGCCCTCGTCCTCAACCTCACCATCATCGCGCGGCGTACATGCAAGTTCTCCCGAGTCCTCATCGACGGCGGCAGCAACATCAACATCCTCTACCATGACACGATGACCAAGCTCGGCCTCAAGGCCGAGGACCTAGAGCCAACCCGGACAGTCTTCCACGGCATTGTACCTGGCCTCTCCTGCTCGCCCATTAGCCGGGTCCGGCTCGATGTCCTGTTCGGCGACAGCAGCCACTTCCGACACAAACTGGTCTGGTTCGAGGTGGTGGACCCGTCCAGCACGTATCATGCATTGCTGGGCCGACCCGCACTTGCCAAGTTCATGGTGGTTCCCCACTACGCGTACCTAAATATGAAGATGCCGGGTCCGAAGGGTCTCATTACCATCACCGGCGACTACCGCAAGTCTCTGGAGTGCGCCCGAGACGGTGCCAAGTTGGCCGAGTCGCTGGTCATTGCCGAGGAGCGATGCTAGCTCGATCGGATCGTCGCCCTGGCCGGCGAGGCCTCTGCTGCGTGGATCCCGACCCTGGACCCGGCTGACGAGGCCGCCTTCAAGCCCTCCAAGGATACCAAGAAGGTGAAGCTCAACCCGGAAGACCCCAGCTACAGCAAGTACGTTGTCATAGGCGCCCGCCTCAACAGCAAATAGGAAGGCGAGCTCGTCGACTTCCTCCATGAGAATCGGGATATCTTCGCATGGACCCCCAAAGACATGCCGAGTATCCCGAGGAAGTACGTCGAGCACAAACTCCACGTCCGCAAGGATGCCAAGCCTATCTGTCAACCCCTCCGTCGATTTTCCGAAGAGAAGAGAAGAACCATTGGTGAAGAGGTCGCCAAGATTTTGGCGGCCGACTTCATAATGGAAGTGTTTCACCCCGAGTGGCTGGCCAATCCAGTCCTCGTCCTAAAGAAGAACAAGACCTGGCGCATGTGTATCGACTACACCAGCCTCAACAAGGCCTGTCCCAAGGATCCATTTGCTCTCCCGCGAATCGACCAAGTCATCGACTCGACCGCCGGGTGCGAGCTCCTGTCCTTCCTGGATGCTTACTCCGGCTACCACCAGATCAAGCTAGACCTAGCCGATGCCCTGAAGACGTCCTTCATCACGCCCTTTGTGGCGTACTGCTACATCACCATGTCGTTCGGCTTGAAGAACGCCGACGCCACCTTCCAACGCTGCATGCAGAAATGCCTGCTACCGCAACTCGGCCGCAACATTCACGTGTATGTGGGCAATATCGCGGTGAAGACCAAGCAGCATCTCACGCTCCTCGACGATTTGAAGTAAACATTCGCCAACCTCCGCGAATACAAGGTCAAGCTCAACCCGGAAAATGCGTCTTCGGCGTCCCGACCGGAAAGCTGCTCGGCTTCCTCGTCTCGGAATGCGGCATTGAGGCGAACCCGGAGAAGATCAAGGCCATCAAGCGCATGCGCAAGCCAGCTCGGCTGCGCGATATCCAGAAGTTCACTGAATGCCTGGCCTCGGTCAGCCGGTTTCTAAGCCGGCTGGGAGAGAAGGCGCTACCTCTATACCAGCTGATGAAGAAGACAAGTCCATTCGAGTGGAACGGCAAGGCGGACGAAGCTTTCCAAGACCTCAAGCGCATGCTCTCCATCGCACTAGTCCTAGCCGCGCCGACAGACTAGGAGTCGCTGTTGCTCTACATAGCCGCGACCTCGCGGGCGGTCAGTACGGTGCTGGTGGTCGAGCGACCAGAGAAGGGCAAGATCCAGGCCGTCTAGCGCCCGGTCTACTACCTGAGCGAGGTGCTGTCCACCTCCAAGCAGAACTACCCACACTACCGGAAGATGTGTTACGGCGTTTACCTCACCGCCAAGAAGCTGAAGCAGTACTTTCAAGAGCACGTCGTCACAGTCGTCAACACGGCGCCTATCGGAGAAATCATCAGGTGCCGGGACACCTCTGGCCGGGTCGCCAAATGGGCGATCCAGCTAGCCGGCCACACCATCCTCTACGAGCCCCGCACCACGATCAAGTCTCAAGCTCTGGCCGATTTCCTCGTCGACTGGACCGAGACCCAGTACTTGCCGCCGCCTCCCGACTCGAGCATTGGCACATGCACTTCGACGGGTCCAAGATGCGACTCGGCTTAGGGGGCGGCATCGTACTGTCATCTCCAAAGGGCGGCCGACTCTGCTACACGCTCCAGATCCACTTCGCCGCCTCCAACAACGTTGCCGAATACGAAGCCCTTGTGCATGGCCTCCAGCATGCCAAGGAACTCGGCATCCGGCGCATCCTGTGCTATGGCGACTCGGACCTGGTGGTGTAGCAGTGCTCCAGCGAGTGGGACGCCCGTGACTCCAACATGGCAAGCTGCCGCTTCCTCGTCCAGAAGCTGTCCGGATCCTTTGATGGATGCGTGTTCCTCCATGTCCCGTGCACGGAGAACGAGGCAGCCGACACGCTCGCCAAGATCGCCTCGTCACGTCAAGCCATCCCATCCGGCGTCTCCCTCGAGCACCTACGCAAGCCATCCGTCAAGCCATCGCCGGCCTCCGAGTCCATCCACATTCTAGAAGACCCGGCCGCACCACGAGCCGGCCAGGGGGCTGCTGAACCCGGACCGGGGGCTGCTGAACCAGGCCTAGGGGCTGCTGAACCCGACCCCAGGGGCTGCTCAGCTCAACCCGACCACCATCACCCCGAACCCGGCCGTCACCGTCCCCAACCCGAGGGCTGATCAACCCGGCCCAGGGGCTATCGACCCAGAACCCACCCTCGTGGCCGTCTTCACCATGGCCGCATCCCCATCCTGGGCCCTGTCGATATCAGAACTTCTGGAGAACGGGGTTCTCCCCATGGACGAGACCGAAGCTCGACAAGTTCAGCGCCGGGCGTCCGCCTACAACATCATCAACAACTAGCTCGTCAAGCACAGCTCCACGACGTGTTCGAGCGCTGCGTCGAGCAGGATCGCCGCATCGACATCCTCCTCGACATTCACCAGGGAGAGTGCGGGCACCACACCGCATCACGATCCCTGGTGGCCAAGGCGTTCCGCCACGACTTCTACTGGCCAATGGCCCTCGAAGACGCTGAGTCACTCGTACTCAAGTGCGAGGGGTGCCAACGCTTCAGCAAACGCAGCCACTAGCTGGCGTCAGCACTGCGCACCATACCGATTGCATGGCCCTTTGCGGTCTGGGGACTCGACATGGTGGGACCCTTCAAAACCGCTCAAGGCGGCATGACGCACTTGCTAGTGGCAGTGGACAAATTCACCAAGTGGATCGAGGCAAGAGCGATCAAGAAACTAGACGGGCCAATAGCCGTCCGGTTCATCAAGGACATAGCGGTGCACTACGGCATGCCGAACAACATCATCACCGACAATGGCACCAACTTCGCCAAGGGCGCGCTCGAACAATACTATTCCGTCTCCGGCATCCGCCTCGACCTGGCCTTCGTGGCACATCCGCAGTCCAATGGGTAGGTCGAGCGGGCCAACGGACACATCCTGTCGGGCATCAAGCCGCGACTCGTCGAGCCACTCATCCGTTCACCCGGCAGTTGGCTTGACGAGTTGCCTGCAGTTCTCTGGAGTCTACGCACCACACCAAACCGGTCGACCGGGTTCACCCCGTTCTTCCTCGTCGATGGATCCGAAGCTGTCATCCCGACGGACGTCGAGTTTGACTCGCCGCGCGTAGCGATGTACACCGAAGCCGAAGCCAGAGAGGCGCGCGAAGACGACATCGACCTCCTCGAAGAAGCACGCCTTCTGGCAGTTAGCCGTTTGGCTATCTACCAGCAAGGCTTGAGGCACTACCACACCAAGAAGATGAAGCCTCTCCAATTTTGCGAAGGCGACCTCATCCTCCGAGTCGTCCAAGAGCAAGGAGGCCAGCACAAGTTGTCCTCTCCATGGGAGGGCCCATTCATCATGAGCAGGGCCTTGCGTGACTGCAACGCCTACTACCTCATCGACACGCGCAAGTCAAAGAAGCGCAAGAGGGACACCGCCGGCGAAGAAACAACCTGGCCGTGGAACGCGGAACTCCTCCGCCCGTTTTACATTTAGCCACATGAATGTATGTAACGTCGCCTTTTGTAAACGTATGAAACTATGGGGTCCCCGAACGAGACTCGGGGGCTGCCTTTTGCCGACCAATTTATTGCGTCCCTATTTCGCATCACTTTACTACTGAACCCGATCGCCGGCTCGACTCGCTCGACCCAGGGGCTCGGGGGAAGGCCGGCTTGGTCGCTGCCTCGCCGCTTTACTTGGTGATTCCTAATAAAGTTAGGATGCCACGGTCCCCCACTTCGCCCTAAAACCGCAAATCCAGCTCTGGCTGTCGGCGGGCAAGCACAACGGGCCAAAGCTCCCCTACGATTCACACACTAAGTCAAAAGCCGCCGGGTCGACCAACCCGGCCCGTCGCTCATCGACTAAGTTAGCCGCACGGTCGGCTGCTCACCAACCGGTCAAGCCGGATTGCCGCCAGCTGGCCCAATGGGTGTTCCGCTCGCGCTCAACGCTTCTAAGGACCCAAGTCCTGCGTGCCCTTCTCGAAGAATCGAACTCCTTGTCACGGACCGGAGCCTTGGCCATCTGACTCGCGGGGGGGGGGGGGGGGGAGGTTTCAGAGAGGAGAAGCGCATGAATTCGGTTCGACAAAGCGGAAGGCAAAGAGCAAAGAAGCACTCATAACATTTACACACAAATGTTTAAAGCAAAGGCCCACGGCCCGAGTTCATTACACCCTAAAAGACCCTAGTGGGTGGGTGGACCTGCTACTTAACGAGTTTTCTACACAAAGTTTCTCAGGCATCCCCAGCGCCGCGTCGCAATGTCGACGACTCTCCCCTGCCGGCCTCCGGGTCCAGCAAGGCACCAGTGTCCTCTTCGGCCTCTGCGTCGCCATAAACACCCGTCTCCTCCGAGCTCCCCTCCGGGTCGCGAAGAAGCAAGCTGTAGTCGTTGCCTTCCACAACCCCGCCATCTTCCGTCCGCTCCGGATCTAACTCGTCGTGGAAGGCGAACTCGGCAATGTAGCTGGCCCGGGAGGCGATCCGGCCGGCTTGCTCCTGCAGCAACTGCTCCGAACCAGCGCGCTGGCCCATCAGCGCGTCCAGCTGAAGATCCGGATGCGAAGACAACATGATCCGGAGCGCCATCTCAGCACTGGCCCAGGCGGCAGAAACGCGCCAGTCGCCAAGGCGGTCCGGGCCCATCTCCAACCAGCGCGCTAGGCGCGAGAAGATGCGCGAATGGACGGAGTCCGGCCACAGGGCCGTCGTCATCGCGGTGCCAGCCCGGGACAGCCACTCCATCTGCGTCCCCAAGACCCGCAGGCGGGCCTCAGCAGCGGCGATGATCTCCGGGAAGGTCCAGGCCATCAGTGGATCCGTCCCGGACCCAGGGACACCAGTCGGGTGGCATTGATAGCGGACGGCTTCCTCCGCCAGCCTCTGCGTCTCTGGGAAGGCCCCTGTCGCAAAAGAAGAAGCAAGTTAGAAGGACAACAAGGAAGAAAGGACCGGGTCCCGACCCGGCAAACTACAAGAAGTAGCACTTACTGGAGAAGGATTCTTCCAGGTGCTACACCTCAAGCAACGTACCATGCCGCTCCCGCTCCAAGACGCGGTCGCGCTCCCCGAGCGCCTTCTCCAGGTTGGCCGCCTTAGCAAGGGCCGCCTTCAGCTCGGCGTCCTTATCTTCGGCCGCCTTCTCGGCCGCTTCACGATAGCGAGTCTCGTCCTGACGGGCCTCCTCAGCCGCTGTGGCCTGCTCCCACACACGATCCACCTCGGCCTGGAGCCGGCCCTTGTCATCGGCCAGCTGGCCGCGCTGCTGGTCTGCCTCGACTAGGGCCTGCTGCATCTCCACAACCTTGGCGGCCTCCGCCTTCAGGAGCTCCACCTCGGCCTCGAGGCGGTTCTTGTGACCCGCCAGCTGCTCATGCAGCCGGTTGGCCTCGTCAAGAGACCGTCGGGCCGCGGCCGCCTCCGCCCTCGCCCGCGCCGCCTCGACGCCAAGCCCGGAGCAGCCGGGTCCGCCAAGATAGCACCTCGGCTGCAAAGAAGAAGAATTCAACAGAAGAAAAAAGACAAGACTTAAGATTTGGCCCAACTGTTACACAGTTGGCCCGAATCTCGGGGGCTACACCCAGTGGGTGCGCTAGTACGCCCCCACTAGAAAAGAGCACAAGAGTACCTGCGGCGACGCGAAGCTCCTCCTCCGTGGCAGCAAGTTGCTCCTTGAGCTCCCGATGCTTTCCCAAGAGCCGGTTGAAGGTGGCAACCCGGAAGGCGTCAAGATGCTGAAAAAAGACAGAAGTTAGAACAAGGCCAACGCTCTTAAGATTCGACCCAACTACTACATAGTTGGCCCGAACCTCGGGGGCTACACCCAGTGGGTGCGCTGGCGCGCCCCCACAAAGAAGAAATTGCAAGGAAACACAAAAAGGGCGAAGGCTTACCAAGACGGCGCGCTCCAGGTTGCGCGTTCGCTCCACCTCGGCCTGGGCGAAGGCCTCAAGCCGCTCCATCCGGCCTCGCAGCCGGCGGCTGACAGCGTCCAGCGCTGCCTCCTCCTGGGTCTGAGGCCCGAAGATGGCCGCGCCCCCGCTCCACGCGGGCTGCGTCACGGCAGCTCGGCACCCTCCCTGCCGGGGCACCAAGGCGTGCCACTCACTGGCCGCTCGCAACGCGGCCAGCAACTCCCCCGACGCTCCTCCCGGCGTCATCAGCAACCCGGACGCGGGGACGCCCTGCGTCGCCACCTCGGGCACCGCCGCCCACGATGCCTCCTCCATAGCCGGCGGCGCCTGAGGGAGTCCTGGATTAGGGGGTATCCGGACAGCTGAACTATATACATCGTCCTAACTATTAAAGCGTGAAGATACAAGACACAAGACTCCGGCCCGTGTCCGGATGGGACTCTCCTTTGCGTGGGAGGCAAGCTTGGCGATCCGGATATTATATTTCCTTCCTTGTAACCGACTCCATGTAAACCCTAGCCCTCTCCGTGTCTATATAAGCCGGAGAGGATGGTCCTTAGAAGGGCGATCACAATTACAATCATACCATCATAAGCTAGCTCTTAGGGTTTAGCCTCTACGATCTCGTGGTAGATCTACTCTTGTACTACTCATATCTTCAATATTAATCAAGCAGGAAGTAGGGTTTTACCTCCATCAAGAGGGCCCAAACCTGGGTAAACATTGTGTCCCTTGGTTCCTGTTACCATCAGCCTAAGACGCACAGATCGGGACCCCCTTCCCGAGATCCGCCGGTTTTGACACCGACATTGGTGCTTTCATTGAGAGTTCCTCTGTGTCGTCGCTTCGAGGCTTGATGGCGTCTTCAATCGCCAACAACATGGTCTAGGGTGAGACTTTTCTCCCAGACAGATCTTTGTGTTCGGCAGCTTCGCACTGCGGGCCAATTCGCTTGGTCATCTGGAGCAGATCGACAGCTACGCCCCTGGCCACTAGATCAGGTTCGGAAACTTGAACTACACGAAGGATATTCGCGGAGACTTGATCTTCGATTGATTCGGCCCTGTGCCAGGAGCGCCGGGCAGTCACGACGAGCACGGCCTAGACCTACCGTTGGACAATGCTCGGGACTTCACCCCTGCAGTAGCCCCGGATCTAAATCCGGAGCAGGTTGCGTCGCCCAAGGACGTAGGGGTAGACCCCGCCCTGCAGGCCGCATACTCATCGGCGTTGGAGCGGAACACAGGTCTCACCTCTGTGGAGGCCTGTAACCCCGGGCCCCCGGACTCGTATCCAATTGTCGGTTCCAGTCCGCACACCCCCGAGCCAGCCGAGCCAGGTTGGGCTCCGGTAATGGATTTTACCGCTGCGGACATCTTTCAGCACTTGCCCTTTGGCGACATGCTGAAGTCATTAAAGTCTCTCTCCTTGTCAGGAGGCTCTGGGCCGAACTATGTCCGGCTTGAGTGGGAAGCAGGTGATGAAGGAATTCGCTGCCCACCCACCACCCACTTCGTTGCCACGGTCGATGATTTAACCAACGTGCTTGACTTCCACTCCGAAGACATAGACGGTATGGACGATGATGCAGGAGACGTACAGGAGCCACCGCTCACAGGGCGGTGGACAGCCACCTCTTCATACGATATATATATATATGGTGGACACTCTGAAAGAAACCAATGGCGATGAGGCAACGGAGGATAACCCCTCCAAGAAGAAAGCAAAGCATGGGCGTCGCCAGCGCCGCTCCAAGCCCCGCCAAGGCAATACCGGTACCGGGGACGAAAACAATCCGGACGGTGCCGACGATGAATACAACCCCGATCAGCCCACCTTCGAGCGGGCCGAGCAGGAAGACGGGCAGGACAGCCTAGACGAACATGCGACAGACGGGTATCTGGAGGAGGACAACTACATGCCCCCCTCCGAAGACGAGATTAGCCTCGGCGACGACGAGTTCGGCATGCCCGAGGACCCCGCGGAGCAGGAGCGCTTCAAGCGCCGGCTTATTACCATTGCGAGAAGCCTGAAGATGAAGCAGCAGCAGCTTCAAGCTGATCAAGACCTGCTCACAGATAGGTGGACAGAAGTCCTGGCAGCCGAGGAATATGGACTCGAGCGTCACACGGCTGACCGGCCGCCTCAAGGTCGGGATAAAATGGCATATCAGCCCGAATACCAGCCTGCACCCGCGCGCCAGTTTACTATGGCCCAGGGCAATACTCAGGACCTGCGCGATAGACTGGATAACACCGCAGGACAACCAAGAACGATCTACGGATCACGGGGGTGTGCTGCAGCACAAGACGATGACCGTCATACCGGATACACTAACAGCAAATTCGGCCGGGCCGAACATAACCAGTCAGGTGCAGCCGGACTGCGTCGTGACATAGCCTGGCACAGAGGCGCCGCACACCCCCTCTGCTTCACCGATGAAGTGATGGATCATAAATTCCCAAAAGGGTTCAAACACGTAAACATCGAATCATACGATGGCACAACAGACCCCGCGGTATGGATTGAAGATTTCCTTCTCCACATCCACATGGCCCACGGAGACGATCTACATGCCATCAAGTATCTTCCCCTTAAGCTCAAAGTACCCGCCCGACACTGGCTAAACAGCCTGCCCGAAAATTCCATTGGCAGTTGGGAAAACCTGGAAGACACATTTATTGACCACTTCCAAGGCAGATATGTGCGACCTCAGGATGCCGATGACTTGAGCCACATTACTCAACAGCCCGGAGAATCAGCCAGGAAATTCTGGACTCGGTTCCTAACTAAAAAGAACCAAATAGTTGACTGTCTGGACGCCGAAGCCCTGGCGGCCTTCAAGCATAATATCCGTGATGAGTGGATCACCCGACACCTCGGCCAGGAGAAACCCAAGTCCATGGCAGCTCTCACGACACTAATGACCCGCTTTTGCACGGGCGAGGACAGCTGGTTGGCTCGTAGCAGCGCTACGCCAAATTCTGTCACTTCAGATGTCCGTGACAATAATGGCAAGCTACGGTGCAACAGACACAAGCGACGGAACAACAACGACAACACCGAAGACACATCGGTCAATGCCGGATTCAGCGGATCCAAATGCGGTCAGCGGAAGAAGCCATTCAAAAGAAACAATCAGGGACCGTCCAATCTAGACCGTATGCTGGAGCGCTCGTGCCAAATTCATGGCACCCCGGACAAGCCAGCCAACCACACCAATAGAGACTGTTGGGTATTTAAACAGGCCGGCAAAATAAACACCGAAAACAAGGACAAGGGGCTGCATAGCAACGATGACGAGGAGCCCCAGCGTCCGAACATGGGGGGACAGAAGAAATTTCCCCCCAGGTGAAAACGGTCAACATGATCTACGCCACCCACATCCCCAAGTGGGAACGGAAGCGAGAACTACGGGACGTCTACGTGATGGAGCCAGTCGTCCCCAAATTCAACCCATGGTCAGCTTGTCCGATCACCTTTGATCGTAGGGATCATCCTACTAGCATCCGTCACGGCGGCTCAACCGCATTGGTCTTAGACCCAATCATCGACGGATTCCACCTCACGCGAGTCCTTATGGACGGCGGCAGCAGCCTGGACCTGCTTTACCAGGACACATTGCGCAAAATGGGCATCGATCCTTCAAGGATCAAGCCCACCAAAACCACCTTTAAAGGTGTAATTCCTGGAGTAGAGGCCCGTTGTACGGGCTCTATAACATTGGAAGTGGTCTTCGGATCTCCGGACAACTTCCGAAGCGAAGAATTAATCTTCGATATCGTCCCTTTCCGTAGTGGTTACCACGCACTGCTCAGGAGAACCGCATTCGCTAGATTCAATGCGGTACCACACTATGCATATTTCAAGCTCAAGATGCCAGGCCCGCGCGGGGTCATAACAGTCAATGGAAACATGGACCGCTCTCTCCGTACAGAGGAGCATACTGCAGCCCTCGCGGCACAAGTACAATGCGGCCTCCTCCGGCAAACCACCAATCTGGCGACGACAACCTCAAGCACCGTCAAGCAAGTTCGGAGCACCCTGCAACAGGACCACCAGGCACGCCAAGAGCACGACTAGCAGTCCGGCCTCCGCTCAAAGCCCATCAAAGAAGCATTCGTGCCATGCGTACACAATTACACACTTAAAATACCATGGGCACAGGCGGAGGCGCAGCAGTGGCTCAGTCAACAGTGCGGTATCACCGCCACATACCTTCATAACCTTTCCTTTCACCTTTCAGGACATTGCTTTAGTGCAGCCTCTCCAAAAGAGCCGGATTGTCGGACTTACATAGGAGAGAAAACCAAGGAGGCAACATGCTTTGCGCACAGAAAGAAATACCTAGGTGGAATCTATTTACGATCGTTATACCTGCTTTATCTATCTGTACGTAGCCTGCCCCTGGATAGGGTATGTCAAATAGTCCTATTTATCTCCGCTTAATGCATTCATTGTAAACATACGCTTAAACGTATTATCCATCAATGGGAGATCACATATAGCGTTAGCTTATTATTCTTATTTGAGCATTTTTTCTTACAAATATCTATTTGATATTGCATCCGTACACCTTGGTACGTTCAGTATACCAGGGGCTTCTTATGGCGCCCCATAATACGGCAAGACAAGTCCGAACACTTTTAACAGTGCGGCACCCCGAACTTATAGCATTATGTGCATCAACTTTGAAACATGTCTTTGGTCCACAGTTGGGATAGCCCGGATCCCTTGTTTTGGTGCCTTACGTTCCGTTATATCAGCTAAGGTAGCACATGGAGAACTATTGTGATTGTGTCCCGGTTCTTCCGGACGAGCACCTCAGTAGAGAAAGCTGAAAACTGACCGGAATGATGTGGCGAGAGCTGGTCGCTGTTCGAGAGGTCTTAAAATCCTTAAAGATTTTTCCGCTTTAGGCGATAATTCGGCTTCGTTCGATTTAGGCGTATATAGCACCCCAATTCGGTCTTCCGGATTCTAGGGGCTTCGCCGAAATTTAAAATTGTAGACTTATATGGCTAAGTGAAGGTTATAAAGCCGCATAGTCCAATTGCCTTGTTCGCTGCGCCGGACACCTCCTTAAGGGGCCAAACATTTGGATAAAGAGTGTCCGGGTTTTCCACGAACACCCCAGTACTAGTTACATGGGGGCGGAAGCCGACGACTGGCCTACTTCCTTTAGAATTTTATAAACAGCCGCACAGAAGGTAATATTTTAAATAACAAAAGCGCTACATAGTGCAAGTAATTTTGTCTTTAAATTACAAACATGACAGAAGTGAATTCATTCTAAAATTATGTCCTTGGTACATTCATCGGCCACAAGGCGAGCACCCTTCATAACGCCATCATAATACTTCTCCGGATAGCGATGCGCCTTGCCCTCCGGTGGCCCGTCCTTCACCAGCTTCTCCGCATCCAGCTTGCCCCAATGCACATTCGCACGGGCAAAGGCTCGGCGGGCACCCTCAATGCAAACGGATCGCTTGATGACTTCCAGTCGCGGACAGGCATTCACCATCTGCTTGATCATGCCGAAGTAGCTAGAGGGCAGGGGCTCACCAGGCCACACCCGGACTATGAAATCCTTCATAGCCACTTCGGCCGCCCTGTGGAGTTTGACCAACTGCTTCAGTTGGTCACTCAGAGGCGTTGGATGTTCGGCCCCAGCATACTGGGACCAGAACAACTTCTCCGTTGAGCTCCCCTCCTGAGCACGGTAGAACTCCGCGGCATCTGATACGCTGCGTGGCAGATCTGCGAATGCCCCTAGAGAGCTCCGGACTCGGGTAAGTAAAAGAAACGCCTCCTCCACATGTTTGCTTTGCATAAAGAATTTCTTACCCGCTGCTATCTTTTTGGCCTCCTGGATTTCCTGCTGTGCCTTCTTAGCTTCGGCCTTGGCGTCCTTTATACTTGCAAGGGCCTTCGCAAGCTCGGCCTCTTTCGCCTTAAGCTCATGCTCCACGGACTCGAACTTTTTGCCGAGCTCCTGGAGCTCTTGTTGTACCTCGCCCACTCGGGCATCTTGCTTCTCGTGCTCCTTGCGTTCCAAGGCCGCCTTGTGTTCGGCCTCGAACAACGCTTTTTTCAGAGATGCCACTTCAGTGGTGGCCTATGTTACCAAATCACGATGCTTCATCGTTAGAATAACCAATTTTATCTATCCTTCATTATATGAGAGATGGGAATCATTCACCTTTGCTCTCTTCGAGCTGCCTCCTCGTGAGGTCGAGCTCTCCCTGCGCCTGCTCCAAGTCCTGATTTAGGCCGGCAATCTCGGCCGTACAGACAACAGCGGCAAGCAACACAACCTGTTTATTCACATTCAAACTTCTTGTTAGACTCCTGCGGATTATAATTGACCCACCGTTTGGTCTTTCTTTCCGAACACCAAACAGAGTATCAGGGGCTACTACCTATCGGGTGGTGATTTCACACATTTTTATTCCTTACCTCAAAGCCTGTCACGAGGCTGGTGCAGGCTTCGGTTAGTCCGCTCTTGGCGGACGAAACCTTCTGAATCACCGCACTCATAAGAGTACGGTGCTCTTCATCTATGGAAGCGCCGCGAAGCACTTCCAGCAGACAATCCGGCGCCTCGGGCGCAATGAAAGTCCTCGACACAGACGGCTCTCCCTCCCTAACGAGGGGCTGCTCGCCTGAGTTCGGAACCATTGAAGGCTCCGGAATAGTGTTCGGCTGAGAGCCCGGCCTACTGTGGCTCTCATCAACACGGTCCGTGGGGATCTTGAACCCCACGTGTCCGACGTATGGAATGCCGCCTTGGGGCACCTCCAGAGCCACCTCCCCCCGCTCTGGGAGCCTTTGGGATAACACCTCCGTGTCATCTGCAGGCTGAGGAGTAGTGGCCGTCGGGAGCGAGTTCATCGCCGAATCACTCAAGGACCCGTCCGAAGACGACACCTCGGGATGGACCCTGGCCGGACTGCATACAAGTTCGGCGTTATAACAAAACTATGAAGCAAAATTACGGTGGAGTGTGGATACTTACGATTGCACTAGGGGCTTCTTCCTGGGCAGCCACCCCTTGTCACTATCGGCGGCGGTGGCGGAGTAGTCCGGAAGGGACGCCTTTCCCTTCTTGGACGTCCCAGCCTCCCCCTCCGGGGCAGCATTCCTCTTTTTCTCCCCCCAAATACGGGGAGGTGGAGTTTCTTCTTGTTTTCCCCCGCCTCCGCCGGAGGAATCTGCCTCGTCATCATCGAACGACGAGGGTATGACGGCCTTGCGCCGGGTGCCTCTCCTGGCCCCCTGGTCCGCCCTCTCAGGCCCCTCATCCTTTCCGGATGGGGCGGCCTCCTCCTCTTCTTCTTCCCCTTCGGGGGAGGAGTGTGCCTCGTCGTCTTCGGACGAGGCTTCTGGCGCAACCTTACGTCGGAGACCCTTTTGGATCCCCGGGGCCTTCTTATCGGCCTTCTTCTCTGGCCCCTTGTAGGGCGCCGGGACCAGCATCTCCGTTAGGAGAGCATTAGCTGGGCTTTCTGGCAGCGGAGCCGGACAGTCAATCTGCTCCGCTGTCTCCACATAATCCTGAAAAAATATGCATAATTACTTAAGGCTCCCCCATGAATATATTGGGAAGAACCGAATCCGGTGGCAGCCTGAGCACTCACCTGACTAGGAGGCCGCGTGGCATGGAGCCCACGGTCCTCGGATATAGGAGGAGGTACTTCGGAGGCCTTGAACAATGCCTTCCACGCGTTTTTGTGCTTCATGCCATAGAGCCTTTGAAGCGTCTGGTGTTTGGCCGGGACGAACTCCCACAGATTGAATGCCCGCCTTTGGCACGGCAGAATCCGGCAAACGAGCATGACCTGGATCACGTTGACAAGCTTGATGTTCTTGTCCTTCATGCCCTTGATGCAGTTTTGGAGTCCGGTCAGCTCTGTAGATTCGCCCCAGGACAGGCTCTTCTGTTCCCAGGAGGTGAGCCGCATGGGGGCTCCTGATCGGAACTCAGGGGCCGCCGCCCAGTTGGCGTCGCGCGCTCGGTGATGTAGAACCACCCCGACTGCCACCCCTTCACGGTTTCCGCAAAGGAGCCGTCAAGCCAGGTGACGTTAGGCATTTTGCCCACCATGGCTCCTCCGCACTCCGCTTGCTGGCCACTCACGATCTTTGGCTTCATGCAGAAGATTTGCATCCACAAGCCGAAATGAGGTTTGATACGGAGGAAGGCCTCGCATACGATGATGAACGCCAAGATGTTGAGGACGAAGTTCGGGGCTAGATCATGGAAATCTAGCCCGTAGTAGAACATGAGCCCGCGGACGAAGGGGTGAAGTGGAAACCCCAGTCCACGGACAAAGTGGGTGAGAAACATGACCCTCTCGTGGGGTCCTGGAGTTGGAATGACCTGCCCGTCGTCTGGTAGCCGGTGCGCTATGTCTGTGGCCAAGTATCCGACCACCCGAAGATTCATGATATTCTTCTCCTTCACGGTGGAAGCCACCCACTTACCTCCTGCTCCGGACATGTTTAACTGTGCGGAGAAGACTTGGACTAGGGTGTTGGAGCTTGAGGGGGCAAGAGTGGGCAAAGGAGGAGGAAGGCGTGGATAAAAATGGGGAACTCTTATCCCTTTATAGAGGCGACAGAAGCGTTGCGCCTCCCCACCTGCCCGTTGGGAATCGCTTACTTCCCAAGCGCCACGATTGATGGCACAGTGGGATTACCCATACCCATATTGATGAGAATCCCGTGATAAGGGGACACGATATCTGCATTGACAAGACGTGTCAAGGAAACCACCTCGCAATATGCGCTATGGCTGGTCGAAGGAAAATGCTTCGAATAATGACCTGACCGTAAGGACATATCATGTCGTCTAAAAAGTTGTCAGCTGAAGTATCACTCTCTCTACGGTGGTATGTGAAGATCATTTTGCAGATCCGGACACGGTCTACGTGTTCGATAATTACCTTGGAGTATTCGGAAGGAGGAACCCGCCTTGCAATGCCAAAGACAAGACTGCGTGCCCGACTCATCGTCATTGAAGCCTGGTTCAGGGGCTACTGAGGGAGTCCTGGATTAGGGGGTATCCGGACAACCGGACTATATACATCGTCCGGACTATTGAAGCATGAAGATTCAAGACACAAGACTCCGGCCCGTGTCCGGATGGGACTCTCCTTTGTGTGGGAGGCAAGCTTGGCGATCCAGATATTATATTTCCTTCCTTGTAACCGACTCCATGTAAACCCTAGCCCTCTCTGATGTCTATATAAGCCGGAGAGGATGGTCCTTAGAAGGGCGATCACAATTACAATCATACCATCATAGGCTAGCTCTTAGGGTTTAGCCTCTACGATCTCATGGTAGATCTACTCTTGTACTACTCATATCTTCAATATTAATCAAGCAGGAAGTAGGGTTTTACCTCCATCAAGAGGGCCCGAACCTGGGTAAACATTGTGTCCCTTGCTTCCTGTTACCATCAGCCTAACACGCACAAATCGGGACCCCCTACCCGAGATCCGCCGGTTTTGACACCGACAGCGCCACCGGCGCCGCCGCCCGCGGCGCCTCCTCCAAGACGACTCCACCTCTGCCACCATCGGCCCCCGCGCGCTCGACCATGTCTGCTCGCGGCGGGGTATCGCCCCCACATCCACGACCTCCCGGTCGAGGACCACCACCTCAGCCCGGCCTCCACGGCCGCTCTCCCTCACCGATGACGGCTCAAAGACCGTCGCCGCCACCATCGTGCCCTCCGGCATCTCGCGCCAGGCCGGCTCGCGCCCATGCCACCGCCGCGTCGGTCCAAGCCTGGACTGACACCGCCTCCAGCTCCGCCTCGGCCCGGTTCCTGTCCCGCTAGGCTAAGGCCTCGGCGTCGTCCGGGTCCAGGCCGAGGTCCGAGTCGCCCCGTCCCTCCTCCTCGGCCAGGCCGGCGAGGTCGGATCGGCTCCTGCGGAACGCGGCCCCTCGGCGGCCGCGACCTCCGCCGCCGCCCTCGCCAGCACGATTGGCGACCTGAAGAAGAAGGCAGAATAAGCAAATAAAAGGCAAGACTGGCTCAAGAAATCAAGGCGCAAGCAGGAAATGAGGCTTACCCCATCAAGACCGAGACCGGGATCGGCTTCCCGTGCTTCTTCTTGGCCGGCCTCCCAGGCTCGGCCGGGTTCGCCGTGCGCTTCGAGGCCCAGGGTCGCGGCGCGACGCTGTCCTTCCCATGCGGGCGGCTCGGCGCCGCCCCATGCGAGGACCCGGCTCCGCCGGCCTCGCCGCCTCCCCCGCCCAACGCCGCTACACCAACAACCGGCGTCAGCACCGCCCGCGCCGTGACAAGATCAAAACAATTCAAGACAAAAGAAGAAGGAAAGATTCAAAGCTTACCCGCACGACGCCCAGCGCCACCGACGGACTCGGCCAGCTCCTCGCCACCGTGAGCCGCGGGCTCCTTTGGTGCCACTGGCGCCACCTGCGACTGAGCCCGGGCGTAAGGATGCCGGCTCGCGTTCAGAAGTATCTCCCGCAACGTGTCGGGACGAATAAAAAGATGCGCGGCGGCAAAATAACAAGACCAGACGCTCACCTGCGGCACCGGGTTCGCCTGGCTGTACGGCGCCTTGCCGAATCGCCAGTCCTCCCCAAGGTTGGCCTTGGAGATGTCATTCATGCCGCGCGTGACCTGCTCCGCAGACAGCCGTGTCGACCCCATCCAGTTGGGGTCCTGAAGACCGATCATCTCGCCGATGAGGCAGGAGCGCCTCTGAAGCGGAAGAACCTGGCGGGTGATGAACGCGGCAAGGAGGTCGGTGCCGGTGAGCCCCTCTTGCATCCTCATCACCGTGACCTGCTCACAGAGGTTGACAATTTCCTGTGCCGAGCGCTGGAGCGAGTAGCCCCAGTTCGTTTTCGCCCGTGGCGGCACGACAACTAAGGGGGGAAGATTAATGTGGTCTGCACCATGGTTGCGGGCGTAGAAGAAGGAGTTCTGCCACTTCTTGGCAGAATCCTCGAGCGGGATCTTGGGGAAGTCCGCCCCCGACCGCTTCGAGATGACGGCGGCTCCACAGTCGGCAAACTCCCCGGCCGACGGGCCCTGCTGCTTAGAGGAGAAGAAGCGCGCCCAGAGGTCGATTGTCGGATTGACCCCCAGGTACCCCTCGCACAGGGTCACGAAGCCGGAGAGCTGGACAATGGCGTCGGCGCTAAGATGGTGCGGTTGGAGCCCGAAGAACTCCAAGAACGCGTGGAAGAAGGTGCTCGCCGGCAACCCGAAGCCACTCTCGAAATGCGTGAGGAAGACGACGCGCTCCTGCCCCTCGGGTCGAGGCCTCTGCTCGCCGCGCGACAGGCGGACACCAACGTCCGTCTCCCACGGCAGGCGCCGCAAAGTTCGAAGGTAGGTGATATCGCTGGTGGTGAGGTCGAGCCCATCCTGGAGCCCGACGGCATCGATATCGCCGGAAGAGAAAGAGAAGATGGACGACGGAGAGATCTCTGCTCGAGGCCGCGGGCACAACTGTGTGTTAAAGGCAAGGAGCAGAGCAGGTGCAGGGGGACAGGAGGGCGCCAGCGAGAATAATGTCCGCCGCCCCCTTGCCCCCTCAATTTATAAGCCCCGGATTCAAACGTGGGGGAGTGGGATCGTCTGCACACGCCCGTTCCACTACCCCGCATTAAGTGTGCACGTACGCGCGCACTAACTGCTCGGGGAAGTGCAACCGGCCACCAGACGCCACAATAAATCCACGCGCGTGGGGCAAGGGCGTGCGGCGGCGGGCCCTGGCCCATCGCCCAGTCCCGTCACGCACGTGGCCTGTCAGGCCCCTCCGACTTCCGGGCACCACGTGGCGCCTGCGTGAAGCCCGAGGGATCGCCTCAAGATTCGACAGACTCCTCGGTTCCTGCCATGGCCGGGATGCCGCGATCCGGTTTCCGAGAAAACCGGCACACAGTGGGTGTTGCCGGACCCGGCGTTCGCAGATTCCGCCTTGCTCAAGGGGGAAACTGCGAATGCCCACTCATCCGAAGACGGCGGACCTTCACAGCTTCCGGGACTACTGTCGGGGGGATGAAGCCCGGGCAGGCAACGGAACCCGGATCCTCTTCAAAAACAGCAGGGCCCGCACCGCCCCGCAAACCGGCACGTGCCTGGCCGGGTTACTCGACCCGACAAGGCCCGTAACTCGGCCAAACCCCTCGACTCAGCAAGGTACGTCGACCCGGCCGTAGCGGCTGGCACAAGACAACTCAACCCGGCCAAGCCCCTCGACTCGGCAAGATACATCGACCCGGCGCCGCCATGGCTTCCTCAGCAAGCCAACCCACCCGTGGCGCCCACGGCAACCCAGCCACGGGTCAGCTCCCGTCCCATCCAGGCTGTACGATGGGACGAAACCTCAACCACCGATGACCAAGACAACAGTGTTCCCGTCCATGCCTATGGTCATCCAGAGCGTGGCAACAGTGCCCCTTACCTACCCACTGACCAGGGCTGGCATGGCAATAGTGCTCCCACCCTCACCGCTGACGACAGCAAGCGGCAGCCTGATGGAGAGCACTGTACCCGACTCGACTCGGCCACGCCCTGACGATCGACAAGGTGGCACACAGTCCACCTAGGCACGCGGGGCCCGCACCTAGGGGAACCCGGTGAACCACAAGCCCACAAGCGGGACCCAGCCCGGTACCTCAGACACCGACAATACGGACCCACCGACTCGGCATATTATCATTGTAACCCTGGGTGGGTTGATCTATAAAACCCCCCAGGAGCCCACGCCGACAGTGGCATGTGATGCAAGATGAGAGAGAAGCAATACAAGGCACCTGTAAGAGAAACACAGGCAAGCATAGGACTAGCCACCCAACAGTGATACCGGACAGAAGGAACAGCCCGAGCCTCGGCCAGCTTCCTTCCTCCTCCATACAGCTCTAGGAGCAACCTTGTACTATCGATCATCCAACTAAACTCGGCAGGACTAGGGGTGTTATCTCTCCGGAGAGCCCCGAACCTGGGTATGTCCGGCGTCCCGCGCCCGCGCATATCAACCTTGCTTCTGGAGCCCACCAGCGCCCTCGAGCCTCCTCCTCTCTTTAGCCATCCCTTGGCATCTGCCCTGCGCCCACCACGACACCGACCGAACTGGTGCGCCCAATGGGGCTGATGGCCTTCAAGCACCTCCGCCTCGCACCCTGCTGCCCAGGTGATTACACCATAACAGTGGGGGCGTAGTTCAGCTGCCACTGGCTCCGCCAGGAGCCGAGCGACGGCGCGATCAACATCATCATCGTCTATGCCAAGCACAGCCTCTGAGGCCATGGCGCGGGCTCAGCTGCTGCTGAGGTTTCCACCAACGGCCGAGCAGATGGACGAGTGGCGTTCCAGCATCCAAAGTCTACTCGGTTTTGCCGAAGCCGAAGGCTCACGATGAGCTACCTCACCGCGACCTCCCCAAGCCACGGCGATAGCCCATGCCGCTGCCCGCACAGGGGAATTCGTCCCATGGTGCAATCCCCGCCACGGTGGCTGGTGTTGGTGTCAAAACCGGCGGATCTCGGGTAGGGGGTCCCGAACTATGCGTCTAAGGCTAATGGTTACAGGAGGCGGGGGACACGATGTTTACCCAGGTTTGGGCCCTCTCTATGGAGGTAATACCCTACTTCCTGCTTGATTGATCTTGATGATATGAGTATTACAAGAGTTGATCTACCACGAGATCGATGAGGCTAACCCTAGAAGCTAGCCTATGATTATGATTGTTGTGGTCCTGCGGACTAAACCCTTCGGTTTATATAGACACCAAAGGGGGTTAGGGTTACATCAGGTCGGTTACAGAGAAAGGAATCTACATAGTCGAATCGCCAAGCTTGCCTTCCACACCAAGGAGTGTCCCACCCGAACATGGGACGAAGTCTTCTATCTTGTATCTTCATAGTCCAACAGTCCAGGCAAAGTATATAGTCCGGCTGTTCGAGGACCCCTTAATCCAGGACTCCCTCAGTAGCCCCGGAACCAGGCTTCAATGTCGATGAGTCCGACGCGCAGATTGTCTTCGGCATTGCAAGGCAGGTTTCTCCTCCGAATTTTTCCAAAGTACCTGTTGTAAAGAGCAGTACTCGGCTCCTCATTTAATGTTATGCTTTCTCGGCTTCCGTACTTCAATAATTTCCAGCTTCCACGTGTCAAGCAAATGCGAGGAGTCGAGGCATTTTTAAACTTGCCATCCTAACCACCTAAGTAAAACGTCTATTTAAAGAGACGAAGATCTTCAGATCTAATCCACACCATCCTCCCCAAGCGAAGAATCATCATAGCGCGCCCGAAAATACCATCAACATAGCCGGACCCCGTAGCTCCTCCTCCTGCCCTCACAACGCCAAGCCAGGTGATTGGGAGAAGTGCACCGTATCCCACGGTCAATTAGTGAAGTTGCAAACCCAGGGGTTCCTCCCACCTGCATATCTAGTCCTCGTTCGAGCCAGATTAGCTACTTTTGACGGTGGGGAGCAAGTGGAGACTTTCCCTAATCCATCTACAGGAGAGCGAGTATGCATTGTCCCTTATCTGCTGAGGGGCATCGGATTTCCAATCCATCCCTTCCTCCGTGGGCTCTTGGAGTATTATGGTCTCCAGCTGCATAACTCCACCCCAGCCTCCATCCTGCATATTGTAGGCTATGTCGCCTTTTGCGAGCTTTTCCTGGGTTGCGAAGCTCATTTTGAGCTATGGAAGAGGTTGTTCTGCCTCGTCCCTCGTAACCAAGAGGGATCTATATTCCAAGTTGGCAGAGCCGAGATATGGTGCATCGCCGGGACCGGATACCTATTCGGCACACCGAAGAAGGTATCCGAAGAATGGCCTTCCGAGTGGTTCTATATAGAGGACGTCTCCCTTCCTGACCCAGTTCGAATGGGTCTCCCTGAGTTCACAAGTACTCCATTGGTGAAGCGCCGCAACTGGCGTCCCCGGAGCCCCAAGGAGGAAGATAGCAGAGAGGTCCCGCAATTGATGAGCAAGATACGAACACTTGTTGCATCCGGATTAACAATAATCGAGGTCATGGTCGTATGCATAATGCGGGGGGGGGGGGGTACAACCACTCCAGTACCGAGGGCTCCCCATGTGGCACTTCAATGGTGAAGACGACACCACCCGTTGCGGCAGGAAAGGCCCGGACGCCACCAATGCTCTAGTGAAAATACTGTCCGAGCTATACAAAGGAGAAGAAGAGGAGTTCGTCTGCATTAAGCCACATGACGGATTTTCTATGTACAACCCTCCCAGCTGGGTGAGTCGCTATCCCTTACTCAACTCTATCCATTCTCCCAGTCCTTTAGCATGAAATTTTTACTCTGCACATCCATAACAGGAATGGTGGAAGTTTACCAAGGGGATCAACAACCCGGCTCCAGAGCCCGAGGTTCACAGCCAAGCCCTTGACCCTGGATTCGAAGTGGATCCGGATATATTTGTGGAGCTTGTCGAAGGGGTGTTCTACCAGGCGAGCTGTGACAGCACCGAAGTGGCTGTCATTGATGACTACCCTGGCCTCCTCCCCGTATCACATGTAAGTGAATAGGAGACTTATTTCCAAAAAGGATTCGCACTTTCCGCCTTACCACCAACTCAAAGCTGATGTTTATTAAAGGGAAAGCGGTCAGCGCTCCATGTCGAACCCGAGTCAACTCATCAATAGGGAGTGCCTACACCGGGTAGGCTTCCAAAAAGGAAGGCGAGCGGAAATGCAGCAAAACCATCATCAAAGAGTTATGGTTTCAAACATGCTCCACAATAGTCATCTTAAAGTATGACACTGTCGTTCGTGTCTTGGCAGGAAAAGCATCGGACGGACTATATCTGGGGACCCTACTAGTCATGCCTGCACCAGCCGGGCTCCAGAGCCGGCCTCGAGGGCGGAGGTTAATACGGGAGTGACACCGGACAGCCCTCATATAGAGGATTCAGATAGACTATCCGCTACAAACTCCAAAGTAGAGAGCGCCATGAATCATCGGCGTTGGCGGGCCGCACTATGCGACCCTGGTTTCTCCAAAGAAGCTCTCAATGCCTTCAGCTCGGGTGATGCATACATCCGAGCTACTCGAGATGGGCTTGCTAGAGCCACAGACCAGTATTTGAAAGATATATGGGTAAGTAAAATTTGATAAGTACATATATCAGTAGCCTCTAAGACTTGAAATAGTTGGTACAATTGATTTAAGGATCATTCTATAAACAGGTTCTTTCAGAGAAGAATAGCCTGCTATATCAAGAGCTGGAGAGGTGTCAAACCTAGCTAAGGGCAAAGACTGCCGAACTAGAGGGATCCAAAAAGACCATGACTAGTAATACTTTTCTCTATCGAAAAGACGTCATCACGTATACCAGCGGTTTTGACATGTTGCCGAACTGATGACAGAGTCCGCAGATAATCCCGAAGTGAATCGGATATCCTACAAGAGGATGAATAGAGAGCTCAAAGGCATCAAGATGCTGGCGAGCGTATACTTACACGGGTCAGGTAGGAGAAAAATGATCTCTCGGCTCAGCGTAGAATTAAAAGATGTTCGTGCTCAGCTAGCTGACTCTGTGAAGGAGAATAAAAGGCTTTAACGCGGCATTTTCAGTAAGTGCTTGAACGGACTATTTTTTTATATATATAGTTCGGCGAAGAGGCGGTATAATAGCGTTATGTCTGTAGGTATGCTGACTGATCGTCCCAGAGAAGAGATGCCCAGATCCGCAGGCGATATGCTGCAGGAGCTTGCACAACTGCACGAGCAAGTTCGGTAGGTTATGCACAGCGTCGCCAAAGCCTTGTGGCCTTCCGTTTCCCTGCCAGGAGGCATGGGTGAGCTTGTACAACTGCTGAAGGGAGCACGGTGGCGATTCCGGCTATGGAAGATATCTGCTTGTCATCAAGGTGCAAGAGAAGCTTGGGCGAAGGTAAAGACGCGGTACACCAAGCTTGATCCGAATCATATGGCCCGTGTCACATCCCTAGCTCTGACCATGCCTAGTGCTAGCATCTGGTGTTGCATCATGTTTACTTTTTACAGAAAGTTGAAATGGGGATGACAGAACCACCAACACCTCCCCTGAAGACAACTAGGGTTTACTAAAATCTTTTTCAATGAACCTGAAATGCCCTTCTAAAATGTCCATCATTTTTGTCCTGGGTTAGAACCTCTGGCAAAATTGGTTCACATTTTTCTAGGACAACATTGGGTCATTGAACTAAATCATACTCTAATTGCATTTGGGCATTTAAATGCTATATAATATTTTAAACGTCCAAATAATCCCAAACTGAAATGTTCCATGTTGGATATGTTCTAAACAATGGGCATGTGCAGTTTGGTGATTTTTGAAAATGCCTAAGTATTTTTAGAAAAGCCACAAACTTACAGAAAAATAGAAAACAGGAAATAAAAGAGGGAGAGAGAAGGACTTACCTGGCAGCCCAGCCAGCCCACCACTGTAGCAGCCCAACCGGGCAAAGCTAGCCCGGCCCACCAGGGGCAACACTGTCTTCTTCCTCTTGCCAGGAGGAGAAGCAGCTGCGTGCCCGGCGTGCAGGCGAGCCGCGCCAGCTCCTCCCTGTCTGCCTGGCCTCCCCGATCTTCAGGACGACGCCACGCACCCCCCTGGACCGCTCTCACTCTCTCCTGTGCTCCTCCCCTCCTCTGGCTCTCTCCCTTGCACCACCCGAATGCGCACGCCGCCGCTGACGTGCACCACCGCGGCCACCGCCTCCCCCTCGCTTCCCTGACCGCCTCAAGAGCTCCGCCTCGTCTCCCTAGACCTTCTGCACCGATCCAAGCGACACCAGAAGCACCGAATCGCCGTCCCCGCCGTCTTCTTCAACCTCGGTCCGCCGAGATCGCCATCGCCGCCCCGCTTGCTCCGGCCCCTTCCCGAGCTCTCCGTCTGCTTCAACCGACTCCCCGTGAGCTCCTCTTCCTCCTCCCACTTCCCGTTCTCACTCTCGAGCACCGCAGCGACCGCACCGAGCTCGACCACGCCCGCCGCCGCCACCGCACGTCGCCGTCGTGGCCAGAGCCACAGTGGCTCAAAGCCGGGCACACCACCGTGCTCCACACCTCACCAGGAGCACGTAGCACACACCAAAGCCTCCCCTAGCGCCCCGCATTGCCTAGCCCGCCGTTGGCCGAACTCCGGCCGCCGCCGCGAGCTCGCTTCCGACGAGCTCGGTCCACCCCAGCTGCTCCCGCTTGCCCCGTTAGACGCGCCTCGTCGTGCTGCACCCGTAGAGCCTCTCCGCCGCCCATTTGGACACCCGTGGGTGATTTCCGAGCCGCGCCGCCATCTTGGGCCTCGCCGGCGTCGAGTCGCCGGCGGGTTTGACCTCGTTTTACCCGGTTTGACCCCAGTTTGACCCCCTGGGTCACTGACGTGTGGGCCCGTCTCTGTTAACTTTTAGTTAGATTTAGATTAGTGCTAATTAACCCTGACAGTTAGTTTAGACACTAACCAGTGGGCCCAGGCCCTAACTAACCTAGGTTAGTGCTAACATAACAGTAACTAACCCTGTTAGTTAGTTGTTACACTGACATGTGGGTCCCAGCCGTCAGGTTTGACCTGGGCTGGCGCCTTTGACCTGCTGTCACAGTGACGCAACGCTGACACAGTTAATAATTTTTTGGATTTAAAATAATTCAGAAAATTCCAGAGAATGCCCAAAACTTCTAAAATTCATATAAATTCAACCGTAACTCCAAATGAGATAAATTATATTTAAAAAATGATCAGAAAAATCCAATCTATCCATCTGTACCATTTTCATGCATGTTAGAACAACTTATAGCTGCTGTTTAGTACAAATCATGAAGGGCATTTAAAACATCACATATGGAGTTTGAATTTGAATCGTTGATTCAAACCAACTTCATTTAATCTGGTTTTAGTTGCATTAGCACAAACCACATCATATTGCCATGTCACATTCATGCATCATATTGTTGCATTGCATTGATTGTGTTTCTTCTTTGTTTGTCGGTGCTTGTCCCCTCTCAGTAGACGTGTACCGACGATGTGATCGATGACACCGATGAAGAACTATACTATCTTCAGAAGTGCCAGGCAAGCAAAAACCCCTTGTTCATTCCGATACAATCCCACACTCTCGCTCTTGCTCTCTTTTACTGCATTAGGACAACACCGATTCAACTGTTACATGTTGCGGTAGTTGAACCCCTTTCCTCTGCATGACCTGTCATTGCCACAGTAAATAGATGAAACCCACTAGCATGAGTAGGCGTTGTTTAAGCCCTGATGTGCCTACTCATTCATGCTTGTTTGTCATGCCTGCTACTGCTTAGAGTTGAGTCAGGTCTGATTCACCGGGGACGAATCAGAGGTGTGTGAACATGTCCTACTGTGTGTGAGCTAAGTGGGTGAACACGATTTGGTAAAGGTAGCGGTGAGAGGCCATGTAGGAGTACATGGTGGGTTGTCTCATTGCAGCCGTCCTCAGGAACTGAGTTCTGTGTTTGTGATCCATGAACAGCTACTACCACACATTGGGATCCTTAATTGACTCTCTCGACTTATTAATCAACTCAATCTCTGTCCAGGAGTTGCAACTAGTTTCTGGTCTTTGTAGGTAGTGTTAGTAGTCTAGCAAGTGGCACCCGGTACAGGTGGGCTTGGGACAGACTAGGCACAGTGGCCCGGTGTACCAAGTGGCACCCGGATGGTGGGCTTGGGAACCCTGCACACATCGTTTGGGGCCGTGAGCGACACCCCGGCCGGATCTCCTTGCGGATGGAACCCGAATAGGCGATAAACCTGGACGAGAGACTTGTGTGGTTAGTCAGGTCGTGGCCGACACCCTCGCTGGGCTTCCGCTTGAAGGTTGCCGAGTACATGTCGTGTAAACGGCGGTAAATGGTGAGAGCGTGTGTGAAGAAGTACACCCCTGCAGGGTTAATATGATCTATTCGAATAGCCGTGTCCGCGGTAAAGGACTTCTGGGTTGCCTATACAGTTCATAGACAAGTGAAAGTGGATACTCTAAAATACGCAAGATAAGGGTGAGTGCTATGGACGGCGCTCTCGTAGGGAGACGGGAGCGGATCCATAGTGGTGTATTGATATGGTGAATAGGACTCGTGTGCGCCACCTCAAAAGAGTTACTTGCAGTCGTAGTTCAGGTTAGCCACCGAGTCAAAGCTGGCTTGCTGCAGTTAAACTCCACCACCCCCCTTTGTTGATAATGATGGATATGTAGATAGCTCTGATGTAAATCTTGCTGGGTACATTTTTACTCATGTTTGCCTATTTTATGTTTTTGCAGAGAGACTTTAGTCTCGATAGTAGTTCCGCGTGGACTTCGACGTTTAGCTTGTTACCTCAGCTACGATCTTGAGCCCTCGGCAGGATCTAGTAGTTAGTCAGGCTTCTCAGTCTTTTTCATTTGTAGATGTCTGTACTCAGACATGTTAAGCTTCCGCATGTGCTTTGACTTGTATGTTTTGAATGTTGGGTCATGAGACCCCTGCTTGTAATATCTCGCTCCTCGGAGCCTATTGAATAAAATACTTGAGTCGTAGAGTCATGTTGTGATGCCATTTTGTATTTGCACATATCAAGCATATTGTGTGTATGTTATTGAAATGCTTGGTATGTGTGGGATCTGACTATCTAGTTGTTTATCCTTGGTAGCCTCTTTTACCGGGAAATGTCTCCTAGTGCTTCCACTGAGCCCTGGTAGCTTGCTACTGCTCCGGAACACTTAGGCTGGCCGGCATGTGTCCTTCTTCGTTCCTGTGTCAGTCCCTTCGAGGAAATGTCACGCGGTGTCTACCGGAGTCCTGTTAGCCTGCTACAGCCCGGTTTACCGGAGTCCCGCTAGCCCAGTTGCTACAGCCCAGATTCACTTGCTGATGACCGACACGTTCGTTGTTCGGTCATGTATGCCTGTCCCTGTAAGTTAGTGCCACTTTGGGTTCACGACTAGCCATGTCAGCCCGTGTTCTTTGTCATATGGATGCTAGCGGCACTATCATATACGTGAGCCAAAAGGCGCAAACGGTCCCAGGCCAGGTAAGGTGGCACCCGTGCGAATACTGTGCATGAGGCCGCAAAGTGATATGATGTGTTACATGCTAGATCGGTGTGACTTAGGATCGGGTCCTGACAGTCCGGGTCGGACCTGTAGGGTCAGATGGGAATGAAATCCCCGTTAGCCTAGTATATGACCAGGTAGAAGTAGCCGCAAAGTATTCCCAGCAGGACTGTAGACTAGACAGCCTGTTGGAGGGCATAGAAGAAGAAATGTCTTAGTCAAAGTGACTATGTATTTCAATGGACATATTTTGTCCCTAGCCGAATTGTAAATCATTTGTCATGGCTGACCTTTTCGCTTCGACCTCCTGACTCAACAGTCCAGAGTGTTTCTGAATACCCGCTCGGTTATAGAAACCGGGGTACGCGTGGAAACCAAGCGTAGGGGTCATAGTTGCTTGAACAGACAAGTATCCAACTAGTTATGTTATATTACGTGTGTAGTAAGAAACATCTTCTAGGGAGAATAGTTCCGTTAAGGGTTCGTTTCCTTGGGTACGCATGCATTAATGTGCATGTCCGAACTATGGTTGAAAGCGCAGTATATAAAAACATTTGGGGTTTTTGTATTATGAAAGGTAAAAGACATCTTTAGTTCACCGACCGAATATTCCCTTAAGAACGCTAGCTTTCGGCTTCACCAGTCTGAGGTACACATCCGAAGGACCCAACAGTAACAATCACAGAGGTGCTCCCCTTATGCCCTAGCCGAATTAACGGGAACGTAGGGCACAAACACAAGAGCCAGGCAACCCAGCTTGGCCAAAACTTAAGTCATATCGATGCATATAATGGCAAAGAAAAGGTGCATATGGAAGAAAGACACATATGCAATGGGCACGAAGCCTGGAATGTAATTATATTAAGCTTCTGTATAAGAAGCCCCCAGGTATAACAAGCGCACATATTTTAAAGGTGGTGCATCACGAGTGTGTAATTGAGTCACACTATAGCTTTAGGGCTAAAAAATTGAAGGGAGAGTATACAAATTAAAAGTAAGTAAAAAAAGGGACAGAGGGAAGGAGACGAACAAAGAGTTCGGCGCTAGGCGTAGAATCTTCGGAGTCTGGCCGCGTTCCATGGGTTTTGCTCGAGTCGATTCTCTGTTGCATCACGCAGGCGGTACGCTCCTCCGGTGAGAACTTTATCAATGATGAAGGGACCCTCCCACTTGGGCTTGAGCTTGTCCTTTTTCTTCTCCGGTAGGCGTAGAACGAGTTCGCCAATATTATAAGTTTTGGCCCGTACTTCTCTGCTTTGATACCTGCGAGCTTGTTGTTGATAGAATGCGGAACGGGCTTTTGTGATGTCGTGCTCCTCCTCCAAGGCATCTAAATTGTCCTGCCGATCCAACTCGGCTTCTCTCTCTTCGTACATGCGCACTCGAGGTGAGTCAAGAATAATGTCGCAGGGCAAGACAGCCTCTGTGCCATACACCATGAAGAAGGGTGTATATCCGGTCGTGCAGTTCCGCGTGGTCCGCAGCCCCTAGAGTACAGAGTCGAGCTCCTCGACCCAGTGCGTGTCTGATTCCTTTAGGGATCGCACTAGTCTGGGTTTAATGCCACTCATAATGAGACCATTGGCACGTTTGACTTGACCATTTGTTTGAGGGTGATAGACAGAGGCGTAATCGAGCTTAATGCCCAAGTTGGCGCACCAAGTTTTCACCTCATCGGCTATAAAATTGGAGCCATTATCGGTGATGATGCTATGGGGGACACCATAACGGTGTACGATGCCCTGTATAAAGTCTATCACTGGTTCGGATTCGGCCATCTTAACAGGTTTGTCCTCTATCCATTTGGTGAATTTATCTACGATGACCAACAAATATTTTTTCTTATGGCTTCCCCCTTTAAGAGGTTCGACCATATCCAGCCCCCAGACCACAAAAGGCCAAGCTATGGGGATTGTTTGGAGAGCGGTAGGCGGCATATGGCTTTGGTTGGCAAAAAGCTGACATCCGACGCAATATTGGACAAGGTCCTGTGCGTCTGCTCGGGCTGTAGGCCAATAGAAACTTGTACGAAAGGCCTTGCTTACAAGGGCCCAAGCTGCGGCATGGTGGCCGCCGAGTTCGGCATGAATTTCCACCAAGTGCTGTTGCCCTTCCTCTTCGGAGATACATCTTTGAAGTACTCCGGTAGTGCTTCTCTTATAGAGTTCCCCCTCGTGGACTTTATAGGCTATAGAGCGTCGAACTATGCAGCGTACCTTGTTTTGATCCTTGGGGAGTTCTTGCCTATTAAGGTAGGCTAAGAAGGGTTCGGTCCATGGGGCAATGACAACCATGATTAGATGGGCCGAGGGTGTTATTTCGATGGCGGAGCCCCCGACTATGTCAGTGTCTTCGATATATGGGGTTGTGTTCGGGTCCGAGCTAGTATTGCCGGTCTCCCCCTGCCACACCATGGATGGCTTGAAAAGCCTTTCCAGAAAGATGTTAGGTGGGACTTGGTCGCGCTTAGCGCCTATGCTGGCGAGAACATCCGCCGCTTGATTGTTTTCTCGAACCACATGATGGAATTCGAGCCCCTCGAATCGAGATGACATTTCGAGGACGACATTTTGATAAGCCGCCATTTTCGGATCTTTGGCATCAAAGTGTCCATTTATTTGAGATATTGCGAGGTTTGAATCCCCGCGCACTTCCAGGCGCTTGATGCCCATGGAGACGGCCATCCGAAGACCATGCAACATAGCCTTGTATTTGGCTGCATTGTTGGAGTCTATATATAATATTTGGAGTACATATTGGACAGTATCTCCAGTGGGGGAAGTTAGGATGACACCTGCTCCCAGACCTGCAAGCATTTTAGAGCCGCCGAAGTGCATGATCCAATTGGAGTATGCGCCTTACTCTTTAGGGAGTTCGGCCTCTGTCCATTTGGCGACAAAGTCGGCCAGTACTTGTGATTTAATGGCCCGCCGTGGTTTATAGGTTATGTGAATGGGAGGAGCTCGATGGCCCACTTAGCAGTCCGGCCCGTCGCATCGCGGTTGTTTATTATGTCATTGAGTGGGACTTTGGAGGCCACCGTGATTGAACACTCTTGAAAGTAGTGTCGTAGTTTTTGAGATGCCATGAAGACCATGTATGCTATTTTTTGATAATGGGGGTACCGATATTTGCATGGTGTGAGGACAGTGGATACGTAGTACACCAGCTTTTGAAGCGGGAACTTATGTCCGTCCTCCTCTCGTTCGACGACGAGCGCTGTGCTCACAACTTGGAGTGTTGCGGCTATGTATAGCAACATGGGTTCGCCAACGCTTGGTGCGGCCAGGATTGGGTTGCTTGACAAAAGAGCTTTTATTTCTTCCAGTCCGGCCGTCGCTGCGTCCGTCCACTCGAAGTGTTTGGTGCATCGAAGAAGGCGATAGAGTGGCAGTGCCTTTTCTCCCAATCTAGAGATAAAGTGGCTTAAGGCTGCCACACATCCAGTTAGTTTCTGGATTTGTTTAACATTTGTTGGGGTAGACAACTGTGACAAAGCTCAGATTTTGGCTGGGTTTGCTTCGATTCCTCTATGGGAGACGATGAAGCCTAACAGCTTTCCGGCGGGAACGCCAAAAACACATTTTTCCGGATTGAGCTTGATGTCATATGTTCTGAGGTTGTCGAATGTGAGCCTCAGGTCGTCTATTAAAGACTCGACGTGTCTAATCTTAATGAACACGTCGTCCACGTGTGCTTCAACTGTTTTGCCGATTTGCTTCTCCAGGCATGTTTGAATCATGCGTTGGTAGGTTGCCCTGGCATTTTTAAGCCCGAAAGGCATAGTGTTGAAGCAAAAGGGGCAGTATGGGGTGATGAATGCCATTGCGGCTTCATCCGACTCCGCCATCTTGATTTGATGGTATCCAGAGTATGCGTCGAGGAAACACAGTGCGTCGTGTCCTGCGGTAGCATTGATGATCTGATCAATGCGGGGGAGAGGGAAGGTATCCTTAGGGCAGGCTTTATTTAGGTCTTTGAAATCGACACAAATGCGCCAGGATTTGTCCTTCTTTGGTACCATCACCAGGTTTGCTAGCCAATCCGGGTGTTTAATTTCTCTAATGAATCCAGCTTCAAGTAGCTTGGCCAGCTCCTCTCCCATGGCTTGTCGTTTGGGTTCAGAAAAGCGTCTACATGTCTGCTTGACCCGTTTATATCCCTTCAATATGTTGAGGCTATGGTCGGCCAGCCTGCGTGGGATTACTGGCATGTGTCAGGGGTGCCAGGCAAAGATGTCCCAATTCTCGCGTAGAAATGTTCATAGTGCGGCGTCGATGGTGGGTTCCAGATTTGCCCCGATGGATGTTGTCTTTGTAGAGTTCATTGGGTGGACTTGGAATTTGACAATTTCGTCCGCTGGTTTAAAGGAGGTGGACTTGGATCATTTATCGAGTATCACGTCGTCCCTGTCCACTATGGAGCGTAACACAGTTAGCTCTTCGGCCGTGAGGGCTTCGGATAGTGCCTCTAGGGCCAGGGTGGCGGTTTTATTTTCGGCGCGGAGTGCTATGTCCGGATCACTAGCAAGGGTGATGATTCTATTGGGTCCAGCTTGAGCTTCATGTATCCATAGTGGGGTATAGCTTGGAAGCTCGTGAATGCGTCTCGCCCCAAGAGGGTGTGGTATCCGTTGCTGAAGGGGACCACTTGGAATGTTATTTCTTTGGACTTGTAATTATTCGGTGTGCCGAATACCACATCTAGTGTGATTTTTCCCGCACATCGTGCCCCCCGTCCGGGAATGATTCCTCGGAAGATTGTACTGCTTTGCTCAATGCGGCTATTGTCTATTTCCATTTTGTTGAGGGTTTCCTCGTAAATGAGGTTTATTCCGCTGCCGCTGTCCATGAGCACTTTGGTAAGCCAGAAGCCGTCCAAATTGGACTAAGGACTAAAGCGGCTGGTACATGGACTGTTCTGAATTTCGGTTTGTCACTAGCGCTAAAAGTTATGGCCGTGTCGTTTCAAGCGTTTATTGCTGCTATTTGATAGACTTCGGCGATGCTGCGGAGTGTTCGCTTACGCCTGTTATTCGAGGCAAAAGTCTCAAAGATTGTCAACATTGTATTGTTGTTTTCTGCGGGATGATGCTCTGCGGGATTATTGATTAGGAGATCCTCGCCGCTCTTGGCCACCTGCCGGAGTATCCAACATGCTCTAAGGCTATGTGTTGGTACGGTATCCGGTGTGGTGTGAATTTTGCATGGCCTATTGAGCCATCCCTGCAATACAGTTCCGCTACCTGCATGGCCTATTGAGCCATCCCTGCAATACAGTCCCGCGCCCTGTAGCGGGCTTCGGCTTCTTCATGATTGGATCGGGTGACTGATTAGGGTACACCCTTTTTGTTCGAACAAGGGGTTTAGTGAGGGCCAGTGGGTCCCAAAAGGCTGCCTGGGTTTTGCAGGCGCTTTCCATTGCGCAGTACTTTTGTACTATGGCCGCCAAATCAGCAAAGTGTGATATGTGACGGCGTCTTATGGCATTTAGGATTCCCTTGTCCGTGCAATTTCTGAAAAAGAATGAGATTGCGTCTTCCTCACGATAGTCCTTAACCTTGTTCATTACAAGGAGGAATCTAGCCCAAAAGTGATGTATTGTCTCTTGGGGTTGTTGTCTGATATGGGAAAGATCGCTTGCATCTGGGCGGGTGGGCGGATTTAAATCCGAATCCTGACCCGGTCTGAGACCCAGTGCTTGAAGGGTTTCCGAATTTAACAATTCGGCTTCCGGGATGTTACCCAACTTTTCGGACCCACAGTCCGATTCTATGTCCGGGACTTGGGGCACGTCTTCCCGCGAACGGGTATCCGGCTCGGTGAGCTCGGTAATCCGGACATAGTCCATCCTCAGTATGGGAGGAGAGTTATCACTTTGCTCCTCCACCACCGCTATCTGATAGGTGACCGGAGGGGAATTAATCTTCCTCTAATCGGGTTTAAGCCCAATCTGGTCGTAGTCCGTAGCGACTCCCAGGGCGGCGATGCGTTCTAAAAGCTCGTTCAAAGATGATAGCTCAGTCGGATCCATCTGCTCGGCAAGTTCCGAGTTGACGCAGAGGCGATTCTCGATGACCCGAGAGGTGATCGTGGGCTCGACAGCCGTGCGGGCGGTCATGATGAAACCGCCCAACCGGAGGGTTTGACCCGAGGCCAGGGCTCCCTCGGAGATGATGTTGTCCTTGATAACAAGACGAGCCATCAACCTTATCTTCGACGTCACAATGGAACTCTCAATGAAAGCACCAATGTCGGTGTCAAAACCGGCGGATCTCGGGTAGGGGGTCCCGAACTGTGCGTCTAAGGCTAATGGTAACAGGAGGCGGGGGACATGATGTTTACCCAGGTTCGGGCCCTCTCTATGGAGGTAATACCCTACTTCCTGCTTGATTGATCTTGATGATATGAGTATTACAAGAGTTGATCTACCACGAGATCGATAAGGTAACCCTAGAAGCTAGCCTATGATTATGATTGTTGTGGTCCTACAGACTAAACCCTCCGGTTTATATAGACACAGGAGGGGGTTAGGGTTACATTAGGTCGGTTACAGAGAAAGGAATCTACATAGCCGAATCACCAAGCTTGCCTTCCACGCAAAGGAGTGTCCCACCCGGACACGAGACGAAGTCTTCTATCTTGTATCTTCATAGTCCAACAGTCCGGCCAAAGTATATAGTCCGGCTGTCCGAGGACCCCTTAATCCAGGACTCCCTCAGCTAGCGTGGGCGCAACCAAATCAAGACCTCGATGGCTCCTCGATGGCCTCTTCCGATCCTCAAGCACATCCAGGCCAACGGCGAATCCCGGAAGATGGGCGGAGAGGTGATGTGTGCATCATCGAGCAACGCCGCGGCAACCTCCTCCGAGCCAACAGTCGCTGCGGCCTCGGCGTCGATGAGCCCACTCTTGGTGCTAACGGGCTCCTACCCTTCAAGGTTGGCTTCCCTGCCTTCACCCATGAGTTGCGAAAAGTCTGTTGGTCGTTCGTTCGCATGTTCAAGCCAAAGATACCTGAGAAGTACGACAGAAGGTTGAACCCGGCAGAGTTCCTGAGCATCTATACCATCACTGTTTAGGCTGCCTGGGGAAGAGATGAGAAGGTGTTCGCCAAATACTTCCCGTTGGCACTTAAATCCAATGTGAGGTCCTCGATGATGCATCTGTCGGAGAACTCCATTTAATCGTGGGTAGATTTGTACCTCGAGTTCATCGGCGCTTTCACCGGTGGCCACCAGGAGCCGGCCCGCCATGGTGATCTGCAGCTTCTCCAGCAGAAGGAAGGAGAAACCCTTCGCAAGTATTTGTAGAGGTTGAGTAAGGTTCATAGGAATATTCTGAATATCCATCCGACAGCCGTGATAGTTGCCTTCCAGTCCAATGTGCGCAACCGCCGAATTCGTGCCAAGATGAACGTTTGGTTGCCTAAGACTGTGAAAGAGCTGTACACCCTAGCGGATAAGTGTGACCGGATGGAGGAAGGGAGGAAGTTGCCTGGAGAAGAAGATTGCATTGATGTTGATTCAGAGGATGATGGTGAATCCACCAGTCAGAAGAAGCCTAAGAAGCGCAGTAAGAAGCGAAGGGATAAAGCAGTATTGGCTGTTGAAGGGTCAAGCACCCTTAGTACCGGCAAGATCGCCAAGACTGAGGCCCTCGGCAAGGAGGTTGTTGCATGTGTCGATTGCCGGGAGGCCGCAACTGCCGAGAAAGCCGGGAAGGGCGATGGTCCGTACTTCAAGATCCACCGGACCAAGGGCCACGACCTTCAAGAGTGCTATCAGGTCGAGCAGTTGCACAAGTGATAGAGAGCAGAATATGAGAAGAGAGATAAGGAAAAGGATCAGAATGTCACTGGAGGTAAGGGCCGAGGCGATGGAGCAAATCACCCCCGCAAGCCATTTCGGAACAAAGGAAAACCCGTCGGGGGCTAGGAGAAAGAAGTCTGTGGTGATGAAAGTGACAAGGGGAATGAAGAGGAAACCAGTGAGCAGGAGTTTCAGAAGGCCACGAACACCATGTGCATTGACGAAGGTGCATCTTTGCACACCTCTCATAGCCAACTCAAGCAATGGGCTCGGGAAGTCAATGTCATGGAACGAGCGCTAGAGGCCCGGAAGCCGCTCAAATGGTCCGTACGCCCGTCATCTTCGATGAAGAGGACCATCTTAGCGGCACAACTGCGGTAGGATGCCTGACTTTGTTGGTTTCCCTAACAACTCGCAACCTCAGGGTCACAAAGGTGTTGGTGGACGATGGGGCCGGACTGAATCTGATTTCCCCGGCAGTTAACAACAGGCTTCAGATAGCAGAAGAAGAGTTAGGGGTTACATGCACGTTTCAAGGAGTCAACCCCGGCAGGAGTCGTCCTAAAGGGAAGATTACTTTGCCAGTAATATTTGGGGGAGAACTTAACTACCGAACTAAGAAGATTGTGTTTGACATAATTGACCTCCCCTGTTGTACAGTGGGATCCTTGGACGCCCGGCCTTGGCTAAATTCATGGCGGCATCCCACTATGCCAATAACACCCTGAAGATGCCTGGGCCGTTGGCAGTCCTTACCATCCCGTCAGATGAGAAAGATGCCATCATTTGCATGGACAAGATGTACATGGACGCGGTCACGGCAGAGGCTACGACGGTAGAAGTTCCCGCCAAGGAGAGCATAGGGAAGAAACAGGATTGTAGGGCCTCATGCAAAGAGTCTGGGAAGCGTGCCCCCTCCGAGTGCACGACACCCATTTACGATGTGCCAGAGTGTTCCAACAGCAAGAGACCCAAGGTCGCTGCTCCGCAAGTGAAAAGGTCCCGGCAGGCCTGGCTGGCATTGATGGTACTTTCACCATCAGCACCACCCTTGATGACAAATAGGAAAGCATGCTCGTTGCCTTCCTGCGGGTGAATATCGATGTGTTTGCTTCAGAACCATTTGATGTCCCCGGTGTTCCCAGGGAGGTAATCGAGCATCACCTTGGTGTCTGCCCACACGCCAGACCTGTTAAGCAGAAAGTCCGGAAGCAGGCCTTGGAGAGGTAGCAGTTCATTGCAGAAGAGATCAAGAAGCTTGAAGCAGCTGGTTTGATCAGAGGAGTGCTACATCCCACTTGGCTAGCAAACCCAATAGTAGTTCAGAAGCCGAACGAGAAATGGAGGTTTTGCATTGACTTCACAGACCTCGACAAGGCTTGCCCAAATGACCCGTTCCACTTGCCACATATTGATCAGATAGTGGATTCCACCTCTAGTTGCGATTTGCTCTCATTCCTAGATGCCTATTGTGGATACCAATAGATCTTCATGTCAAAGGAGGACGAGGAGAAGACATCATTCATCAGTCCATGTGGTACGTATTGCTTTGTCCGCATGCCATTCGGATTAAAGAGTGTCGGGTCCACCTTTGCAAGGGCAGTCCAGATTGGTTTTGAACCTCAACTGCATAGAAACATTGAGGCTTATATGGATGACATTGTGGTCAAAACCAAAGACAGGGAAACTCTCATTCAAGATTTGGAGGAGACGTTTGCAAATCTGCGCAAGATCAACTTGAAGCTAAACCCAGAGAAATGTGTGTTTGGCGTCCCCTCCAGCAAGCTACTTAGATACTTCGTGTCCCATAGGGGGATTGAAGCCAATCCAGACAAGATCAAGGCCATCGAGAAGATCCAAGTGCCAAGAACAGTTAAAGATGTGAGGTGCCTGACGGGATGCATTGTCGTGCTTAGCAGATTCATCTCCAAGTCTGCTGAGCGCGCCCTGCCGTTCTTCAAAATATTGAAGAAGGCAGGTCCCATGTAATGGACCCCTGAAGGAGATGCAACCTTGCAAGAGCTGAAGACCTACCTAGCCTCTATGCCTACCCTGGTTGCACCCAAGCCCCAGGAGCCGTTGTAGTTGTACTTGGCGGCAACAAATCAAGTGGTCAGTGCAGCCTTAGTAGCACCGCGGTAAGTGGATGAGAAAGAGAGTGAGCATAGGCAAGCAGGGCCAGAAAAGGATCAGAGCACGGCAGCAATGACAACCCCAAGGACGTGGCAAGGAAGAAAGTGGTGCATCGTCCAGTGTACTTCGTCAGCTCCTTGTTATAGGGGGTAGATCGAGGTACACTAGCATGCAAAAGTTGATATTTGGCCTCATCATGGCCTCAAGAAACCGCGCCACTACTTCCAAGCCCATGAGATCACGGTTGTTACTCATTCCCCATTGCAACAGATACTCCAAAACCCAGAGGCTACCAATAGAATAGTGGAGTGGGCTTTGGAGTTATCCAGCTTTGGCTTGAGGTTCGAGAGCACATCAACTGTCCAGAGCAGGGCATTGGCAGAGTTTATTGCTGAATGGACGCTAACCCCTGAGGAGGAAGAGACAGAGACAGTTGTCCCCGGCAAGGAATTACCCCAAGAATGGATTATGTATTTTGATGGTGTTTTTTCCCTACAAGGTGCGGGGGCTGGCGTGCTTCTTGTTGCCCGCACTGGGGTGCACTTGAAGTACGTCATTCAGATGCATTTTGCACGGGAAGAAGCCACCAATAATACAACAGAGTATGAAGGGCTCCTTGCCGGACTCAGGATTGTGGCAGAATTGGGAATTAAGAAGCTGGTCATTTGAGGAGACTCACAGTTGGTGGTGAGACAAGTTAACAAGGATTATCAAAGTCCTTTAATGGAGGCATACGTCAAGGAAGTGAGAAGATTGGAGGAGCACTTTGACGGATTGCAAACAGAGCACGTACCCCATGCGGAAAATAGCATAGCTAATCATTTGTCAACGTGTGTTGCGCAGAAGCTTCCTGTGGAACTAGGGACTTTTGTTCTCCGTCTTACTCAGCCCTCCGTATCCCCAGCAACAATGGCCCGGAAGAGGAGAAAGCTGAACACCGAAAAGTCTCTCCCGGTAGAGCTGTCCGCTCCTGGTAGCGACCCTGCCAGAAACAACTCCTCACAGCCTGCCGAACCACCCCCTTGCTGGGTCCATGGACCTCGTGCACGAGGCCAGTGCTCCCGCAGCAGAGGAGGTGCCGCTAGTCCTCGTTGCCGAGCCACAGGCTCCAACTTGGGCAAGGCACATTGTCTGCTTCCTCCAAACCGGAGAGCTTCCCGGCGACCAAGATGAAGCTAAAACAGTAGCCCGGAGGGCCATTATGTATTAGTTTGTCGATGACACCCTGTACAGAAGGAGGCCTAACAGTGTGAAATTGAAGTGTGTCTGTCGGGAAGAAGGAAAGGAACTGCTGGTTAAGATACACGAAGGAATGTGCGGCTCCCACATTGGATCAAGGGCATTACTTAGGAAAGCATTCCGGCAAGGATTTTATTGGCCCACTACCCTCCAAGATGCGGTCGAACTAGTCACTAAGTGTGGACCCTGCCAGTTCCATTCCAAGAAAACCCACCTGCCTACCCAAGCGCTTCAGACAATCCCTCTATCATGGCCATTTTTCGTCTGGGGGCTCGATATCCTCGGCCCCTTCCCCCGAGCAGGCGGGGGCTTTGAATTCTTGTTAGCTGCCATGGACAAGTTTACAAAGTGGCCAGAAGTGACTGCTGTGAGGAAGGTGACTACTCAGCCAGCTATCAAGTTCTTGAAAGATCTAGTATGTCATTTTGGAGTTCCGGCAAGGATCATCACAAACAACGACACCTAGTTCACGAGTCGCGCCTTCATGCAATATGTTCATGTCCTCGGATGCAAGATCTCATTCGCCTCTATGGCACACCCCCGGAGAAATGGACAAGCTGAGAGGGCAAACGCTGAAGTGCTATGCGGACTCAAGACAAGAACCTTTTATACGCTGCAGAAGCACGACATGCGGTGAATCAAGAGCTGCCGGTAGTTCTCTAGTCCCTCATAATGACACCAAACCGAGCTACCGGGCAGACTCCCTTCTCCCTGGTCTACGGGGCGGAAGCAGTTATCCCCATGGAACTCATTTACGGGTCACCTCGAGTACTTGCTTACAACGAGATCGTGCAAGATCACCACCGGTGTGACGACACTGTGCTACTCGAGGAGAACTGTCTTCGGGCTGCTGCATGTGTTGCACGCTATCAGCAAGCCCTGCATCGCTATCATAGCCGTGGGGTTCATGCCCGGAGTTTTGAGGAAGGTGACCTTGTCCTTAGGCGCGTTCAGTCCGCCAAGGGTACACACAAGTTGTAACGGAAGTGGGAAGGCTATCAGGTAGTACGAGTCACCAAACCTGGCGCGGTCCGTTTGGAGAACGGAGATGTCACTCTATTGCAAAACTCATGGAATATTGAGCATCTCCTCAAGTTCTACCCGTAAGGCGCGAGGCTGCTGGGCCCTGCTCGGCAGCCACCCATTTGTACATGCCTTGCCTCAGTTGCATGTAACCCCTTGTACAAAGCCGGGGCGATGACCCCATGCAATAATAAATAAGCGTTGTAGAGGGGCCCCAACCTAGATTGCATGCATGCATGAGCATTTCAGATTAATGCATAAGCATTTCATGAGCATCTGCATATGCATATAGATAGGATTGCATCCTGCATTCATCCTCATTTACATGAAGTTACAGGTTCTCATTATGGACTTGGCTTCGACAATGGAGTGAGGAGATTGCCTGGCACTGCGATACTGTCAAGTCAAACAAATAAGTTCTACCTCTTGTCCATTCGGGTTCTGCAAGCTATAACTTGTGCATTAGAAAGCCGCGCCACTCCTTCTAGACTTGGGTGCTCCCATCCCTGGCCTGGACACTGCTTCGGTCAGGGTGCTTGTAGTTGCCTTTGATAAAAGGAAGTTGGCGGGGGGCTGGTCCTTTTGTCTGTAACCCGGCAGATAAGGTTCTCCGGATGAGGAAAAGAAGGCCGGCAGGATAGCCTGCCGGGGCAAACTCGTTTATTTACACTAAAGAGGCATCTCACCTCTGCATGGACATATACATGCATGAGTTCTCGGCAAGGTTTATCTTTTTCATTAATATGCTGATACAAGTACAAGCATTAGAGAACACAAACATGGACTTGGGAGATTACATTATTTGAATTAAGATTTGGCAAGTGCCTTCAGATTTAAGATTGGAAAAACATAAGTGCCCCATAATCCCCTTTCTTGTCCCTCTCCTCCCAAGCACGACAGGTGAAGGCAAAGAGGATGAGAAAGAGGCATCGGGGAATGCATCAATCAAGAGCATGACTGAGGAGGTCCATCAGCCAACGCCACCAGGGCCAGCAGGGCACGGCAGGGCAAACGGAGCTGCAGCCCGAGAGGAAGCCTGCCGAGGTCCAGCTGGAAGGCTTCTGGAGGAGCCCAGGGAACCATTCCCACCACTGCATCCAGCTCCCCGTCAATTCGTGTTGCCGGGAAGGAGATGCAGATGCAGATGATGGTGTTGCCGCCTGATGAAGATGGTGCGGGTAACGATCAGTCGGAGTTGGAGTCGTAGCCTCCCCGCCCGCTTCTGTCACACCCTAGCTAGCTCATGCATTAGAGTGTTGCATCATGTCTATTTTTCTCAATAAAACTTGAAATGGGGATGACAGAACCCCCATCCCCTCTGAAACCAACTAGGGTTTACTAAAAATATTTTCAATGAACCTGAAATGCCCTTCTAAAATGTCCATCATTTTTGTCTTGGTTCAGAACCTCTGCCAAAAGTGGTGCTCAAATTTTCTAGGTCATCCTAAGGTTTTTGACTTAAATCATAAGTATTTGAATTTGGGCATTTAAAGTTTATAAAATATTTCAAATGCTCAAATAATCCCAAACTAAAATGTTCCATGCTGGAATTATTCCAACTAAGGACCAGGTGCAGTTTGGTGATTTTTGGAGTTGCCTAGGTATTTTTAGAAATGCAACAAACCTACAGAATAAATAAAACTGAAAAAAGGGAAAGTCTTACCTGGCGCCACCTAGCAGGCCCACCTGCCGGCCCAGCCCAGCCACCGCTCCAGCGAGCTGCTTGGCTTGGCCGGGCAGGCAGGCAGCTGCTCGACGGCGAGCACAGCATGCGTGCCACGCAGCTGCCCGCCGCCTCGCCGCTCCCCTCGTCCAGCTGTTGACGGGGAACGAACCCTCTCCCTCTCCCCGACCCCACAGACACCCGCTCCTCCCCCTAGCTCCTCTCCCTCGCTCTCCCGCACCATGGCCGATGCCACCGCCGCCGCACCCTCGCCGTAGTCGCGCTCTCCGTCAACCCTGCGCTGCGCCACCTTGTCCAGGAACTCCGCCGCCCTCCGCTCCTTCGAGCAAGACGAGCCCCGAGCGCTCGCTTGCCCTGAAGCCACTGCCCCGACCTCGTTCGACCTCGCCACCGCCGGAGATCCCTTTCACCATCGCCGCTGCACCAGCTCGGCCCCGACCGCGTCGTCTGCTTCCTCAAGACCGCTGTGAGCCTGGCTACCTCCTCCCCCTTCCCTTTCTCGCTCTCGTGCACCACCACGAGCACACGTAGCTCACCTACACGCGCCGCCGCGGAGCTCGTCGCCGATGTGTCTCCGGCTAACCACCGGCCACCCCACCATGTCTAACGCACTCACCGCGTCCCCAGGGGCCCAACGCACCTCACCACGTGCCTCGCCGTGCCCCGTAGCCTCGGATTCGTCTTCACCCGACTCCGGCGACCGCCAAAGTCGTCGCCGGCGACGTTTCCGGCCACCCCGAGCTCAACCACCGCCACCAAGAGCCGCGGCTTGCTCCCAGCTACACGTAGATGCCCTCCGCTGCTCATTTGGTCGCCGGAATGCACAAAACCACTCTCGCCGCCGCGTTCGGCCTCGCCGGCAGCTAGACGCCGGCGTGTTTGACCTTGACTTTGACTAGGGTGGGTCCAGGTTGACTCCCCTGAGTCTATGACAAGTGCCCCCCTGCTAATTAACCCAGTTTAGATTTAACTAAATTTAGTTAGTTAATTAACTACTGACATGCGGGACCCACTGGTCAGTTTGACCTGGACCGGCCTGTTGACCTGCTGAGGTCAGCATGACATCATGCTGACGCAGTAATCCTTTTCTGGAATTAGAATAAATCTAGAATGATTTATAAATTTCAGAAAATGATCTAAACTTCAAAAATTCATAGTTAATCAACCGTAGCTCCAAATGCAAAGTTTTATATATGAAAAATTATCAGAAAAATCCAATCTATCCATCTGTACTGGTTTCATGCATGTTTAAGCAAGCTAACCTGAAGTTTAGTGCAGAACAAGTTAAAGCACTTAAAGGGGCCACATATGAGTTTGAAACTTGAATCTTTGATTCAAAATGGTTCAAACCCATCTGGTCTTAGTTGCATTAGCCCAACACACCCATTTTGCCATGTCTCATGCATGCATCATATTGTTGCATATTGTTTGGTGATGTTGTGTATCGGTGCTCTTTGCGACAGGTTCTGCCTCCGAGGAGTACCACGATTACCCTAGCGGAGATCAATATCAGTGCATCGACCCATCAGGCAAGCAACCAACCATTTGATCATATCGATACAACCCCATGTTCTCGCTCCTGCTCTCTTTTACCGCATTAAGACAACGCGTTTCAAACTGCTGTGTGCTACGGTAGTTGAACCCATTTCCTCTGCATGACCTGTCATTGCCACAGTAACTAGATGAAACCCACTAGCATGTGTAGGAGTTGGTTGAGCCTTATGTATGTGTTGTTCCTACCTTGCTATGCCTGCTATGCTTAGAGTTGTGTCAGGTCTGGTTCATCTGGGTGATGGGCTAGAGTGAAATGATCATGTCGGTAATGAGGGTGATGTTTTGAACACGATTTGGTAAAGGTATCGATGAGAGGCCATGTAGGAGTACATGGTGGGTTGTTTCATTGAAGCCTTCCTTAAGCACTGAGATCTGTATGTGTGATTTAAGAATCGGCTACTACCACGCATTGGGCCCGAAACCAATGGACCCTCTTGGCTTCTTAATCACCCTTGTTCTCTGTCCAGGAGTTGCAACTAGTTTCTGGTGTTTGTAGGTTTTGTGTTGGAGGCCGTGGGCAGCGCTGACCCGAGGGGTGGGCTGTGATGCGGTAGATACACCATGGCACGGTGTACCGGGCGCCCGTTTGGTGTCTCGGGAACCCTGTTCACATCGTTTGGGGCTGTGAGCGAAACCCCGGCCGGATCTCCTCGCGGATGGAACCCGAATAGGCGATAAACCTGGACTAGAGACTTGAGTGTTTAGGTAGGTCGTGGCCGACACCCACGTTGGGCTTCCGCTTGAAGGTTGCCGAGTACATGTCGTGTAAACGGCGGTAAGTGGTGAGAGCGTGTGTGAAGAAGTACACCCCTGCAGGGTTAACATTATCTATTCGAATAGCCGCGTCCGCGGTAAAGGACTACTTGGTTGCCTATACAGTTCATAGACAAGTAAATGGATACTTCTAAAAATCTCAAGATAAGCATGAGTGCCGAGGATGGCTCTTCCGTAGGATGACGGAGGTGGATCCTCGGTGGTGTATTGAAGTGGTGAGTAGTGGACTCGTGTGCGCAAAACCATTTAAAGTTGGTGTCTCGTAGGATAGCTTAGCCAAGAGTCAAAGCTGGCTTGCTGCAATAACCCCACCAACCCTTCTTGATAATGTGCATGTATGTAGGATCTGATGTAAGTCTTGCTGAGTACCTTTGTACTCATGTTGCTTTAATTTACATTTTTTCAGAAGACGCTGCAACCCCTTCTGATGGGTTCTTCGTAGATGTTGACATCGATGAGTAGACTGAGGCCCAGGTGGTGATCCTGAGCTTGTGAAGGACCATGTAGTATAGCCAGGCTTCCCAAGCCTCTTTTATTTTACTAGTTGTCTGTACTCAGACAAGTTACTTCCGCTGTTGGCTTGTATGACTGTATGACTTGAATGCTGGGTCGTGTGACCCATACTTGTGTGTATGATATGTATGGCTCTCTGAGCCTTTAAATAAAGTACATGTGTCGTAGAGTCATGTTGTGATGCCTTGTTGTATTGCACATATCGAGCATATTGCGTGTATGATTGAAATGCTTGGTATGTGTGGGATCTGACTATCTAGTTGTTTATTCTTAGTAGCCTCTCTTACCGGGAAATGTCTCCTAGTGTTTCCACTGAGCCTTGGTAGCTTGCTACTGCTCCGGAACACTTAGGCTGGCCGGCATGTGTCCTTCTTCGTTCCTGTGTCTGTCCCTTCGGGGAAATGTCACGCGATGGATACCGGAGTCCTATTAGCCCGCTACAGCCCGGTTTACCGGAGTCCTGCTAGCCCAGTGCTAGAGCCCGGATTCACTTGCTGATGACCGACACGTTCGATGCTGGGTCATGGATGCCTGTCTCTATAAGTCTGTGCCACTTTGGGTTTACGACTAGCCATGTCAGCCCGGGCTCCTTACCATATGGATGCTAGCGACACTATCATATACGTGTGCCAAAAGGCGCAAACGGTCCTGGGCAAAGGTAAGGCGACACCCGTGGGAATACCGTGCGTGAGGCCGCAAAGTGATATGAGGTGTTACATCCTAGATCGATGTGGCATCGAGTCGGGGTCCTGACAGCTTCCGTCGTCATCGCCGTCACGGCCCTCCTCGCTGGTAGAGCTCTCCGTGCAGCACCCTAAGCGAATTCCCGAGCACCCAAAGACCTTGACGGAGAGCAGGCCGCTCTCCATTAATTTAAACTGGAGAACGCGCCCCTCCGTCAAACTATGGGCAAGGGCGAAGGTATTCCAACCACCACGAAGATACATCACATGAGGAGTAGGGAAATCAACGTCGACCCACATACCGCCATTCCCGCAGCCCCTCATGTGCAACCTCAGAGCATGCGGCGGGTCGAGCTCCATTTCCCAGGCGAATGGGGTAGGGAGCCAAAGATGGCTGCACAGAGGTTTATACAACCTGACGAAGAACTCTCGAGGCTGATCTCTAGCATGGCCTTCCATCGAGGGGGAGCCGCCGGCGGAGGTGAGATCTGCCCTGTCCTTCCCTTCCTCGAGTGCTATGGCGACCTTGACCCCATCCCCTCCCTCCTCCTCTCGCAGCGGGCTCCACCGCTGCAAGCTCCAGAGGAGGAAGAATGCGCTGATGAGCGGAGGCCCTCGTCGTCGCCACTGGAACACCGGCACGCCATCGTCCTCTCACCATGGTGAGCAAGAGAAGGTTGCGAAGGAAGAAGAAGAAGGTGTGTGTGAAAAGGAACCATCTCTATTCCCTTTTATAGGAGGGCAGGGCCGGGGGCTGGCCCCTCTCCCCAAGGCGGCCGACATGCTCATCCAATATGGCCCTCAAGGACGGAGTGGGTCAGTTACGACCCGCTACTCCAACCAGTGGCTCCTCATTTCCCGCCATGGCACTCACACCCATTCCCTCCACGTCCACCACCTACCCTTCCTGAGGCATGGAGGACACCTGGCGGATGGGCCGGAAGCACGGAGGCAAGTGGGATGGCCGTTTACTCCCCGTGATCATGGGGCACAAGCGCCATGCAGGACACGATCCAGACCTTTTCTTGTAACGTCGCACACAACATGCAGGGAAACCGGAAACTGGCCTGGAATCAGGACTAATGAAGAAGCAAAGAGGATCGCAAGGGATCAACTTCTTCAACGTGCTGCCTGTGCACTTATTAGGCCCTATCCCGCGATGCTCGCAGCGCGCTCAGGGTAGGACGGGGGCTTCTGTCGATGCAACAGACCTAGGGCCTGTTGACCTGACTATGCACAGGCACAAGATCAAGATTGAAGCACCAGAACCATAGACGAAGAGACTCAAAGAACCAACTAACAGAATCAAGAGGAACCGAGGCTAATGTAGAGGAGCCAAATATTACCAAGGAAGACGCCTCCCTAGTCAGGTAGGTGAGCCCGACAAGGGGCGAGGCTGCCCCCAGAAAAAGAGTACCAAGGCGTCCCGGCAAGGCCTGTCGGGACTCGTGGAGACTAGATCACGCCACCGACTGCTTCACTACGACCCACGTCATGGATCGGTGCGGTGTCAATACGCAGGATGATTAAGTGGCAGCCATTCGCCACATGGCGGCCACTTCCTACCAAGTGAAACCACAAATGACACCCGTCCAGAGACGTGTCAAGCGAGCAGGCGTGGAGCTGGCGAATTAGCCTGGCAAGCCTTGTCAGGCGACCAACGACGTGACATTAAGAGGCGCATTAAATGCACACTATCAGCTTATAGAGTTAAGTATGATAGCACTGTTCGCTATCATATCAGTGTCTAATGACCAATTTTCCATTCTGGTAACCCCTTGGACTATAAAAGGAGGCCCATGGCAACGATTAGAGAGGTTGGAAGTTTAGATCACTCACACCCCCCATACGTGCGTAGTCGCCGCTGCCCCGAAGCAACCCTGCCGGGCAAGTGTACTATGCACCACAACATCCTTTTCCCAATCAATCGACCAAAGCAGGAAAAGGGTTTTATGCCTCGCGGCGGCCCGAACCTGGGTAAAACTGCGTGTGTGATCCCTGTCATGCTACCTTGTGTTGGTCTGCTCTTTGTGCAATGCGACTCTAAAAGTGCAACTATCCCTAGGTGGTTTTGGTAATTCCTAACAACATATAGCTCATTGGGCTAACACTATTTCAAGATAAATACAGGAAAATCTCAATGAATGGCATGGCATGGATGAGAAAAGTGGACCCCTCAAAATGCTAAGGTTAAAAGGATTGGCTCCAGCTCAAAGCTCAAGACTCTACATTTTATATTTTAGTGATCCAAGATCATATTGAGTCTATAGGAAAAGCCAATACTATCAAGGAGGGATGAGGTGTTGCTTAATGAGGTTCTTGCTTCAAAGTGCTTAGTGATATGCTCCAAAACCCTCAACTACTTTCTCACATCCACATATGACCTAAACCAAAAGTCAAACTCGGCCCCACCGATTCTTTCTATCCGGCGCCACCGAGTTCAGATGTCATAGCCACTGCCACAAACCCTAGGCAAATCGGTCTCACCGATAGGGATCTCGGTCTCACCGAGATGGGATTGTAATCTCTCTGTTTCCCTTCGTAACATTTCGGTACCACCGAGATGAGCGATCGGTCCCACCGAGATTGCAATGTAAACTCTCTGTTTCCCTTTCGTAACATTTCGGTCTCACCGAAATGAGCGAACCGGTCCCACCGAGTTTACCTGACCAACTCTCTGGTTAGCTTATTACCAAAATCGGTCCCACCGAGTTTGTGTAATTGGTCTCACCGAGATTACGTTATGCCCTAACCCTAACCATATCGGTCCTACTGAGTTGCATGTCGGTCCCATCGAAAATCCTAACGGTCACTATATTTGTTAAATCGGTCCGACCGAGTTTCTCAATTCGGTCCCACCGAGATTGGCAGGTTGTGTGTAACGGTTAGATTTTATGTGGAGGCTATATATACCCCTCCACCTCCTCTTCATTCGTGGAGAGAGCCATCAGAACGAACCTACACTTCCAACTTACATTTTCTGAGAGAGAACCACCTACTCATGTGTTGAGACCAAGATATTCCATTCCTACCATATGAATCTTGATCTCAAGCCTTCCCCAAGTTGCTTTCCACTCAAATCTTCTTTCCACCAAATCCAAATCTTGTGAGAGAGAGAGTTGAGTGTTGGGGAGACTATCATTTGAAGCACAAGAGCAAGGAGTTCATCATCAACACACCATTTGTTACTTCTTGGAGAGTGGTGTCTCCTAGATTGGCTAGGTGTCACTTGGGAGCCTCCGACAAGATTGTGGAGTTGAAACAAGGAGTTTGTAAGGGCAAGGAGATCGCCTACTTCGTGAAGATCAAGCTCTAGTGAGGCAAGTCCTTTGTGGGCGACGGCCATGGTGGGATAGACAAGGTTGCTTCTTCGTGGACCCTTCTTGGGTGGAGCCCTCCATGGACTAGCGCAGACGTTACCCTTCGTGGGTTGAAGTCTCCATCAACGTGGATGTACGATAGCACCACCTATCGGAACCACGACAAAAACATCCGTGTCTCCAATTGCGTTTGAATTATCCAAACCCTTCCCTTTACATTGTTGCAAGTTGCATGCTTTACTTTCCACTACTCATACACTCTTTGCATGCTTGCTTGAATTGTGTTACGATTGCTTGACTTGTGCTAAGTTAGCTAAAATCTGCCAAGAACTAAAGTTGGGAAAATGATAGATTTTTATTTGGTCAAGTAGTCTAATCACCCCCCTCTAGACATACTTCCGATCCTACAAGTGGTATCAAAGCATTGGTCTCCATTTGCTTTGATTTCCATATCTTCTGGTGGTCATAGCCTTGGTTTCACAACCTAGGAGAGTATGGCGTCTAGCGAGGGAAACTACCACCGTAGAGGTCCTTACTTTGATGGTATGAATTTTGCTAGTTGGAAGCATAAGATGAAGAGTTGAATATATTGTGTGTATTGGCTTGCAAGGTGAATTCTTTGATGGGAGAGAACCGAACCATGAAGCTAGCGCGGAAGAGTTGAAGATGCTACAATACAACGCTCAAACTTGTGATATCCTCTTCAATGGATTGTGCCCCGAAGAATTCAACAAAAACAGCCATCTTGAGAATGCAAAGGAAATTTGGGAGACTTTGATTGATATGCACGAAGGTACTGACTCCTTCAAGGAATCCAAGTTGGATGTGCTTCAAAGTCAACTTGACAAGTTCAAAATGAAGGATGGTGAAGGCGTCGCTGAAATGTACTCTAGGCTTGCTCTCATTACAAATGAGATTGCCGGCTTAGGAAGTTAAGAGATGACCGACAAATTCATCATCAAGAAGATCCTAAGAGCATTGGATGTAAAATATGATACCGTGTGCACATTGATCCAAATGATTCCCAATTACAAGAATCTCAAGCCAACAGAAGTCATTGGAAGAATTGTTGCTCATGAGATGTCACTCAAGGATAAGGAGGAGCTCCACAACAAGTCGAGTGGTGCTTACAAAGCCTCATGTGAAGCCCCCACATCATCAAGTGAGAAAAAACCTTCAATGAAGAATTGAGCCTAATGGTGAAGAACTTCAACAAGTTCTACAAGAGTAGAAGCAAGGAAAGAAGTTCCAAGTCAAGGTCCTACAATGACAAAAGATCCTCGAGTCGAGAGCATAATTGCTACAATTGTGGAAGACCCGGACACTACTTCAATGAGTGTACAGCTCCCTACAAAATAAGAGAAGAATCACCTAAGAGGAGAAGTAGAAGAGAAGAATCACCACCAAGAGAGAGAAGGAGTAGAGATGATCGTTATGAACGAAGAACATCCCGGAGAAGCAAGGATTCGGAAAAGAAAGACAAGTCATCGAGGAGCTACACAAAATGAAGAGATCAAGCTCATGTTGGTGAATGGGTATCTGGTTCCGACTCCGACAATCACTCCGAGAGAAGCTATCACTCCGACTTCGAACATACTCAAGATGAAGGTGTTGCCGGTCTAGCACTTGTGTCGACCAACTCGTATGACATATTTGATTCACCAAATGAGGGACTTCGAAGATTCTTCATGGCTAAAGGCCCAAAGATAACACACCCCAAGTATGTTGATTTCAATAGTGATGAAGATGACTTGCTAGGTGATGATGATTTACTTATTGACAACTCTAGTGATGAATACTATGATGAAACGTCAATTAATCATGCTAATCAAGATAAAAAAAATGACGATGATAAGGAGAAGATTGAGCTCCTAACTAAAGAACTAAACACTCTTAAGTTAGCTCATGAAACTACCTTAGGGGATCATCGAGAACTTTTAAGGACTCATGAGAAGTTACGCTTTGAAAAGCTCAACCTTGAGCAAGAGCATGAGTTCTTAAAGGCAATCAATGATGATCTTCGCAAGAAAAGTTCTTCTTACATTGCCAAGCGTTTACTCTTATCTACTTACATGCCTCAAGTCAAGTCTAGTAACAAGAACAAGAAGGATTCTTCCTCTAGTAGTAACAATAATCATGTTAAATCTAATGTTGTTGCTTCTAGTAGTTCTCTTGATTCCACTAATGATTCTCTTAGCCAAGTTACACTTGAGCAAGAAAATAGCTTATTGAAGGGAATTATAGAGAAAGGTGTTTACAAGAGCCTTGCCGGGAGTAAGCAATTCGAGGAAATTGTACGCAAGCAAGGAAGGCACCGGAAGAACCAAGGTGTTGGTTTTGAACGAAAGTTCAATGCCAATGGAGTTGAGTGGGAAGAAGATCAATACCCCAAGACGAAGTTTGTTCCTCAACAAGAGAAGTATGATCCTACTTCCTTCAAAGGGACACAAGCTCAAGATGATCTTCCACCACAAGACCACAAGCAAAAAGGCAAGGATGAGCTTCAAGAGGAGATTGATGCATTTGAAGAAGCTCCCAAGGCCTTGGTCAAGTGGGTTCCCAAGACTACGTCAAGTTCTACTTCATCAAGTACGACTACAACCCCAAGGATTCCCATCAAGATGGTGTGGATCCCGAAGAAGAAGAACTAGAGAGTTCTTGAGGGTGACTCCGCCAACATACTTCACTCATATCATTTTGGCAAGGACAAGTGCAATCAACTTCCACATCTTGCACTAGTTCATGGAGTCACAAACCCTCTTGTTGGTAAGACAAGGGACAAGGTAACCTAATGCTTTCATAGACATCATTTTGTGTGTGCATCACTCTATGTCTATGGATATCCTTGTTTGTTCCTTGTGGGACTAACCCGTGTAGGTATTGAAAGTGCAACTCACTCCAAAGGATTGCTCCAAATGATCTACATCAACATTGAGCATCCACATCTTCAACACCTACATGAAGTCATCATCGACAAAACCCAAGGTTAGTTCATCCCTCTAAGGGGGGATCTCACATCTAGGGGGAGCTTTACTCTAAGAATTGAGTTAAAGCAACTCTAAAGGTGTGAACACATCAATGCATTATGTAAAAATGGCAACCCCACTTGAGCTTAAATGATGAGTATGACCTATGATCAAATGTTCTCATTTGACTCCTAAGTCAATATACTCATATATAGATGACCTGGTCATCGCCAATTGCTTGATAGATGCTAGAATGGTTGTGCATGCTTTGCCACATATTTCATTTGTCATTTTATTGTGTGAGCATGTTGGTTGCATATTTTACTCATTCGAGGACATCCACTTGTTGGTTTGCTAGTTTGGTTTCTTTTCTTTTTGCCAAGTGGATGGACAAGAATGCCTAAGAACCTTCTCTAGCTATCTATGCTATTCTTGTCTCAAACTCTATTCATGCTACATCACAAAGTTTGATCAAGTCAGATTCGAACCACCCTGTGTGAGGAGCACTCGGAGTCCCCGATTCTTCATAGACTTAAACTTCCAAAACTTCTTTGTGCGTTCGGTCTGACCGATTCTTCCATTTCGGTCATACCGAGATCACTAAGTCGATCTAGGTTTTCAATCTCGGTGCAACTGATTTGAACATTTCGGTCACACCGAGTTGTAGTAACTGCTTGCAGTAATGCATCTTGGTGCCACTGAGTTTATCCACTCGGTCACACCAACAGGGTCGGGCTATATATATCCACGGGCAATTTTTTTTGGAAATTTCTCCGAACTCTTTCTCCCACGCTCAGCCCGCTCTGCCTCCTGGGTCTCCGGATCGTCCTCCTCGTTGCCAGCTGCCTCCCGCTGCTGGTCTCCACCGCCGTCAACTGGAATCATCTTCGCCGTTGCCACCGTAGCAAGTCCATCGCCGAACTAGGGTATGGACTTGATCCTTGTGCTAATCTCACTCTGATTCTTAGCACATTGTTTTCGCCATGTATCTTGCCACGTTTGAGATCATATTATCCAATAAAAACGCTCCGTAGATTAGGTTTGGATTGAAAATTTAGGGTTAGGTTTCCACCGAAACCATCTCGGACCGACCGAGTTGTATAAATCGGTTCCACCGATTTGGCCAAGGCCATTGCACATGTGATTCTCGGTCCAACCGAGAATTGCAAATCGGTGTGACCGAGTTCAGGACTTTGTGAAACCCTAGCAGTCTCGGTGCCACCGAACTGTGACTCGGTCTGACCGAGTTCACTAGTTTAGGTTCCTAAAGCTGCTTCGGTATCACCGAGTTTACAAATCGGTAGATCCGAAATGCTTTCTGTGGAAAACTAAAACTTAGTTTTTAACTCATTCTCTTACAAAAACCTCAGTATTTTGTGATGCTCATTCCCTCTATCTCATCTATATCTATTCACAGGGTCTTCTGTCAGTGTTTGCACGATGTCTGATCAGAGTGACGGCCAGAACAGAGAAGAGGAGCAGGTTCACTTGAGTGAAGGCACTAGTCCCTCCAGTTCCTCATATGAGGGCAGCAGGAGCACTCCTAGCAACTTGCCCAAAGCTGCCACCAGGGCCAGAAGGAAGAGAACCTCGGATTCTGAGGATGAAGATTATGTGGCAGAAGAGGATGAAACCACATCCAGAAAGGTGCTCAAGAAGGAATATGGCACAGCTGCTGCCACTAAGCCTGGTTTGAACAGAAAAGTCCCAGCCAAGAGGACTCCTATGTTGAAGGTCAGAGGATCAACTCAAGAAACTGTGAGATCAGAACCCAAAGAGCCAGAAGTGACTGAGAAGAAGAGGAAGGAAAGGGTGAAGAAGACCATGGCCAGGGTTGTTGGAAAGCCTTCCATGATGGAAGATGAAGAAGAAGAGGTTGCTGTACCAGCACCTAAAGCTCAAAAGCTTATGGGTGATGCCATCAGGTCAGGGGCTGCTTCATCAAACCCCAAAGATACTCCCAAGGCTACTTCCAAGCCCAAAATTGCACCCAAGAGAAATACTAGGAGCATACCCGCTGCTGAGAAGAACAAGGCCCCAGTGCCTGAAGCTGTTGTTGAAGAAGATGATGAGGAACATGTCTTGAGAAAGTTGAAGCCCAAAATTCCAGATCACAATGATGATCATCCTGTAGCTAAGGATATGAAGCTGAGAAAGGATGCAAGACTTAGATAGTGGAGGTTGACTGATCCATATGCAGTCAGGAGGAGAACTGTTGTGGACTACAGGTTCCATACAAAGGAACATCAGGATTTCTATGAGACAATGCTGCTTGACAAGAAGCCAATTGTATGTGACATGAGATGGATGGACTGGAAATATATCAAGGAGAATGAAGAGCACTATCCTGGTGTGTATGACAGTTTCAATGCTTGTGGAGTGGATGACTTTGTTGGGCAGAAGCTCACAAAGTGGAATGATGAGCTCATAATGCAGTTCTACTCCACAGCACACTTCTATCCAGATGGAAGGATAGTATGGATGTCTGAAGGTACTAGGTACCAATCAACTATTGAAGAATGGGCTAATCTGACCAATGCACCTAAGGATAAAGAGGATGACTTGGATGTCTATGCCAAGAAGAAGAAGGATCACAACTCTATGGGACATGTGTATAAGGAGATCCCAGATGCTGCTGTTGAAACACACAAGTTTGGATCAGTACATTACCTTCTGTCAGGATTGCCAACTATCAACTGGATCCTCAGGCACACTCTTTTGCCTAAGTCAGGTGATCACAAGATGATCAGAGGCCATGCTATCAATCTGCTTCACATATTTGATGTGCCTCAAAAGTTCAAGGTCATGAGCCTCATAGTGGAAACTATCAAGAGGACAGCTGCTGACCAGAAGAGAAGTTGTGGGTATGCCCCACAGATCCAGGAGCTAATTAACTCCAAGATGGGCACTGGCACATACCTGTTGGACAAGGAACACATGCCTATCTATCCAGATTTTGAGGACAACACAGTGGTTGTGGATGAAGATGAACCATCTTCTGTGCAAGCACAAGCAAAGAAGGAGAAGGCAAGGACTGAAAAGGTTGCCAAGATGCCAACCATTGATGAGGCATCTGAGTATTTCCTGAAGAGCAAGCAAGATCAGCTTGGCTACTTAATTGCCTCCACTCTAAGGATTAAGAAGGGATTGGCCACCCTGACTCAAAACCAGGAGAGCCTGGAGAGGATCATGGAGCAGAAGTTCTATCACTTGGATGTGAAGGTCATTGAGATCCAGTCAGTTGTTGAGCAACTTCAAGATGACATGCAGGAGAGGAAGGGCAAGAGAACCACTAATGCGTTTGCTAGAGTGCCCAGAGCTCAGAGATCAACTGGAGTGCATGTTCCAAACAGAAGAGCAACTTCATCTGCACCAGCTACAGCTTCAGTGCCACCAGCTCTAGCACCTACTCAACCAGCTCCAACTTCATCAACTGATGCTTTCGTCCTTGGTGTTACCTCTACACCACCAGCTCAAGACCAAGCCTGAGAATCGATTTAGCACTATGCATTTTTTATGAACTATTTGGTAACTTGTTGCCAAAGGGGGAGAAAATGTATAGATCATAGGCTTCGAGAGAGAGTGTTTGCTTTTGTTCTCTCTTGTTTTGGTGGTTGAACTTTGTTTGCTTGTTTGATATACTTTATGCCTATGTGATACTTGGATGATCATGTGTTTGATCATTTTCTACATTAATTCTTGTTGGATGACATTATCCTTTTATCTCTATATGATCATTCACTTTGCTTGGTGATGAGTGCATGTATTTTAATTATTATCATTTTGAGCGCTCCACCAAGATGTATGTGACATGGGAGAGTAACTCATGATCCTAACTCATTGTGCATTTGCAGTCCAAAGCAAATCTTAAACTATGCACAAATTTAGGGGGAGCTCTCACATTTCACATACTTCTCAAAGCGACAATGTTTTTCAATCTTATTATCATTTGTCGAAGCTTTGATCTATATGTTGTCATCAATTACCAAAAAGGGGGAGATTGAAAGTGCAACTATCCCTAGGTGGTTTTGGTAATTCCTAACAACATATAGCTCATTGAGCTAACACTATTTCAAGATAAATATTTCAGGAAAAGCTCAATGAATGGCATGGCATGGATGAGAAAAGTGGACCCCTCAAAATGCTAAGGATAAAAGGATTGGCTCAAGCTCAAAGCTCAAGACTCTACATTTTATATTTTAGTGATCCAAGATCACATTGAGTCTATAGGAAAAGCCAATACTATCAAGGAGGGATGAGGTGTTGCTTAATGAGGTTCTTGCTTCAAAGTGCTTAGTGATATGCTCCAAAACCCTCAACTACTTTCTCACATCCACATATGACCTAAACCAAAAGTCAAACTCGGCCCCACCGATTCTTTCTATCCGGCGCCACCGAGTTCAGATGTCATAGCCACTGCCACAAACCCTAGGCAAATCGGTCTCACCGATAGGGATCTCGGTCTCACCGAGATGGGATTGTAATCTCTCTGTTTCCCTTCGTAACGTTTCGGTACCACCGAGATGAGCGATCGGTCCCACCGAGATTGCAATGTAAACTCTCTGTTTCCCTTTCGTAACATTTCGGTCTCACCGAAATGAGCGAACCGGTCCCACCGAGTTTACCTGACCAACTCTCTGGTTAGCTTATTACCAAAATCGGTCCCACCGAGTTTGTGTAATCGGTCTCACCGAGATTACGTTATGCCCTAACCCTAACCATATCGGTCCTACCGAGTTGCATGTCGGTCCCACCGAAAATCCTAACGGTCACTAGATTTGCTGAATCGGTCCGACCGAGTTTCTCAATTCGGTCCCACCGAGATTGGCAAGTTGTGTGTAACGGTTAGATTTTGTGTGGAGGCTATATATACCCCTCCACCTCCTCTTCATTCATGGAGAGAGCCATCAGAACGAACCTACACTTCCAACTTACATTTTCTGAGAGAGAACCACCTACTCATGTGTTGAGACCAAGATATTCCATTCCTACCATATGAATCTTGATCTCTAGCCTTCCCCAAGTTGCTTTCCACTCAAATCTTCTTTCCACCAAATCCAAATCCTGTGAGAGAGAGTTGAGTGTTGGGGAGACTATCATTTGAAGCACAAGAGCAAGGAGTTCATCATCAACACACCATTTGTTACTTCTTGGAGAGTGGTGTCTCCTAGATTGGCTAGGTGTCACTTGGGAGCCTCCGACAAGATTGTGGAGTTGAACCAAGGAGTTTGTAAGGGCAAGGAGATCGCCTACTTCGTGAAGATCTACCGCTAGTGAGGCAAGTCCTTCGTGGGCGACGGCCATGGTGGGATAGACAAGGTTGCTTCTTCGTGGACCCTTCTTGGGTGGAGCCCTCCGTGGACTCGCGCAGCCGTTACCCTTCGTGGGTTGAAGTCTCCATCAACGTGGATGTACGATAGCACTACCTATCGGAACCACGACAAAAACATCCGTGTCTCCAATTGCGTTTGAATTCTCCAAACCCTTCCCTTTACATTCTTCCAAGTTGCATGCTTTACTTTCCGCTGCTCATATACTCTTTGCATGCTTGCTTGAATTGTGTTACGATTGCTTGACTTGTGCTAAGTTAGCTAAAATCTGCCAAGAACTAAAATTGGGAAGAGGATAGATTTTTATTTGGTCAAGTAGTCTAATCACCCCCCTCTAGACATACTTCTGATCCTACAGACTCCCCCTTGCCGAACCAGCAAGGGGCCGTCCTGGTCCAATAGGTGGTCGTGGTTTCTCGCGACAGGAAGGAATCCTTTGATCGGGTTCAGTTAGGTTTAGTAACGTAGCTAGTGCAATCGCTCGGGTTCAGTAAGCGAATGCCTCGCTTGGGTTCAGTTTGAGCCCAAAGCCTTGCACCCACGCGCGTACGTGTACGAGAGAAACGTGCAATCCCTCTGTGCGTCGCTCGGCCCCGACCACCCACCGTAACCGGGAACTCCCCAAAACTTTCCTCGCCCTCACTTCTTCCATATTTTTTCTGTCATGGATTGCCTAAACAATGTCATGCAGGTGCGTCTCAGGCCCGTCCAGGACGAAAAGCCCATTTTCTGTCATGATTTTTTGTCATAGAAGTAGGAGCCCACCACATCTATGATGATGCCGGATTTTGTCACAATTATCATCATAGAAGTGTCATAAGCATGACAGAATAAAATCATTCGGCCCAAAATGTCACGGATGTGTCTTTTTTGTAGTGTCTCAAAGCTGATGGTGATTCTTCTTTCAAACCTAAAAATAATGCTAATAAAGATTCTGATGAACTTGATATCATCAACAAAGATCTCATGCAGATAACTAAGCATTTGCAATGCTGCCCGAAAAAGAAGCAGTTTTCGAAAAAGGAACTCGGACAGTAACTCAAAGTCTTCATCAAGGTCAAGATCTTCTGGAGAATATGCATGTTTCAAGTGCAATAAGCCTGGACATTTCATCTCAGATTGTCCAATGTGGGAAGCCAAAATAAGAGCTAGTGGCAAGTTAAACATGTGCAGTAGCAAGAGTTTCAAGAGCAAGAGCTATGATTCTGATGATGAGAAGAAAAAGAAGTTCTCAAAGAAGAAGGACAATTCCTCCTTGAAGTCTTCATCAAAGTCTTCATCAAGAACTTCCTCCAGGTCTCATTCTAACCAAAAGAAGATCTCTCACAAGGCTAAGGCATATATTGGGAAGGAAATGGACTCCAAAGAAGAAGTCTTCGAGTCTGAAGAAGAATCCCACAAGGATTCAGCTTCATGCATGGCCGGCATCACTTGCGCTTCCACACCAGCGTCAAACTTCTTTGACAACAATTCAAGTGATGTTGATGCTCCTGCATATTGCTTCATGGCAAAAGCTTCAAAAGGAAAGGTACCTCCTAGGAAACAAAAAACTTATGCTAGTGATGAATTCTCTTCTAGTGATGATGATCAATCTAAGCTCATAAAAATTGCTAAGGAACGACAATAATCTCTACAAAAACTTGAGAAAACTCTTAGGAAGGCCAAAAATTTGTTGGTCGAGGAGATGAAGAAAAATCAAATGTTGACAAACAAGCATTCTGCTCTTTTGGCAAAATTTGAGGATGTTATGATTTTCTCTCAGATGACCACGAGAGAATTAACTATGATTTCCTAAAAAGGAAACAAGAGCCCAAGTCTCTGAGAGCAGCTCATGATGATCTCCCGATTGAAAATGATACTCTCCTCGCCCAGCAAATTAGAGCTTCTCAATAGGAATTAGTTCCACCTTGCCTAAAATGCCTAGAGTGAAGCAATTCTAATTCTAATGCTAAAACATTTGTTGCTGCTGAAAGAAATGCATATGTTATTACTGTTGAAACTAACTCCTCGTCTGAGGAAAATGTTGCTATTTATGTTATGGACTTAACATAGCAGATGCCCTATCAAGAGGACTTAGTTGTGGAGCCATCACTGCTAGGTTAACTTGAAGGGGTTAAACTAGACAAAGGACACCGAGTTTTAGCCAGGATCGGGCCCCTCTCAACAAGGTAAAATCCAACTCCTGCTTTAGGTTGTATTGCTTGGGTTTCGATTACCAGGGAGCGAATATGCTTGACCTAGTTATCGATATGTTGTTTCTTGCCTTAACCCACCGCCGGGTCACCCCTTTATGTACATAGATTGATGCTCAGCGGCTTATAGAGTCCTGGCCGGCTCATACACAACGTGTCCGGCTCGGTGATCAAACTAAGCTTGCCTTAACATGCAAGTTAAACATATGGCGGTTTATACCCATGGGCCTCAAGTCGCCTCCGGGTCTTGGGCCTTCAGTAAGCTTGCTCTCTGGACCGCCATCTTCAACATGTTCTTGGGCCTTCTTATCATGAATCGCCAGTGGAATAACCCGGCCCCTCCTGGGCGGGTCATACCTAATAGTTATATCCCCAACATTAGGGCAAGTTGATTGAACTTGTTCATATCAATCTTTAGTGATTGACTTAGCAAAATCTTCCATCATCAACTTTTATGATCTTGCTATAACCCGCCATGATATCAGCTCACAGAATATGTTAACCCGCCATGACATCATCTCGCATTAACTTCACACGAAGCCTAGAACATCTCACTATATTTTATTTTTAATGGTTCTACTAAAAATCGAGGCGTTCGTGCAGCCACGTAATCATTTTTTGGCCTCCTTGATTCCCGCGCATACCTTTTATCCATCTCCTTATAAATAGGGACTGGGGGTCCTTTTCATTTTCCTCCCTGCCCCCTCGTCTTTGTCTTCCTCCACGCGACACCCTACCAAGCCCAAGCTCTGCCACCGCCATATCCGTCCATCGTCCTCAACTCCAGCTGCTGCATCGACCTAATCAGACCAGATTACTGCGGCGCACCTCCTCTGCTCAGCAGCCTCAGTAGTTATTCCTCCTCCTTCAAAACAGATCTACATTAGGGTTTTCCCCAGTTCATTGGAGTTCCTCCCTATTCTTCTCTAGATCACATGGTTGAATCTGAAAATAATATTGAAGAATGCACGGTAGTAGCATAGCATCCCTTTTCCAATCGAGTACATACTTTTCCTGTATAAGATCTATCCGACCATATGAGCTCTTCCATTGCCTTCTTTCATGGAATTGTCACGGCAGATGTCCTAGCAAAAGGACTTAGCCGTGGAGCCATCGCAACTAGGAAGCTTAAAGGGGTTAAACGGGACAAAGGACACGGGGTTTATACTGGTTCAGCCCCTTGCGGTGAAGGTAAAAGCCTACAATCCAGTTTTGGGTGGTATTGCTTATGTCTCGATTACAAGGGAGCGATTCCGCTTGACCTAGTTCTCGATCTGTTGTTACTTGTCCTGAACCGCCGCCGGGTTGTCCCTTTATATACAGAGTTCGATGCCCAGCGGCTCACAGAGTCCCGGCCGGCTCATAAAGAATGTCCCGCTCGGTGACTATCTATTCTTGCCTTACAATACAAGTTACACATATATGGTGGCTTATCTCTACGGGCCTTAAGTCGCCTTTGGCCTTGGGCCTTTAACTGAACTGCCATCTTCAAATATCTTCGTGGGCTTCGTAATAATGAATCGTCATAGGTATGACCCGGCCCCTCCTGGGTGGGTCATGCCTAATAGTTATATCCCCAACATTAGGCCCAACATTGATTTGAACTGGTTCATGTCAATCTTCAATACTTGGGAAAATCTTCTGCGCTTCTTTATGCGAGAGTTATAACCTGCTGTGACGTCATCTTCTAGATCTATGATAACCCGCCATGACATCACCCACCATTAATTCACACTTTGTCCAACATATCTCAATGGATCCTTATCTTAATATCTGTCCTGAGAATCGAGGCGCCTGAACAGCTGGATAACTATGTTTTGGTCTCCTCAATTTTCGCGCCTGCTTATCAATCCTGCCTTATTAATAGCCATGACCAGTCTTTCCTCATTCTCCCCCTTTCTAGCTTCTTCTTCCTCTCGCGACCCCCTGCCGCTTTGAGCTCCGCTGCCGCTGCAGAGCACTCTATCATCCTCGCCGTTGGCCGCTGCATCACCCTGAACGAACCAGAGAACGCCGGCATCCCTCCGTAGTAGATCTGCCTCTATAAGTACTTATTTTCCCGTACCCCAGATCCGCATTAGGGTTTTGGAGTTCGCCCGTGTTCTTCATAGTTCATCGTGGTTCTTCTTCAGTGCCTGCACCGTGAGCCTTTTTGATCTAAAAACGACACGGAACGGATGCGGTATTTGTTTTCGCCTTTACTTTCAATACCAGCACGCCCCTTTCTTTGAAGAAAAGATCCCGTTAGAGCATATGAACTCATCTGTACTGGTTTTTAGGTCTTGATTTATTTCCTTTTTCTGAACATCCGCTGATCCAAAATAATGATTGCAATCTGCGAAACTTGTTTGTTTGATACTTAGCCAAAGATCTGTGCTTTGACACATCCACCTAATCATGGCGACTCAAACCACCGGCCTAAAAGGCAATGCTCAATAGATAACATCAACTACTCATGGCGGCTTAAAAAACCTGACTGCCCACGGCGGTTTAAATAACCTGACGTAATTAGTCATATATCATTAGGCCCCTTTATAAGCCGCCATTCTGAGTATATGCTGTAATACTTTTCCTCCGGCTTAAATTTGAACCGGTAATTTTACTCTTTTTTAGGCTTCCTGCTTCACAATGCAGCCCAAGACAACCACATCGTGTAACTGGGTCAAATCCATTGTCACGGAGAGTACTTTTGACGATTTTGTGAAAATCGGCTGATCCAACGGAAGAAAAGCCTCAGCTCAAAGAAGGGGAAGTCATCGTCATCACTGATCATATGAATCGGGGCTTTTCGCCACCCGGCTCAAAGTTCTTCAGAGATGTTTTGCACTTCTTTGACCTCCGTCCTCAAGTCATCGGACCCAACTCCATGTCTAATATATGCAATTTCCAAGTGTTCTCTGACGTGTACCTTGGAGAAGATCCCAACCTACTTATTTTCCGAGAACTGTTTTACTTAAACCGCCAGAATGAATACTCCAATGGACCTAGTTTGGAACTTGGCGAGGTTTCAATCCAACGACGCAGAGACATCATTTTTCCTTATGCACAACCACCAAGTCACCCAAGGATTGGAACCAGACATGCTTCTATTGCCAAGACACTTCTCCGGCCGACGAGAACCCTCTGCCCGGCTTACCTGCTCTGCGTCTTGAATCCAATCATCCGCTTCCTGACAAGTTAACAGCCGCTGAATGCTAGACGCTCGCCCCCACCCTTGCAAAGATCAAAGCTCTCCTGGGGAACGGCTTAAATGGTATTGATTTGGTCTGGTGCTGGGTCGCATGGCAGATCATCCCGTTGAGCCGCCGCTCCGGGTTAATGTGCACTTACATAGGTGAAAAAAAGGATCATCTGTGCCATAGCCCTGACGATTTACATGACAATGTTATCAATGATATGACAAAGTCACTTTTGAATGAGAGCTTAGCCGATTGTGGCAAGGTGGGCCTGAGCCCTTTCTACAAGGCTAACCCGGCTCTAGCGGTAAGTCGCCAAAACTAGTTATTTTACTTTTACCTTTGATGCCTTGTCATAACTCAAATCTTCACTGATTTTCACAGGCTGATGATAAATTTTGCAAGAAAAAAATATGATCATGAGGTTGCAAAGAGAGCTAGGATGTCGGGGGTTGGGTGCGACATATGCCAATGGATGGCTTATCATGGTGGGAGCGAGTAGAACGTCGCCGGTGCCTGGAAGAGGGATGACGCATAGACACGTACGCCGGCGAACTTTACCCAGGTTGGGGGCTCTCCGTGGAGATAATACCCCTACTCCTACTCTGCGGGGTCTCCGCATGATCACTAAGGCACTAGTGATACAAAGTGCTCCTCGAGCTGTGTCTAGGGGTAGGAGAAGGCAAGGCTAGCTCTTCCCTGCCCTAGGTTTCTGGCTAGTTCTATCAGAGTGGGAACCCTTTGCATGGGTGGCCTGGGGGGTTTATATAGGCCTACCCCCCAGGGGTACAATGGTAATCTGGCTAGCTGCCGGGCCCGGCTGTCAGTGTCTCCAGCCTCCGGCTTCTCCGCCGACCGCTGGGGCCCTCCGCCTGGTGGGCCCTGCCGACTGGTTGGTGGCTGTTCACTCTAGCCGTATCCCCAGTGATGGGGGTTTGGTCATCTTAGCACGGCTACAGTCCCACCGCCTGGTGGAAGGACACTGTAGCCACACCTGGTCTTGTCAGCTTAATGGCATGCTCGCCTCGGGGCAAGGGATGGCCGCCTGTTGGAGGCCGGCCCCTCTCTTTATCCGCCTGGTCGAACTTCCGCCGTCTTCCTTGGGGTCACTGTCCGATAGGGCCCAGTGCTCCGCCTGCTAGGAGCGACGTCAGGGTAGATACGGCACAGTGCTCCATTGTGCGGAGATCTCCGTCTGTACGGAGCACTATAGCCACGCCCGTCTCGAGCATGGGAGGCGACGTGCTTTACTGTAGCCATACTTCGTCTTGTACTCCTGATGGGGGCTCGGCCGCCCCATAGTCGTGAGGTGGTCGTCTACCCGTAGCCGCCCTCTCTAGAAGGCGACCGTCAGGAGCCGGCCACTCGGAGCATCGTAGTCTTGAGTCACCCGCCCTCTGGCAGCCGGCCGCTGAGCCAGCCGGCCCCATAGGGCGGAATTTCGACTTGGGGCCCAGCTAGGCAGAGCTGGCCAAAAGTCTTGATAAATCATGGGCCTCAGGTGAGCCTACCCGTGGCCCATTACTCCGACAGTAGTCCCCGAAGCCGGTGACGCGTCGTGGTCGAGGGGCCGCGAGGTCTCAGCGTCTTCTCCCCTTCCCGAGCACTGGGAAAATGTCGACCGTCTGGTGGCCAGTCGAACGCTCGAGCCGACCTCTCCTAGACGGAACCATGTGGTCGATTTTGAACTCCAGGGCGGGAAAACAGGTGGCTTGCCTGTTAAGCTTCCCCAGGCAGCCGCCCGCCGCGGATGCGCCACGCGGCGCACGTCAGCCTGAAAAGCCTGCCATCCCACGCTCTTGACGGGACATGACTCTGGGTCGGGCCCGCCACTACCGTGCCTCGGCAACCGGGCAGATTTACTACGCTGGAGGGGACGGTTGCCATCCCCACGACTATTCACGATAGGGTGAATGCACACGGGAGACGGGGGGTCGTGGGGACGTGGGCGCAGTTAATCCCACGACCCCACGTCCCGCCCCCTCAGCTACATAGCCCGGGCGCTATAAGTAGGGTGCGGGAGAGGTGCGGCAAAGTTCCTACGCCCCCTCCCACCCTTCTTCTTCTCCTCTCAGCCTCCGCTGCTGCTGCTGCCGCCGTGCCGCCGCCGTTTCTCGATGCCGACGCGTCTCTCCTCCCCGCGCCGCCAGCCAGAGCCATGGGCGACTGGGAAGGATCGACCATAATCGGGGATCACACCGCTTTCCTCCGTGACACGTGCCGGATGCCCAGCGCGACCTTCGTCAAGGCTCGGGTGCTGCCGGAGACGGAGATCTCGCCGGCACCGCAGGAAGGCGAGCGGGTCGTCTTCCGCTCGCATTTCTTGCGGGGCTTTGGCCTCCCTGCGAGCAACTTCTTTCGCGCCTTCCTCAACTTCTACAACCTTCAGCCCCATCACCTCACGCCCAATGCCGTGACCTTGCTCTCCGCCTTCGTCACAGCGTGCGAGGGCTACCTCGGCATCCTCCCCACAATCGAGCTGTGGGGAGCATTGTTCTACGAAAAGCTCGACACCTCCACCAAGGAGACGGCGGCCGAGTGCGGGGGCTTCGTCGCCGTGCGCCGGCCGGCGAAACGGAACGCCTTCCCCGTCATCAAGCTGGCGCAGTCGGTGAAGATGTGGCAGCGGTCCTATTTCTATGTCGAGAACGTGGACCCATCTGCCGATTTCCTCAACCTGCCGGCCTACGAGGCCGGCCCCCCCACCGGAGCTCGCGTCTCCTGGAAGTACAAGCCAAAGTCGGTGTCGGGGGACGGGGCGGCCGCCATCGGCCGACTCCGAGTGCTCCAAGAGTCGGAGGGCCTCGTGTCCTCCGACCTTCTTGTTGCCTTCGTGGAGCGCCGGGTTCTCCCGCTCCAGAGCCGCCCTCATCCGATCTTCCGGATGGGCGGACATCGCAACCCGTGCCGGCTGTGCACGAAGGGAATGCCGCCTGCCGAAGTCTCGCGGATGGTAAACGAAATCTCCGACCTCAAGATGTCGGAGAAGGAGTGGCGGTACGGGAAGCGGCCGTACTCTCCCCACAACCCTCCTCCTGTCGTAAGTTTCTTCTGCTTTGTTTCTTTTTATGATGCCAATTCTTCAAGACTTGATTCCTTCTTGGTTGCAGATTTATATGTCTGAGGCAACGGCTGCCCTCCTGGGGCCGGGTGATAACCTCCAGGCGGATAGGGCGGAGAGTGACTTGGACGACCCTAACTTGGGGGCGGCTGCCCTGGTCGACGACGCGACAGGTGGCGGAGGCAGAGCAGACGGCGGCAGCGGAGCAGGTGGCTCCGAGGGAGGCGGCGGCGTGGAGACCTGGCCTGACGACGACGAAGACGAAGATGAGCCGCGTCCTGCCCGGAGCTCCGCCACCACCGGTGCCGATCCCTCTTCTGGGCCGCCCGCCCCAGGCGACAAGCGCAAGCGGAAACAGGGCTCGACCCTGTTTGGCAGCACCCCAAAGAAGCCCAAGAATCCGGCCGCAGCGACCAGGCGGAAAGAGAACGCGGCCAGGGCGACCCAATATCAAAGGCAACCGAAGGTGCCGATTATGGTGTCGGCGTAAGCATCATTTCCTTGCTTCTTGTTTTTTCATCGATCTGTTGTAAAAAATCTTCTGACTTGTCCTCTTAATTCAGGGCCCCGCTGACCCTTGAGAAGTCGGTTGCCGGCTCGGTCCTCAGGTCGGCGCGACCTCCTCGACCAGCCGGCGCATCGACCCGGCCGCTGACCTCTGGGAGGCGACAGAGCAGAATGCGCGGGAGGCGCGCGACGAGGCGGAGGCCGACCACGTGGCCAAGGAGCAGGCGGACCTGTTAGTCGCATCTGCCGCGAGGGCGCTGGCGCAGGCGGAAGCTCAGGCCGCGGAACGGCTCACGGAGGCCGCCCGCCGCCAAGAGCCACTACTTGTGGCCCCCCTGAACACTGCGCCGCCTCCGCCTGATTTCGAGGTGACAGCCGGAGGAGCCGGCAGCGACTACCCGATCCAAGAGCGGGGGGGGGGGGGCAGTGACGTAGCCATGCCGGACGTCTTCGTGCCGCCGCCCCCGCCACCGCCTCCGCCATCCAGCGAGCTGCGGGACGAACAACCAGTGGCGCCGCCGGTGCCACCAGTCGAGACCGTGGTGGCAACGGTCCTGGTTCCCGCAGTCTGCATTCCCACGCGCCGCTATCTAGAGAAGGCGGCTCGGCACCGCAGCCGCAGGAGATCGGAGCCTCGAGCTCGTCGGTCCTTGACACCAAGGAGACCAGTGCCGCACCCGTGGGCTGGGTACACGGGGACGGGACCGGCGCCCTGAATGAGGCGTCCCTTGACGTCCAGGCCAAGCTCCGGACGAAGGCAGTGGCACTCAAGCGCTGCAACGAGGACTACTTGGAGTCGCACACCGCCATCCGAGTAAGCCGTCTTTTGGTTTTCTCTCCGAATGTTCTTCTTTGCTTCTTTCGTGGGGGCGCGCAAGCGCACCCACTGGGTGTAGTCCCCAAGTTCCGGGCCGGCTGCTGAGCAGGCGGGTCAGAAGTTTAAGTTGTAGTTGCCGATTGCTGATTCTCGTTTTGTTGTTTCTTCTGCAGGATTATCATAACCTGCACGTGACCGCCTATAACTCCAAGGTTCGGGAGCTGGAGCCGCAGATGGCCCATCTCGCCGAAAGCCGGCGTAAGTCTCTTCCTTCTTTCTTCGCGGGGGTGCGCTGGCGCACCCGCGGGCTGTAGTCCCCGAGGTTCGGGCCGAATGCTGAGCAGTCGGGCCGAATCTCCTCAGTTATTCTTTTTTCCTTGTTGGCTACTTCTTTTTCGTGGGGGCGCGCTAGCGCGCCCGCGGGCTATAGTCCCCGAGGTTCGGGCCGACTGCTGAGCAGTCAGGCCGAATCTCCTCGGTTACTTCTTTCCTTTATCTTGTCCGCTTGACTGATGCCTTCTTCCTTTCTTTCTTTCTTCAGAGGCCAATGCCAATCTGCAGCAACAGTCGGGCGAAGCCAAGACCGCCCTGCGTGGCAAGGAGGCGGAGTGCAGCAAGCTGGCGGAGGAGCGGGACCACCTGGTCACCCAACTTGTTGAACAAGCGGAAATCCTCAAGGCGGCCCAGCTGAAGGTGGAGACGGCGGAGACCAGCCTCCTTTCCGAGTTTGAGCTCGAGCGCTCTGCCTGGGCCGACAAGGAGGCCCAGGTGACGGCCTGCTTCAGCAGTATTGAAGACTTGGTCGATGGTAAGCCCTATTCTCTTAGTTTCTTGCTTTGAGTTATCGGTCCTTGCTTATAGCCTTGGCCTTTTTCTTCTTCTGCCCGGACAGACTTCTTCCGGGGCCATTCTGTAGGCGCTACCCAGATGATCGAGGCCCAGTGCGAGGAGCGAAGGGCGGAGCGTGCGCAGATCGCCGCTGATGCCCCCCGAACCCTTGGTGAGCATGTCCTCAGCATTCAGGCCCGACTTCGGCCTACTCACCGCTTGTTGCGTCTCCTATAGCGCATCAGAGCCCAGGCGGTCTCCGCCCTCTGGCCAGGCTTGCCGGCCCCATGCACCCCAAGTTGGACTGCCGACTGGCTGAAGGTGGCGGCGGGCTGCCTGGAGGCCTAGAAGGGCTCAGCAGCCCGGGCGGGAGCGCGTCGGGCCTTGGAATTCATCAAGGCGTGGTACCCTGGGCTAGATCTAGCCTAGTTAGCCACGTTCCGACTGGAGGCACAGGAGGAGCTGGCGGCGGTGGAAGCTGAGCTTGTCGGCAGGGCAGCAGCGATCGCCGTCGGTGCCGACACCAGTGTCTTCATCCCGGAGGTGGTCGAGGAAGGCGGTGAAGCTCCGCATGAATGGCTTGGGCTAAACCCAGAAGACAACGAAGACTCCGCTGAAGTCATCGCCTCCAGCGACGAGGGGGAGGACGGGGAGGAGGAAGAGGAGGAGGAGGAGGAGGAGGAAGTCGAGAGCGATGTTGACATGCCGGAGGTCGGGGCGGACGGTCAGCCCCAACCTGACCGGGCCTCAAGCAACGAGCCATGCACCGAGGTGCCGCCCGCCACTAGAGGCGTTCAAGTGGGGCGGACCCGCCGCCCATTCCTCCGACGGATGCTTCCGACTCCGTCCTCCAGCACTCCAACGCTCCGCCTGCTGCTGGCGATTCCTCTGCTCAGACGGAGCCGCCTGCTGCGCCAGGTGGCGCGACTGACTCCAACGTTCAGTCGGAGCCCTTGGCCACGCCATCCGGCACCGGCCAGCCGAAGCCTTCTGCCGCGCCAACCGGCACCGCGCAGCCGGAGTCCTCTGCTGTGCCTTAGGATTTTATCTGTTTTCTGCTTGCTACTATGAACACTTTGGTTAAATTCGCACAATTCCACCCTCGGGGTGTATATGAAACTCTGTCTAAATGCTGGCCAGAGGCCTTTATCCATGTAAAAATATTTTATCATCGCTTATGCTTGTTGTGCCGACCTCCACTCTTCTTTCCTTTTTCTCCTTGGTTTTTTCCTTTGCCGCCGACCCTTTGACTTTGCTTTCACCGGCCAGGCGGCCGCTCTGTGGACCATGGCTGGTTTGAGCGTTCTAGCCGTTTGTGAGAGAGGCTAGGTTTTAACCATTCAGAGCTTCGGGTAGTAAGGTGGAGGCCGGCCGTCTGGCCGCCAAGAAGCCAGACGGCTAGGCGTGATGCCGCGTGCTACTATATGCGCTTCCCTCCTTAGTCGTTTTTTCGTGTGGGGCACCTCTTTGCGACCTTTGGCCGCCATGCAGTCGCTCTGCGAGCTGTGGCTTCTGACAAAGGAAGCTTTTGGTGCCGGCACACTACTTGTCCGGCTACAGGAGGCGGCATATTGTAGAAGGCGGCGAGGCTCCAGGCCGACTGGTCGACCCCGGTGCCAGGCGGAAGGAAAAAAGACTTATACATTCTCATAGGCATGATACTTATCATATAGATAAAAGAGGACAGTTCCCGAGATCTTCTCGGTGGACCCGGAGTCTTTATACATAGTACAAAAGGTAGCGTGATACATACTGCTTTCAACTGTAAAACCTTCGGAGGAGGTTTGCGTTCCACGGCCTCTCTGTTTCTTTGCCTGAATCATCTCTCTTGCACGCTCTTGGCTTGTGGGCATCAATCAGATAGTAGGCATCGTTGCCCAACACCTTACTGATGATAAAAGGGCCTTCCCAAGGTGCCGAGAGCTTGTGCTGTCCGGCTATTCGCTGGATCAGCCGGAGCACAAGGTCTCCCTCCAGGAAGGACCTTGGCTTCACCTTGCAGTTGTAGTATCGGCGCAGGCTCTGCTGGTAGATGGCCGACCTGCTGAGTGCCAACAGCCGGCCCTCTTCCAGCAAGTCGACACCGTCTTCTCGCGCCTCCTTGGCGTCTGCCTCGGTGTACATGGTGACCCTTGGGGAGTCGAATTCGATATCTGTCGGGATGACGACTTCAGCACCGTAGACGAGGAAGAAAGGTGTGAAGCCCGTTGATTTGTTTGGAGTTGTGCGCAAGCTCCAGAGGATGGTCGGCAGCTCGTCGAGCCAGCAGCCGACCGAACGCTCCAGAGGCTCGACCAGTCGGGGCTTGAGGCCGGACAAAATGAGGCCGTTTGCGCGTTCCACCTGGCCGTTTGACTGGGGGTGGGCAATGGACGCTAAGTCCAGGCGGTTGCCCTGTGTTGCACAAAAACGGGCCAAGGCTCCCTTGGCGAAGTTGGTGCCGTTGTCGGTGATGATACTGTGCGGGATGCCATACCGCGTGGTGATGTCGGCGATGAAGGTCACGGCAGTCGGCCCATTCAGCTTCTTGATTGGTTTTGCCTCTATCCACTTGGTAAACTTGTCCACCGCAACCAGCAAGTGAGTTAAACCACCGCGGGCCGTCTTGAATGGTCCCACCATATCTAATCCCCACACGGCAAAGGGCCAGGCTATGGGAATGGTCTTGAGTGCAGAAGCCGGCAGGTGTGGCTTGGAGCGGAACCTCTGGCACCCCTGACATTTCTGAACTAGCTCCTTGGCCTCTTCTAGGGCGGTGGGCCAGAAGAACCCATGGTGGAAAGCTTTGGCCACCAGGGCACTTGAAGCCGCGTGGTGGCCACATTCGCCCTGATGGATATCTTTGAGTATTGCTTGGCCTTGGTCCGACTCCACACACCGCTGATAAACCCCTGTTACACTTCGTCGCACCAGCTCTCTGTTGACTATGGTGTAAGCTGCAGCTCGCCTTCGCACCTATCGGGCTGAGACTTCATCGGTTGGCAGCTCTTTGTTCACCAAGAACTTGAGGATTGGCTGGGCCCATGAGGGCGCCATAATTTCTTCGACTGCGACTACTGCAACTTGAATGAGGGCGGCTGGGAGGGGAGGCGATGGGTTGGCAGCTGCTTCCGCCTGCTGTGTTGGAGAAGTCCCCGGGCCGGGTGCGGCTGTAGCAGTCCCCGGGCCGCCTGTCAAGATCCCCGTGCCGGCCTCTGGGGCCCTTAAGTCGGATCCGACTGCTTCGGGAAGGGCCGACACAAAGATGGAGTCTGAATCAGGAGACGGCTTGACAGATGGCTTCAGAAGGCGGTGTAGGGCCACGCCAGCTGGTATTGCTTGTCGGGTAGAGCCAATCCATGCCAGAGCATCTGCTTGCTCGTTGTCATTTCTTGGCACGTGAAGGAACTCGCACCCATCAAAGTATCCGCTGAGCTGCTGCACGAGGAAGTAGTAGCTTGCCATGTTTGCATCCTTGGCGTCCCAGTCGCCTGACGACTGCTGGACCACCAAGTCGGAGTCACCATAGCACAGGATCCGGCGGATGCCGAGTTCCTTGGCAAGCCGGAGCCCATGTATGAGTGCCTCATATTCTGCTACGTTGTTGGAGGCGGCGAAGTGGACTTGCAACACGTATTTGAGCTTGTCGCCTTTGGGAGAGGTGAGGACAACGCCGGCTCCCAAGCCGGTGCGCGTTTTCGAGCCATCGAAATGCATCCGCCAATGAGTGGAGTCTTGTGCAGGCGGCAAATATTGGGTCTCGGCCCAATCGACGAGGAAGTCGGCCAACACTTGTGATTTGATGGCGGTGCGAGGCTTGTAGTAGATGGTGTAAGGGGCCAGATCAATGGCCCACTTGGCCACTCGGCCAGAGGCGTCTCGGCTCCCAATGATCTCAGCGAGTGGAGCTGTGCAGACAACAGTTATTGGGTGCTCTTGGAAGTAGGGCTTCAGCTTCTTGGCGGCAAAGTGCACGCCGTAACACATCTTCTGGTAGTGGGGGTAGTTTTGCTTGGAGGCGGACAATACTTCGCTCAAGTAATACACCGGTCTCTGGACCGGCAATGCTTTGTCCTTCTCCTTGCGCTCTACCACCATGCTATGCTGACAACCCGACTGGTGGCTGCAATGTAGAGGAGCATGGGCTCCTTCTCAGTCGGAGCCGCCAAGATAGGCAGGGTTGCCAACATCTTCTTGAGTTGGAGAAATGCTTCGTCCGCCTTGTCGTTCCACTCGAAAAAAGTGGTCTTCTTCATGAGTTGGTACAGGGGAAGGGCCTTCTCACCCAGCCGACTGATGAAACAGCTGACTGACGCCAAGCAGTCGGTGAATTTCTGCACGTCCAGCAGTTGGGTGGGCACTTTCATCATCTCAATTGCTTTGATCTTCATGGGATTGCACTCTATGCCGCGCTCTGAGACCAGGAAACCGAGGAGCTGGCCGGCTGGTACTCCAAAGACACATTTCTCCGGGTTGAGCTTGATCTGGAATCAACGCAGGTTCTCAAAGGTCTCCTTGAGGTCCTCCAGCAGCATGCCATGCTTCTCCGTCTTCACCACCACATCATCCACATATATATGGGCATTTCTGTCGAGTTGCTTGAGGAGGCACTTCTGCATGCAACGCTGGAACGTGGCGCCGGCGTTTCTCAAGCCGAATGTCATGGTCAGGTAGCAGAAGGCTCCAAATGGCGTGATGAAGGCGGTCTTCAGTCTGTCGGCCGGGTTCAGTTTAATCTGGTGATACCCAGAGTATGCATCCAAGAAACTCAAAAGCTCGCATCCGGCTATGGAGTCTATTACTTGATCAATCCTTGGCAGAGCAAAGGGATCTTTAGGGCAGGCTTTGTTGAGGCTGGTGTAGTCAATGCACATGCGCCACTGCTTGTTCATTTTCAACACTAGGACTGGGTTGGCCAGCCACTATGGAAAGAATACTTCCATAATGAATCCGGCTGCTAGGAGACGGGCTATCTCTTCTCCGACAACTCTTCTCTTCTCTTCTGACAGGCGGCGCAAGGGCTACCTGACCGGCTTGACGTCAGGTCAGACATGTAGCTTGTGCTCGGCGAAATCCGTCTGAACACCCGGCATGTCTTTGGGAGACCATGCAAAGATATCCCGATTCTCACGGAGGAAATCGACGAGCTCGCTTTCCTATTTGCTGTCGAGGCCTGTGCCTACGACAGCGTGCCTCTCCGGGTGCTTCGGGTCCAAGGGTATTTTCTTTGTTTCCTTGGCCGGCTTGAACGAGCCCTCAGCCTCCGACTCCTGGGGGTGGGTGACATTTCCGGCTTCTTGCCTGCCAGCGCCACCACTCGGTCGAGGAGCCGCTTCTCGGCAGCGATCACGAGGGACTCAGCCAGCCTGCTGCTATCCGCAGCACAAGCGACCGATCTCTTGTAGTCTCCGAGTACAGTCAGGATTCCCTTGGTACTCGGCATCTTCATCTTGAGGTAGGTGTAGTGGGGGACCGCCATGAACTTGGCCAGAGCAGGCCGGCCAAGCAGGGCATGGTAGGGGCTCTCAAGGTCCACCACTTCAAACCAAACTGACTCTCGGCAGAAGTGATTCTTGTCTCCGAAGAGGACATCAATCTGGGTCTTGCTGATTGGTGAACAGGAAAGGCCAGGGACTATGCCATGGAAAACAGTCCGACTGGGGGTGAGCTGCTTCTGCTTGATTCCCAATTTCTCCATTGTGACATGGTACAGGATATTGATGCTGCTGCCGCCATCTATCAGGATTCTAGAGAAACGGACGGCCCACCTCTCTGTTGCAAGGGTTGCTTCTAAGACCAGGGCATATGAACCGGGGGAAGGCATCACTTCCGGGTGGTCGGCCCTGCTCCAACTGATAGGCTTCTCGGACCAATGCATGAACTCTGGAGCACTGGAGGCCACTAGTTGCACTTCTTGTTGTTGTTGCCGTCTGCTGTGCCTGTCATCGGCCACGCTGGTAAACACAACGTAGGCTCCGTGCTCCTCCGGGTACTCGTCTTTTATGGCGCCGACTGGCCGGGCCGCCGGCTGCTGGGGCTGAGGAGGCGGCGGTCCGGCAGGCGGAGGAGGCAGGAGTCCATCTCCCTTGGCAATTCTGGTGAGCCAGTGACACTTGCGAGTGGTGTGGTTGGAGGGCTTCACGCCGCTATGGAACTTGTAGGGTGCATCCAAGGTTTGCTCGTAAGAGAAAGCAGGCAACCAATTGGTCTTGCCGCCCTTCTGCCGCTTGGGGGCCGGCTGCCCTTCTGGCTGCTGATCCTCGACCGTCGCCACCTGCCGGCTGGTGGAAGCCGGCTGGGTGGCCTTCCTCTTGTGATCTCCTGGTTGTTGTCGCCGACTGGTGTCACCAGCCGGAGTCTGAGGTGCCTAAGGGGCCACCTTGCCAGGCGCATCAACCAGGATTTCCGCCTTCATGGAGGAGTCGATCGTGGCATGCTTTTCGGCGATGACCAGCAGCTCATCGAGGGTCTCGGGCTTGTCGCAGAGGAGTCGGTGCTTGAGGAGGGTGCCCTCTCGGCACCCATCAGTGAAGTACTCGATTGCCCGCACCTCGTGCACGCCTTCGCAGGAGTTGCGCAACTTAGTCCAGCGCGTGAGGTAGTCGCGAGTCGATTCCGTGGGTCCTTGGACGCACAAGGAGAGCTGTCGGGCTTGGGAGCCTGCTTGTAGGTGCTGGTGAAGTTGCGGATGAAAGCCTCGGTGAAATTAACCCAGCTGTTGATGCTGCGGGGCTTCAGGTTGTTGAGCCACGTCCGGGCAGTGCCCTGAAGCATGAGCAGGACGTACTTTACGGCAACGCGCTTGTTGCCATTCGCTATACTGACGGCTGTGGAGTAGTCGACCAGCCAGTCCTCCGGCTTCACGAAGACAGTGTACTTGGGTGTGTCTCGCGGGAGGGTGAACCCTTTAGGGAAGGGCTCATCTCGGATTCGGGGGCCAAAACAGGGCGGGCCCAGCGCATCTTCTTCTTCGAGCGCCAGGGATCGGTTGAGACGATCGATCCGATGTCGAGCATCATTCTCTCCGACTGCCTCCCAGCGACCAAGGCGGTCGCCGAGTGTCGGATGCGTGACAGGAGGCGGGGTGGGGTATCTTTATCCACGAGGCGGGGGAGGCGGCAGGTCACCTCGCCGCTCTACTGCGCGAGGGCGGCCGTCCTCGTCCCGCTTGACGAAGATGTGCGTCCGACTGCGGCTGGCAGCTGGCTCGTTGCCCTTTCCTCCACGGGCGCCACCAGTCAGTGTCTGGGAGGCTGCCCCATAATCTCGTCATGGGGGCGGCTCGTTGTTTCGTCCGGGTGGGACTTCGGCGCGGCAGGCAGCCTCGTGCTGCGTGGCTGCCGCGTCTAGGAGCTGCTGGACTCGCTCCGTCATGAGGCGGCGCTCGTTGCCGTCGCATTTGTCCAGCTCATCCGTTACCGCCTGGGCGGCCCGGATGTTTTCCGCAGGCGTGGCGTAGACGGGGCGCTCTGCCCCGAACATGCTGGCGACGGTCGCTCCATGCTTCCGAACTGTGCCGAGGCGGCTAGGCCCCTCTGGAGCCGGTGTGCCGCCTAGGGCTCGATCCATCTCGCGCCGATAAGCGTCCGAAAGCCGGCGCATGCTGGCCAGGTGGCCAGCATTTTCGAGAAGCTGGAGGCGGCGTGCCTCCAATGCCTCAGCGTCCGCGCCCTCGGGAATGGGCGCCGTGAGGTCGCGCAGAGCGGCGTCGAGGGGATCTTGAGCATGCTCGTCCGAGTTCCCTTCGCTGGTGATGACAAGTACCTCTGTGACGGTGCTCCCGCCGCTGTACTCGCGAGGAGGTGGCTCGTTGTAGACCACCACGTTGGTGGGGAACGCGTCGAGTGATGCCGTGTCGGAGTCAACGATCATCGGATCGGTTGAGCCGACGGACTCCAGGTCCACAGCAGGCTCGCTGGCGACATGGAGCTGGTCGAGGAGGCTGACGAGGCGGCTCTCGGGGCAGCTTGTGCCCGCGTCAGAGGCCGGCTCATCGGAGAGGTCGATCTCGCCGAGGAGGTCAGCGAGGCAGCTCGCCGCGCAGGCAATCTCCGCGCCGTGCAGCGTGTCGGGGCTGACGCCGTCGGGCGTGCTGGGTTGGCTTTGCTTGCCAGGAAGGAACAGGTTCCCGTCCAGAGCAGATCTCCGGGAGACAGTGCACCTCGCCCCACTGTGGGCGCCAAATGTCGGGGTTGGGTGCGACATATGCCAATGGATGGCTTATCATGGTGGGAGCGAGTAGAACGTCGCCGGTGCCTGGAAGTGGGATGAGGCGTAGACACGTACACCGGCGAACTTTACCCAGGTTGGGGGCTCTCCGTGAAGATAATACCCCTACTCCTGCTCTGCGGGGTCTCCGCATGATCACTAAGGCACTATGATACAAAGTGCTCCTCGAGCTGTGTCTAGGGGTAGGAGAAGGCAAGGCTAGCTCTTCCCTGCCCTAGGTTTCTGGCTAGTTCTATCAGAGTGGGAACACTTTGCATGGGTGGACTGGGGGGTTTATATAGGCCTATCCCCCAGGGGTACAATGGTAATCTGGCCGGCTGCCGGGCCCAGCTGTCAGTGTCTCCAGCCTCCGGCTTCTCCGCCGACCGCTGGGGCCCTCCGCCTGGTGGGCCCTGCCGACTGGTTGGTGGCTATTCACTGTAGCCGTATCCCCAGTGACGGGGGCTTGGTCATCTTAGCGTGGCTACAGTCCCACCGCCTGGTGGAAGGACACTATAGCCACACCTGGTCTTGTCAGCTTAATGGCATGCTCGCCTCGGGGCAAGGGACGGCCGCCTGCTGGAGGCCGGCCCCTCTCTGATCCGCCTGGTCGAACTTCTGCCGTCTTCCTTGGGGTCACTGTCCGATAGGGCCCCCCTCTGGCAGGCCGTACCGACAGGCCGTCGTGGGGAACAGGGCTCCGCCTGCTAGGAGCGATGTCAGGGTAGATACGGCACAGTGCTCCATCGTGCGGAGATCTCCGTCTGTATGGAGCACTGTAGCCACGCCCGTCTCGAGCGTGGGAGGCGACGTGCTTTACTATAGCCATACTTCGTCTTGTACTCCTGATTGGGGCTCGGCCGCCCCGTAGTCGTGAGGTGGCCGTCTACCCGTAGCCGCCCTCTCTGGAAGGCGGCCGTCAGGAGCCGGCCACTCGGAGCGCTGTAGTTGTCACATCCCTAGTTCAGGCCTTGCTTGTTTTTGCTTTAGCATCCATGCATCATGTTTAAATTTTTTATGAACCTTGAAATGGGGGCTGATAAACCCTAGCAGCTAATGAATTCAACTAGGGTCAAAATAAAATCTTTTTCAATAAACCCAAAATGCCCTCTGGAAATGTTCATGATTTCTGGTAAAGGTGAAAACCTCTGCCAAAAATGATGGACATATTTTTAGGCCATTCTGGATTTTTGAATTAAATCATTACTTATTTGCATTTGGGCATTTAAATACTATAAAATATTTTAAATGCTCAAATAATCCCAAACTGAAATGTTTACTGTAGGATATATTTCTAACAGTGGTCATGAGCAGTTGCATGATTTTTGGGATTGATTTAGTATTTTTAATAAAGCCACAAAGCTGCAGAAAAATAGAAACCAGGAAAAGAGAGATAGAGAGAGAAGTACCTGGCGCTCACCTCGCAGCCCACCTGGCCCAACTCCAGCGGCCCAGCCCACCGCCGCTTTCCCCCCTGTCGTCTTCCTCCCTCGCCAGAAGGATAGAGGCGCGTGGCCGCCCCGCGCCGGCCACCTCCTCCCTCCCTGCCTGCCTGGCTCCTCCTGGTGCTCCTAGACAACGCCAGGGAGACGCCACGCACCCCCCTGGCCCCTCTCACTCTCTCCCGTGCCTCTCCCCTCCTCTGGCTCTCTCCCTCGCACCACCCGAACGAGCCCGCCGCCGCCGACGTGCACCACCGCGGCCACGGCCATCCCCGAGCCGCCCCGAGCTATCCTCGAGCTCCGCCACCTTGTTCCCTACCTCCTCGACGAGCCATGACGCAACGGACGCGCCGCAACGCCGCCACCGCCGCTGTTTCCTCCTCGGCCATCGGAGATCGGCCTCGCCGCCCCGCTCAGCTCCGGCCTTCCCCGAGCCCGCTTCGAAGCCTAGTGGAACCACCGTAAGCCCCTGATCATCCTCCCCCTCTCCGTTTTCTCTCTAGCATACCATAGCCGCCGTGCCTCTCTCACCCGATAAGCGCCGCCGCCAAAGCTCGCCAGCGATGATGCTCCGATGACCAATCAGTCCCGGGCATGCGTCCAACGTTCTCGCCGCACCGCGTAGACACCGTAGGTGTTAACCCCGCATCGCCAAGGCCGCTGTGGCCTCGACCCCGAGCTCGCCCGAGCTCTGGCCGCCGCTTCTGTGCTCGCCGTCGTCATCTCCGGTGACTCTGAGGCCTTCTGATCGCTCTGCTAGACGCGGTCGAGCGCGGGCTACCCCCTGGTGGCCTTCGCGCATCCATCCATCGCCCGCAGCTCAAGTCCGGTGAGTTGCCGCTGCAGTTTAGGTCGTCGCTGGCGAAACTCCGGCGAGAGCTGACGTGGCCTCGTCATTAGGAGCTAACCCAGCCAGCTAAAGACCCTACAGCCGCTTACAGTGGGCCCCACACCTGGTCAAACCCCAGTCAGCGTTGGGTTTGACCGGGATTAGTTCATGTGTCACTGACGTGTGGACCCCACACGTCAGGTTTGACCTAGACTAGCCCCGTTGACCTGCTGACGTAGTGCTGATGTCATGCTGACGCAGTTAATAATTTTCTGGATTTAAAATAATTCAGAAAATTCCAGAAAATAGTATAAACTTCTAAAAATCATATAAAATCAACCGTAACTCCAAATGAGATAAATTATATATGAAAAATGATCAGAAAAATTCAATCTATCCATCTGTACCATTTTCATGCATGTTAGAACAACTTATGACTACTGTTTAGGACAATTCAATTAAAGGGCATTTAAACCTTCACATATGGAGTTTATATTTGAATCTTGGATTCAAACCAACTTCATTTAACTTGTTGCTAGTTGCATTAGCTCAAACCACAGCAAATTGCCATGTCACATTCATGCATCATATTTGTTGCATTGCATTGATTGTGTTTCTTCTTTGTTTGTCAGTGCTTGTCCCCTCTCAGTAGACGTGTACCGACGATGTGATCGATGACACCGATGAAGAACTATACTATCTTCACAAGTGCCAGGCAAGCAAAACCCCCTTGTTCATTCCGATAAAATCCCACTCTCTCGCTCCTGCTCTCTTTTACTGCATTAGGACAACAATGATTCATTTGTTACTTGCTGCGGTAGCTGAACCCCTTTATCCTCTGCATGACCTGTCATTGCCACAGTAAATAGATGAAACCCACTAGCATGAGTAGGAGTTGTTTGAGCCCTGTTGTGCCTACTCATTCATGCTTGTTTGTCATGCCTGCTACTGCTTAGAGTTGAGTCAAGTCTGATTCATCGGGGATGAATCAGAGGTGTGTGAACATGTCCTACTGTTGAGAGCTAAGTGTGTGAACATGTCCTACTGTTGAGAGCTAAGTGTGTGAAACGATTTGGTAAAGGTAGCGGTGAGAGGCCATGTAGGAGTACATGGTGGGTTGTCTCATTGCAGCCGTCCTCAGGAACTGAGTTCTGTGTTTGTGATCCATGAACAGCTACTACCACACATTGGGATCCTTAATTGACTCTCTCGACTTATTAATCAACATGATCTCTGTCCAGGAGTTGCAACTAGTTTCTGGTGTTTGTAGGTTGTGTTAGTAGTCTACCAAGTGGCACCCGGTACAGGTGGGCTTGGGACAGACTAGGCACCGTGGCACGGTGTACCAAGCGTAGATCCACCCGTCGAGGTGGGCTTGGGAACCCTGCACACATCGTTTGGGGCCATGAGCGACACCCCGGCCGGATCTCCTTGCGGATGGAACCCGAATAGGCGATAAACCTGGACGAGAGACTTGTGTGGTTAGTCAGGTCGTGGCCGACACCCTCGCTGGGCTTCCGCTTGAAGGTTGCCGAGTACATGTCGTGTAAACGGCGGTAAGTGGTGAGAGCGTGTGTGAAGAAGTACACCCCTACAGGGTTAATATGATCTATTCGAATAGCCGTGTCCACGGTAAAGGACTTTTGGGTTGCCTGTACAGTTCATAGACAAGTGAAAGTGGATACTCTAAAATACGCAAGATAAGCGTGAGTGCTATGGATGGCGCTCTCGTAGGGAGACGGGAGCGGATCCATAGTGATGTATTGATATGGTGAATATGTGGACTCGTGTGCGCCACCTCAAAAGAGTTACTTGCAGTCGTAGTTCAGGATAGCCACCGAGTCAAAGCTGGCTTGCTGCAGTTAAACCCCACCTTCCCCTTTGTTGATAATGATGCATATGTAGTTAGATCTGATGTAAGTCTTGCTGGGTACATTTGTACTCACGTTGCTTAATTTATGTTTTTGCAGAGAGATTTCAGTCTTGCTAGTAGTACCGCGTGGACTTCGACGTTTAGCTTGTTACCTCAGCTACGATCTTGTGCCTTCGGCAGGATCTGGTAGATAGACAGGCTTCTCAGCCTTTTTCATTTGTAGATGTCTGTACTCAGACATGTTAAGCTTCTGCTTGTGCTTTGACTTGTATGCTCTGAATGTTGGGTCATGAGACCCATGTTTGTAATATCTCGCTCCTCGGAGCCTATTGAATAAATACTTGAGTCATAGAGTTATGTTGTGATGCCATGTTGTATTTGCACATATCAAGCATATTGTGTGTATGTTATTGAAATGCTTGGTATGTGTGGGATCTGACTATCTAGTTGTTTATCCTTGGTAGCCTCTCTTACTGGGAAATGTCTCCTAGTGCTTCCACTGAGCCATGGTAGCTTGCTACTGCTCCGGAACACTTAGGCTGGCCGGCATATGTCCTTCTTCGTTCCTGTGTCTATCCCTTCGGGGAAATGTCACGCGGTGTCTACTGGAGTCCTGTTAGCCTGCTACAGCCCGGTTTACCGGAGTCCTGCTAGCCCAGCTGCTACAACCCGGATTCACTCGCTGATGACCGACACGTTCGTTGTTGGGTCATGTATGCCTGTCCCTGTAAGTTAATGCTACTTTGGGTTCACGACTAGCCATGTCAGCCCGGGTTCTTTGTCATATGGATGCTAGCGGCACTATCATATACGTGAGCCAAAATGCGCAAACGGTCCCGGGCCAGGTAAGGTGGCACCCGTGGGAATACCGTGCGTGAGGCCGCAAAGTGATATGATGTGTTACATGCTAGATCGGTGTGACATTGGATCGGGGTCCTGACAGTAGTCTTGGGTCACCCGCCCTTTGGGAGCCGGCCACTGAGCCAGCCGGCCCAGAGGGCGGAATTTCGACTTGGGGCCCAGCTAGGCGGAGCTGGCCCAAAGTCTTGATAAATCATGGGCCTCGGGTGAGCCTACCCATGGCCCATTACTCCGACATAGGAAGGCCAAGAAAGCCGCCAGGAAAGCCGCCGTTTAAAAAAGAGGAAAAAAGTCCAATGATGCTGACTTGCTTCACCTGGATGACTCCTCTGAGTTGGAGGTAACCCTTGACTCTCTTGGCTCATTTTTCAACCACCTTATTGATGCTGATTATCATCAGGGTGACACGGGAACGAGTCAGGGAGTGGCTGAAGAGGTAACTATGATTTCCTCCGACTCAGAGCCTTTGCCAAGACAAAAAATCCGAAGAGTAACCTGGAAAGTAACATTTTCACATGCCTTAGCTTACCAGGATCCTCACTTTATTTTGAAGCGACAGATCTATGAGAGCCGGAGGCAGACCGGGACCAGTAAGGATGCGGAACTCTCCTCCGGCTTACCAAATATGCCAAGGAAGCGCCAGAATGAGGTCACCTCCGACTTAAATTCTTTTTATCCTTTGGCGTGTCTCACTCGTCAACCACTCAATTCTTATGATTCAAATTATCATGAAACTTCACATTCGTCTGGCGACTCAATTCAGTCCAACATGCCGGCGTTTAAAACCGCTCCAGGGTAATGACGATTTAATTATCCTGTACTCCTTGCAAACTTTTATATATGTATTAACCTCTTTGATTTTATGCAGTGGAAAAGAAAAGCCCAGCAAACGGACAAAGAAGAACAAGTCGATCGAAGAGTCCACCATCCATGAACCGGAGCTTCAGCCTACAGCGCCTGAGGCCTCTGTCCCTGAGCCACCACATGAGCCGGCTCATGATATGCCAACAATAACTGCTGACCCGCCTGTTGATCAAGCCGCTGCCGGCTCAAACCCTGAAGCTTCCAGCCCAGCCAAGACAGCCAACCCACAGGATGTTGACATGGAAATCACCAAGACCGGCTATACTGAGCCGGGGAGACCTATTGTGCTGGCCAAGTGTTCTGCCAAGGAGGAACATAAAATCAGATTTGACATGACTGATTACTCCCACTTGAGTATTGGCGAGGTTCTCCCTGGTTATCTTAACCAGGTGCATAGCAGTCGGGAGCTTGAAGTGGATATGGTGAAGCAAATGCACCAGAAGTTTGAGGTATAAGTTCTTCCCTTCATTGAATTAACCTTACTATGCCAGCCCACAAGTCTACTGCTTATGATGAATATGCTGTAGACTTAGAACAAATTTATGAGCATTAGTAATATCCTTTGGTAAATCTTTAAAATCCGACTTAATCTGTAGTCCCCAAGGGCCGGTTTAACCAGTATGAATGAGCCGGTCCTTCATATGCTTGTGTAGAAGATAGTACTGGTGTAAGTTTGAACAACAATGTGCATTAGTCCCCAAGTGCCAAGTACTCTTGCTTGCAAAGTGCTTGGGACTTTACTCTCATAAGCCGCCACTTAGACAAATCTTTCGGTAGACATTAGCCCCCAAGTGCCAAGTGTTGTTGCTTGCAAAAGGCTTGGGACTTAATATTACATACTAATGTTTATGATTTTGACTCGGCATATGTATAGACCACCACTGCTCAACTCCAATCAGAGTTGTCTGAATTGAAGAACTCCCTGGAGATGCAAGAGACGGAGACTCAAAGAGCAAACTCTAAATTCGAATTCAGTGTGTCTGAACAAGAAAAACTGAGGACCGAATTTGATGTGGAGAAAAAGGGATGGGCTGAGGAAAAGATTGCCTTAACCCAACGAGCTGAGAAAGCTGAGGCGGCTCTTGAAGAGGTGACCACTGAATTGACCGGCTTAAAATGCCGTGTGTCTCAGATGGTCTCAGCAATCTTTGGTAAGCCGCCCTACAAGTGTCAAGTATTTAATCTGTCTAATGATCATATGAATCGTTGCTAACTCACCTGTTATTGCTATGTAGGCCCCAGGAGCACCAACCTCAACCAGGACATACTGGTGAAGCTGAAGGCGGTTTACACGCTCGTGGAACAACTTTACATTGGAGCCCAGTGTGCCTTAGCCACAGTTGCCCTATCAAGTGAAGCCCCCACACTCCTGGGTGATGTGCTGAAGAGGCTATCTGTGCTACCCCAGCGGTTCAATGAGTTAAATCGATCATCTGCGAGAGCCGGAGTCATATCTACTTTAAGCCAGGCCAAAGCATGGCTGCCGGAATTAGACTCGGCCGACATCGCCATTGAATACCCCATCCTTAAGGAGGATGGTACTCCATTTGAACAGACGAACTTTGCTGCTTGTGTGAAGGAAATACGTCCTGTGGCTAGCATGATTTCCAATGAGGTAGACCTCACCAAGTATCATCCGGCTTACAACGCAGCAAATCAGAGGTAGCCAACCCCGACTTATAACTTGACAAGTCTGATCCCCCCAATCTGTAAGCACACCTTTGCCCCTGAAGTTGACCCGGGCGGGCTAATTGATGATGAAGCTAAATTTGAAGCTTTGAATGGCATTGACTGGTCATCATCAACCTTCCAGGATGTCGGACAGGACAAAAACGCAGAGAGGGCTGACCTAGAAGCATCAGGCCAACAAGAGAATTAATCCGCCGCGCGGCTCATATTAGCAGCCTTCTGAAAAACAATTCAATCACTTGGACTCGGGGAGTCATGTAATAGGGTAGAAATGACTTTGATCTGTCGTGCCATCGTGCATGTTTTTGGTGCTCAACGCTGTTAAGCCGCCTCCTTTATATTCACCCTTGTTATACTTATCATCTATGTTCCTTGTGCAAAAAGAAAATCCTTTAGAATATCCTGCACACATAGATAGATCACAAGATCCCTTGGCGGTTTACCGTAGGGCGGGTCATAAATATCCCACATATAACCAATGATCACTAAAAGAGTTATTAAATAAGCCTGATATGAATCAGAACTTTGAAACATAACTGTAATAACAACATCATACCTGAGATGTCGAATTTATACTACCGGTTTAGATGACCTGTGCAGTAAGGGTGATAACCCAATCGTTAGAAGCCTGGACTTCCAACCGTTTGATGTTTGTCATATGCTGTCGACTTACTCCCCAAAGTTAAGCCAGGTTTAAATAGAAACCACGCATATATATGCCTCATATATGAACAAAAAGTCTCAAGATAAACCCAAAAGAGTATTTACAAAAACTTAAGTCAAAAAAAAGAACAAAGCATGGCTTCTGGTTCGAGTACGACCAGTAAATCAGACCAAAAAGGGGTTAAGCTATGATTCAAATACGATCAATGAAGCCCCCTAGTGGGTTTGGCATTGCGCCGATCAAGAGGGTACCGACAGCTATGTTCTCTTTGGTTCGAATACAACCTATGTTTGAACAGGAAGCCCCCTTGTGACCTTGAGAGTTTTTTATTGATTCTGATTCGAATATGATCAAAGTCGGACCCAGAAAGGGGTTAAGCTATGATTCGAATACGATCAATAAGCCCCCTTTTGGGTTTGGTATTGCGCCAATCAAGAGGGTACCGACAACTATGTTCTCTTTGGTTAGAATACGACCTATGTTTGAACAGAAAGCCCCCAAGTAACCTTGAGATTTTTTAACAACTCTGATTCGAATACGATCAAAGTCGGACCAAAAAGGGTTTAAGCTATGATGTGAATACAATCAGTAGCCCCCAATTGGTCTTTGGATTTATGATGATGAAGACATATAATAATTTGAGGATGAAAAGGACAGAGGTCCTGCTTTATTATTTATCATAATATATACATCATCAAAAATATGTACATCATAAGAGCCAGTAGCTCAAGTGTAGAAAGGCCGAAGATGAGCAATATTCCATGGCCGGCGGGTCTCCTCCGACTTACGTGGGTCCTTATGCTCTCGAACATCGATAAGGTAGTATGACCCGTTGTTTAAGTTCTTGCTGACCACAAAAGGACCTTCCCAAGTTTGGGATAAATTGTGTGCATCAGTTTGATCCTGGATGAGCCGGAGCACCAAATCACCTTCTTGAAAGGTTCTGGATTTAACCCGACGGTTGTGATAATGACGCATGTCCTGTTGGTAAATCGCCAAGCGGGCTGCTGCCAAGTCACGGTTTTCATCTAACAGGTCAAGTGCCTCCTGACGCGCTTATTCATTATCAGCTTCAGTGTAAGACGCTACACGTGGCGAGTCATGACGGATGTCACTAGGAAGAACCGCCTCTGCTCCATAAACCATGAAGAAAGGGGTGTAACCCATATATTTGTTGGGGGTAGCATTGATACTCCATAACACTGATGGCAACTCCTCCACCCAACAACCCGGCGTCCATTGTAAAGGAACCAGAAGCCGGGGTTTGATGCCTTTCAAAATCTCCTGATTGGCTCTTTCGGCTTGACCATTGGACTGGGGGTGAGCTACTAACGAAACGTCAAGCCGGATATGGTCTGGTTGACAAAACTCCTCCATGGCACCCTTGGACACGTTAGTGCCATTATCAGTTATGATACTGTGGGGAAAGCCAAAACGGAAAATCACCTTTTTCATGAATTGAACCGCCATTGCCGCGTCACACTTACTAACTGGCTCTGCTTCAACCCACTTTGTGAATTTGTCAACCACCACCAAGAGGTGGGTCTTTTATCCTTGGATCTTTTGAAAGGCCCAACCATGTCAAGCCCCCAAACTGTAAACGACCAAGTAATTGGAATCATCCTTAATTCCTGAGCTGGTACGTGAGCTCGCCATGAGAATTTTCGACAACCGTCACATTTACTGACCAGATCCTCTGCATCAGCGTGAGCCGTCAACCAATAAAACCCACGACAAAAAAATTTGGCCACAAGGGACTTTGAATTGGCATGGTGGCCACAATCTCCTTCATGAATCTCACAAAGAATCTCTTGACCTTCCTCACGAGAAACACAACGCTGAAACGCCCAAGTGACACTGCGATGATGCAACTCGCCATTGCCAATTGTCATTGACTTAGACCGCCGGGTTATCTGTCTAGCCAAGGTTTCATCCTCAAGCAACTCGCCCTGGGTCATATAAGCCAAGTATGGCACTGTTCAATCTGGGATGACGTGAAGAGCCACCACCAACTGTGCTTCTGGGTCAGGAATAGCCAAGTCTTCCTTTGTAGGTAACTTAACAGAAGGATTATGCAACATATCTAAGAAAGTGTTCGGTGGTACCGGTTTACCCTGAGATCCCAACCATCTTAAAGCATCAACCGCCTCATTCTTTTTGCGATCAATGTGCTCCACCTAATAACCCTTGAAGTGTCCAGCAATAGCATCAACTTCACGGAGATAAGCCGCCATGAGGGGATCCTTGGAATCCCATTTGCCTGACACTTGTTGAGCTACCAAATCTGAGTCGCCAAAGCACCTTACCCGACTTAAGCTCATCTCTTTAGCTATCCGAAGACCATGAAGCAAGGCCTCATACTCAGCTGGATTATTAGTACAAGGAAACATCAACCTTAGCACATAACAAAATTTGTCACCTCGAGGGGAAGCTCAAACAACTCCAGCCCCCGAGCCCTCCAATTGCCTGGACCCATCAAAGTGAATAGTCCAATATGTGTTATCCGACTTCTCTTCAGTCGCCTGCAGCTCTGTCCAATCGTTGATGAAATCCACCAGTGCTTGATACTTGATAGCAGTGTGTGGCACATACTTTAAACCGTGAGGCCAAGCTCAATGGCCCACTTGGCGACTCGTCCAGTGGCTTCTCTATTTTGAATGATATCTCCTAAAGGAGCAGGACTGACCACAGTGATGGGGTGACCCAGAAAATATTGTTTGAGCTTCCGGCTGGCCATAACCACCCCATAAACAAGCTTCTACCAATGTGGATATCTCTGCTTGGACTCAATAAGCACCTCACCGATGTAGTAAACCGGCCGTTGAACCGGATACTCTTTACCAGCCTCCTTGCGCTCCACCACGATGGCCACACTGACAGCACATGTGTTAGCAACCACATATAACAATAAGGGTTCCTTATCAATGGGAGCAGCAAGGACCGGCGGCTCAGCCAGCTGCCTCTTCAAATCTTCAAATGCATCGTTAGCAGCATCGCTCCACACAAAGTCGTCGGATTTCTTCAGCATCTGATATAGTGGTATGGCCTTCTCACCTAAACGGCTTATGAACCGGCTTAAAGCTGCAATACGACCTGCCAGATGCTGAACATCATTGATACACTTGGGTTTTGCCAGAGAGGTAATAGCCTTGATTTTCTTCAGGTTAGCCTGAATGCCTTTGTTAGTGTCGGCGTTCTAGGAATGGGGGTCCCCAGACTTGCCTGCCTGCGGCCTGTGGCATGGCTCGAGTAGTGGTCCAGTGCGGCCCATCTTCATCGACTCAAGCTCAAGACCCTCGCGAGGAGCCAAGCCTCGCGGGGCAGACGACAGGGAGCTGCCTCAGGATGGCCTCACCAGGCAGGCTCGCAAGGAGGCGGAGACATCAAGGCAAGGGTACCTCGCGAGGTGCTCGTGACACAAGCCATGACGATCAAGACCAGGCGGGCGCCAGGCGGGCACCGGCCTGGGCAGTGTCCTTGTTTCCTCTTTGGTGCAAAGGGGGCAAGCATAGGCGCGGAGCAACAAGGCGTCAAGTAAGGGTTGCCATTTAGGTGCAACGAGACCGAGACCAGCAGAGCAGCAGGATGGAGGTCACCGTGGAGCCCAAGACGGCGTCATCGTCAAAGCCTTTGGCAGTCAAAGACCAACTTTAGTCAGGATAAGTGTACTAGATGTTCCCCTTCAAAATGGACGTTGTTGGCGCCCTTCCCGCTCAATATTTGGGAAGAGGGCCAGGGCCTCTATATATAGGGCTAGCCACCACAGTAGAGGGCATCTGAGAGAGTCCCCATCAGATTGAGAGGCGATCGAACTCTCCCAAGTAGTTCATCGCACCAGCCCAAGAACACCTCTCGCGAGGCTGTACTCCCACTGTACTGTTCATCATCCGCCCCTGAGGCAATCCACACACCACACACTGGAGTAGGGTATTACACCACAATGGTGGCCTGAACTAGTATAAACCATGTGTCCCTTGGGTTGTTCATCTCGCTAGAGTAGATTCTCAGCGAGGCGTTGGGACGTAGGTTGGTAGAGGAGAGATCTTCGCGCACACCCCAGAGTTCAAACCTTAAGGGTCTGCCGGAACCCAACACCCGACATTTGGCGCACCAGGTAGGGGTTTGCCGGAATCTTTTCCTCTGCCATCTCGCGTCCCATCATCTGTCGCGTCCATGGCTGACGCTCGCTGAGCTCGTGCCGAGCGTCGGGCTGCTCTCGCTGCCCATGTCGCCCAGACGGCTCCCGTCGGTGGGTCTCCCCATCGTTCCCTGTTGCCTGTCGCCCACGCCGCCACTGGCCCGACGGGGAACGAGCAGTAGGTGTCGTTGCTGCATCCCTCGGTGCGGCGGGAAGGCCGTACCTCCACCCCATCGCTGACTCCCGCAGGCTCGTCGTTGCATGCCCGTCGCGCTCCTACGGACGCACACGCCGCTTTGCTCCTGGCACGTGAGCTCCTGCACTACCGTCCCGTCGACGACCTCTGTGAAGAGTGGCTCGCTCGCATCACCGAGCTCGTCAGCGCCGCAGGGGACTCCCCTGCACTGTCCCTCTCGCTGCATTGCCCTCCGTCTTGCGCGGGCAATGTAGCTCTGGAGGCGCCTCCGCTGCCTCCTCCCCAAGAAGTCCCTCGCCCTCAAGAATGCGTCCGCGTGCTTCCTGCAATAGCGCGCCATGATTGCATTCCTACTCCAGCATGCTAAGACCCCGCGCTGCTCCTGGCAGCAGCGCGCGGAGACCCCCAGGATCAAGCCCTGCGTAAGCAAAGGCCCTCGGTGGCCACCGCAGGCTGCCGCGCCTTCACCGCCGAGCTGCGCAGCGTGGCCTGGCCGGGCAAGTTCAAGCCGGATCTGCCTCCTCACTATGATGGAACTGCCAACCCTGCGGAGTTCCTCCAGCTCTATGAGCTGGGCATCGAAGCGGCCAACAGAGACGAAAAAGTCATGGCGAATTGGTTCCCCATGGCGCTCAAGGACGGCGCCCGCACCTGGCTCCTGAACCTGCCTCCCAGCATGATCTCCTCTTGGGACGAGATGTGCACACGCTTCATCACCAACTTCCAAGGCACTCGCGACCGGCCCCCGGCCATGAGCGACTTGCGCCGCATCAAGCAACAACCAGGAGAGACCCTGCAGAAGTACATTCAGCGCTTCAACAACGCTCGCCTCATGATCCCCAGGGTGACTGAGGAAGCCATCATCTCAGCCTTCTCTTATGGCGTCCGCGACATCAAGATGAAGGAGGAACTGGCGATCCACGAAGATCTGTGCACATCACTGGAGCTGTTCAACTTGGCGACCAAGTGCGCCAGGGCTGAGGAGGGACGCCTCTCCCTCCTCGAGATTCCAGCCACTGACCCTGGAGAGAAGAAGTCCAAGGACAAGGATGTGAAGCGCAAGGGAGCAGTTGTGCTCGTAGCTGAGCCAGACACCAAGCGTGGTAGAGATCAGCCGGAGTCGTCCAAGGGCAGCTGGTATTGCGTGTACCACGACCTTCACACCCACAACACCAACGAATGTCAAGATCTCAGGGCTGTACGAGAAGGACGTGCCAGCCGACGCCCCGAGCATAGTGATCGGGGCTATGGCCGAGGAGGAGGAAGAGGTGGAGGACGATGGGAAGATCGTGGCCCTCGCCAAGGGTGGCGTGACCGGCCTCGCGAGGATCACTGGCAGGACCAGCCTCGCGGGGGCTTGGAGGGATCAGCCTCGTGAGGATCGCCCGCAAGGCAACGTAGGCCTCCCTCCTCTGCCACCACTACCTAGTAGGAATGAAGACCAGCATCAAGACGAGGGGGCTAGGGGCTTCTAGGAGCCGCGTGCTATCGCTTACATCTTGGGCGGAGCTCAGGCCGCAGCCTCCTAGCGCATCTTCAAGCAGTTTGCTCGTGAGGTGAATGCAGTCCTCCCAAGGCTCGAGGCCTCGCGCCCTCTCAGGTGGTCCACGTGTGCCATCACGTTCAGCTCAGCGGATCAGCTCAAGTGCGCATCAACAGACGGGGTCCTCCCGATGCTCTGTTCCCCAGTCATCAGCAATGTGTAGGTCACCAGGACCCTCATCGATGGTGGCGCAGGGCTCAATGTTCTGTCTGTTGAGACATTCAACAATCTCCAAGTACCTTATGATCAGCTTCAGCCAACCAAGCCTTTCTCAGGAGTCACTGATGGCTCTACCACCCCGATAGGGCAGGTCCGCCTCCCTGTCACCTTTGGACAGCGCAAAAACTATCGTACAGAGCTCATCGACTTCGACGTCGCCCACATTCGCATGCCGTACAACGCCATCCTTGGGTATCCAGCCCTGGCCAAGTTCATGGCAGTGACTCACCATGGCTACAATGTCCTCAAGATGCCAGGAAGCAGTGGGGTCATCACAGTCCCCTGTGAGGAGAAGGATGCAGTGTGTTCTCTCGAGCGTGCCTTCCAGGCCGCGTCAATTGAAGACCCAGATCGCAAGAGCGGGAGCCTTCCCGAGGCAGTCCCCAAGAAAAAGAAGACATCACCTGGTCTGATCCCTCAGGAGGCAGGCACCTCCAGTGGCACGACGCGAGGATCCGCGCTCGTTCAAGGGGTGCCTCCCTCCGTTACATAGGAAGGCGTGCCTGTCGCCCTCCTCAGGCAAGGCTCGGGGGCTCTCTCTTGGAGGGCTACCGACTTTGCCAAGGTCACGAGGGAGGCGCTCGGGCACCACTTGGAGGCGTGCTTCGCGACACGTTTCCCTCAGGAAGGTACGAGGCAAGGAAGGTCCAGCCCTCAGGAGTTCATCACTAAAATCACCCAGGAGCTACATGAGTCAAGAGTCATGCGCGGCAGCCGCCGCTTACCCGTCGTAGCTCCCCATCCAGGCAAGGATGGTGGGCTGCGCGTCTACATCAACATGCCAGGGCTCAATCGAGCCGTGTCTCAGGAGCGCCTCTGGCCTTCACGCGTGGGATGTTGCGAGGGCCCGCCTCACAGCTATGTCCGCATGCCTCACGGCCTGCCGAACGCGGCCGTTGCTCTTCAGCGCCTGGTGTGGAGCATTCTGGAGGCTCAGGAGGTCAGGCGCTGTGCGGTCCTGGCAGAGATGGAGATGGTCCTCGAGGAGCCGACTGGGCCCCCGGAGCCTCCCAAGGCTCAGGGCCCTGGGGGCTCGTGAGGGTCGGCTTCCTCACCGCGCGTCATCCGCTACTCCAACATTCCTTCGTCTCCAACAGTATCAGGTGACATCTTTCAAGTTCCATTTCAGCTGGGAGCGCCCCCAGGGCTGCATCATTTCGAGGTCGCATGGGTCCGTCCTTGCGGCATGTATCTCTTTTGCTCATGTCTTTAGGTTACCTTGCTGGGGGCGCCCCTCGGGATGCATTATCCCCAAGCCGCTCGGGCCTGATCCATTGGCATGTATCTTTCCCGCATCTATCTAGGTCGTGTGCCTTGCACATTTGACCCGCTATGATTATCATCTGTTGCCTACCATGGGCCACTTTTCTCCTTCATGCTAATCGCTTGCGCGTTAAAAGGGGGGTACCTAAGCATTGCGACTCATGGGATCTTACTGGCTCTCCAGCCCTCACCTCCCGGCCTTGTCCATGGCATCGCGACTTGACATACCAGTGAAGGCTGAGCTCGCTCGAGGGCCGAGACCTGAGGACGTAGAGCATTGGCATCTAACCAATCTTGCAGGAATGGACCACCAACAAAGGCCCAGAGCTAGGTGCAACCCGCCTTGAGGTAGGGCCCCATGAGTCCTGTGCTGGCTCACGGGTGCCCAGATACACCTCGTCTAGCCCTACCGTGTCGGCCATGCGTCAGGGCGGGGCTGTACACACCCCGGGGGCTCCTCCCGGAGGGGGGGCCCTCCCACACACCAGTGGAAGCACCATGCTCCACGCTGGATGATGACACTGCCGAGGAGTGGCTATGCCCGTACACATACGGAAGCACTATGCACCGCGCTGGTGATAAACAACTGAGGACGGCCCACGGCTGCATCAACCTCAGGGAGCCCAGAGCTCAGTGTTCGGCCCTATGCTAATGCCTCCCCTTGGGATGCCGCACGAGGGGGCTGGACACGAGGGTTGTGTTCGGGCCACGCCTGAGCGCATGCCACCCAGCCAGGTCCCTCGGACCTGGTCGTCACGCGCCCCTCTCCGAGCGGACCAAGGTACGGAGACCGTTTGAGCGTCAAGGGGTACTTCTGAGCATCGCGACTCAGGAGCCTAACTGGTCATGTAGCCCCTCACCCATTAGTTCCGAAAGGCTAATAGCGGCTGAGGTATGCGCGGGGCCGGGCCCTGCCGACGTAGAATGACAAATCCACTTCTACACCTCCCTTCCCTATTTGTTGTTCGCGCGTCAAGGGGGACTCCTGAGCATCTCGATTCAAGAGCCTAACTGGTCACGTAACCCTCACTCCTTGGTTCCGTCCTGGTTTCCGGTCGGGGCTAACGACGGCTGAGGTATGTGCGGGGCCGGGCCCTGCCGACGTAGAACACAAGGCAAATAGGAGGGAAAACTGCAAATTCTTGGAAATTCAGAAGCAAATATTACAGACCATAGGTTGTTTTCACAATGCCAAACACAAGTTTAAACGCCTCCATGAGGCATGGTGCATGTTGCAGGAATTAAAACAGGATAGAAGCCGCGAAGAGATCACATTTTGGCAGCACCGTCGCTTGTGGTGGGGTCGAGCTGGGCATCTCCACCTCCCGAAGCCACGGAGCTGGAAGCACCTCGCTTGGGCCTGGTGCTGAAGGCGCGGAACTTCGCCAGCAAGGCCTCCGCTCAGCCCTTCACAGCCTCAGCAGCAGCAGCGGCAAGCTCGCCGCTCACTGGTTCCAGCAGGTTGTCGAGGTCGGCGTTGAGGTCGCAAAGGTAGACGTGGCTGAGGACGCGCGTCAGCGCCACGGAAGAAAGGACACGTGCTTCGGCCTCCACCGTGGGACCGATGCCGTCCGCGACATCTTCAAGTGCCTAGACCAAGAAGGGAAGTAGCTTGGTGGGGCCGTCCTCCGCGCCAGCCAGCGGCTTCTCTAAGCCGCCATCGTAGAGCGTCTTCAGCATGGTGCGAGCTTGCTCCTCCAGCTTCACGAAGGCCACCCGATCCTCAGCCAAGACCTTCGCCTTGGCATCCAACTCAACTCTCTCTGCCTTCAGCGCCTGCTCCAGCATCCCCAACTGGCCGCGATCAGCCGAAAGCTCAGCGTCGCGATCCCTGATAGAAGCCTCCCGAGCTGTCATCTCCTCTTCCTTCTCCTGGCGGCCCCGGACGTCCTTGGAAAGCTCGTCACACAGGCCTAGCAGCTCGTCCTCCAGCGCCTTGCAGCGGCTCCGGACATTTGTAACGTCACCCAAAGCTGCATCGCGAGCGGCCTTGGCCTGGGAGGTGGCTTGCTTCTCCTCGTCGAGGGCCGGCACAGCCTGGCTCAGGGCCGCTCGGACAGAGGCATCAGAGCGGACCCAGCCAGAGACCAACTCCAGGCGCCCGGCCGCCAGGCGAGGGTCGGCGCCTTGGAGATCTTCCTGCAGCCGACCCAGCTCGGCAGCAGCACGATCCAAGACAGTGGAAGGGGTCGGAGAGACGGCAGCCGGTGGAGTAGGAGGAGAAGACGACAGCGTAATCACAGCATCAGGCACCGGGGCCTTCTGAGCCTCGGCGGCCTCGACAACAGCGTTAAGCACGGACACCTCTGGAGTCACCAGGTCCACGGGGGTTGGATCCACACCAGTACGCCCCTCCTGGCCTCGCGAGGATGAGCGAGCAAGGGAGGCGCGAGCCTCGCTGCCTCCTTTTCCCGCAGACGAAGGCGCAGCCCCGGCAGGCGAACTTGCCCCAAGCAGGGCCACCGAGGCCCCTTTCAACCTTTTTGCCGCAGGCGGCGGCCTAGCCAAAAGAATGCAGACGTCAAGCCTTCGCGACGGAAACGGGAAGCAAAGCAGAAGTCGAGAACTTACTGGTCGGCATTCGCGGGCTCAAGCAGCCTCCGGCCAAACTTGAAGCCTGAAAGCCTCCTGCGCGGATCAGCCTCGGGAGGTCTGGAAGCGGAAGGCACGTCAGAGGGTCTGGAGCTGGCTTCAGGCAGCCCTAGGACCGGAGTAGACCCTCAGGAGATCAGCCCCGTCTTGTCCTTCCTTGGGACCAAGGGCGGGTCCTCTCCCCCTCGCCTGGCGCCGGCCTCGTCATCATCCGGAATGGAACGGAGGGCGTTGGACCTTCGCCAAGGGGAGGTCTCCCCCGTCCCCTCAGCGGTCGCTTTGGAGTCGTGCTCTTCCTCCTCCTCCTCCTCGTCTTCCTCCCCCCCCCCCTGCCGGAGTCATCGGAGGACAAGTCCACCGTTACCATCACCGCCAAATCCTCGGGAGCTTCCGCCGGCACCAGTCCGTCCCCGTTGAAGGTGGGCATGGCGCTCACTACCAGCTCCCAGTCATCACGGAGGAACAAGGGGACCGAAGCGCCCTCCGGGCTCGTCACATCCTCCCCGACCAAGGAACGGAGGGTCGCGGCCAGATCCTTGTCGGCTAGGGCCTCAGAACTCAGGCGGATGACGGCGTCCACGTCCCCGAGCCTCCACAATGGGCGTGAATGCGCCTGAAGTGGAGCCACCCGGTGCGCCAAGAACCCCCTCAGGACCATGGCCCCGGTCAGCTTCGCCGTCCTCAAGTTGTCCGTCCTCAGGTCCGCATTCATCTTCTTCAGCACCATTTCGCCCGATGATCGTCAAGCTCCACGCGAGACCATGCATCGACGGCCTTGGGTTGCCCCGTAGGCAGCACCAGTCGGGGGTGGATGCGCCCGACGTCCACCATGACCCACTTCCTCCGAAAGCCGTCGATCCTCTTCCCCGTCTTTGATATGGCATTGGATTTGGAGTATGCAAGGAAGCCCGCACACGCGGAGATGTGGGCACCTGAAACTTGGAGGGAGAAGAAATAGTGCAACAGGGCCAATGAGGGCATCACCCCGACGTGAGCCTCACAATATTAGGCAAAAATCGCCAGGAGAAGGACAGAGTTGGGGTGGAGATGTAGGGCATGCGGATTGTATTGACGAAGAACAGGAAGGAAGAACTCGGATAAGGGAGGCACCAGACCAGCGATGATGGTGCTCATGAAGAACGGATAGAAGGTGATCCCCTTGTCTTTAGGCTGGGCATAGCCGAGCCGAAGCACGGTCTTCCCCGCCTCGCTGCCCTACACCGCCGTCATCAGGCGCGCGAGGGCGAGATTCTTCTCCGACATATTCGGGGGATCCAGAGCCGGTGAGTACCACGCCTGTGGACCCTCGGGCGCGGTCTTGCGAGGCGCCATTGCTCGCCGGAGGTGAAGAATTGAGGCGGATCTGGAGATTTAGGAAGCAAGAGGGTAAAGGGCAAGAAAAGAGATCTGAAGCAAGACGAATAACGAAGGCAATCCTAAACCGGACCAACCCTTTTGTCAGATGGGCAGTTGTCGAGGCATCATGGGGGAGAAGAGACGCCCACGTCCAATCAACCGCCACACAGCGCCCAAGGTCGCAGGCTGTTGGGGCCCGTAGCGCTTCACACTTGCCCCTTTGCTTCTCCGCTAAGCCAAGTCCACACGCGCCTTGGGCCCGGGGGCTACTGTCGGCATTCTGGGAACGGGGGACCCCAGACTTGCCTGCCTGCGGCCTGCGGCGTGGCTCGAGTAGTGGCCCAGTGCGGCCCATCTTCACCGACCCAAGCTCAAGACCCTTGCGAGGGGCCAAGCCTCGCGGGGCAGACGACAGGAAGCTGCCTCAGGAATGGCCTCACCAGGCAGGCTCACAAGGAGGCAGAGAGATCAAGGCAAGGGTACCTCGTGAGGTGCTCGTGACGCAAGCCATGACGATCGAGACCAGGCGGGCGCCAGGCGAGCGTCGGCCTGGGCAGTGTCCTTGTTTCCTCTTTGGTGCAAAGGGGGCAAGCACAGGCGCGGAGTACCAAGGCGTCAAGTAAAGGTTGCCATTTAGGTGCAACGAGACCGAGACCAGCAGAGCGGCAGGATGGAGGTCACCGTGGAGCCCAAGACGGCGTCATCGTCAGGTCCTTTGGCAGTCGAAGACCAACTTTAGTCAGGATAAGTGTACTTGATGTTCCCCTTCAAAATGGCCGTTGTTGGCGCCCTTCCCGCTCAATATTTGAGAAGAGGGCCAGGGCCTCTATATATAGGGCTAGCCACCACAGTAGAGGGCATCTGAGAGAGTCCCCGTCAGATTGAGAGGTGATTGAACTCTCCCAAGTAGTTCATCGCACCAGCCCAAGAACACTTCTCGCGAGGCTGTACTCCCACTGTATTGTTCATCATCCGCCCCTAAGGCAATCCACACACCACACACTAGAGTAGGCTATTACACCACAATGGTGGCCTGAACCAGTATAAACCCTATGTCCCTTGTGTTGTTCATCTCGCTAGCATAGATTCTCAGCGAGGCGTTGGGACGTAGGTTGGTAGAGGAGAGATCTTTGCGCGCACCCCAGAGTTCGAACCTTAAGGGTCTGCCGGAACCCAACATCCGACAGTTAGAAACCAGGAATCCCAAAAGCTTGCCTACCGGCACAACGAAGACACACTTGGCCGGGTTAAGCATCATATTGTAGACCCGAAGATTATCAAAGGTCTCCCTTAAGTCATCTATCAGTGTTTCCTTCTCTCTGGATTTCACCACAATATCATCTACATAAGCATGAACATTACACCCAATATGAGTATGAAGACAATTCTGCACACAGCGCTGATAAGTCGCCTGGGCACTCTTGAGCCCAAAAGGCATAGAAACATAGCAGAAGGCTCCAAAGGGAGTAATAAAGGTTGTCTTCTCCTAGTCATTAACTACCATCTTGATCTGATGATATCCAGAATAAGCATCTAAAAACTCAAACGCTCACAACCCGTCGTAACATCATTGATTTGATCAATACGATGAAGATCAAAGGGATCAGCTGGACAAGCCTTGTTCAAGTCCGTGTAATCTACACACATACGCCAAGTGCCATTCTTCTTGAGCACTAGCACTGCGTTAACCAATCACTCAGGATGAAATACTTCAATAATGAACCCAGTCGCCAAGAGCCGGGCCACCTCCTCACCAATGGCCTTACGCCTCTCCTCCTTAAACTGCCGAAGAAACTACTTGACCGGTTTAAATTTTGGATCAATATTGAGAGTGTGCTCAGCGAGTTCTCTTGGTACACCCAGCATGTTAGGAAGTTTCCATGCAAAGATGTCTCGGTTCTCACGAATGAACTCGATGGGCGCGCTTTCCTATTTGGGATCCAGATTAGCACTGATACTGAACTGCTTGGATGAGTCACTAGGAACGAAATCAGCAAGCTTGATGTTGTTGGCTGATTTAAACTTCATCACCGGGTCATGCTCTGTAGTGGGCTTTTTTAAAGATGTCATGTCAGCCGGATCAACATTATCCTTGTAAAACTTCAACTCTTCCGCTGCATAGACCGACTCAGCATAAGCCGCGTCTCCTTCCTCACACTCCAAGGCTACCTTCCGACTGCCATGAACCGTGATGGTCCCGTTGTAACCCAGCATCTTGAGCTACAGATAAACATAACACAGCCATGCCATGAACTTGGCATAAGCCGACCGTCCAAACAGAGCATGATATGGGCTCTTGATTTTGACCACTTCAAAAGTTAACTTCTCAGCCCTGGAATCGAACTCATCTCCAAAAGCTACCTCCAGTTCAATCTTGCCAACTGGGTATGCCGACTTACCAGGAACCACACCATGGAAAATAGTATTGGACTGCTTAAGATTCTTATCAGTTAATCCCATGCAATGGAAGGTTTCATAATAAAGGATATTAATGCTGCTACCTCCATCCATGAGCACTTTAGTAAACTTGTCACCACCAACTTGAGGTGCCACCACCAAAGCCAAGTGACCCGGGTTATCAACCCGGGGCGGGTGATCCACCCGACTCCACATAATGGGTTGCTCAAACCATCGCATGTACTGGGGAACTGCCGGCTCAATGGCGTTTACCGCCCTCTTGTGAAGCTTCTGGTCCCTTTTGCACAAACTTGTGGTAAAAACGTGATACTGCCCGCTGTTCAACTATTTGGGATGACTCTGATATCTAGACTATTGCGCTTGCTGACCCCCTTGGCCAGATTGTTGATTATAACCATCTTGGCTACCTTGATTAAAACTGCCCTGATTATTCTGGTGGCCCTGGAAACCGGAATTAGAGCCGCCACCTCCATGACTCAGACCATGAAAACCGTTACTGCCTGAGCCGGCACCCGACCCATGATTGTCGTCAAAAATGTTAGAATTCTTGAAATCCTTCATAATCGTACAATCCTTCCACAGGTGAGTGGCCGGCTTCTCCCGAGTGCCATGCCTTGAATAGGGCTCATTTAGCAACTGCTCAAGAGTGGGACCTGACCCGCCAAACCGAGGAGGTGGCCTCCCCTTACGTCGTTGATTGTTGCCCTGCGCATTAGTGTTAGCCACAAACTTCGAGCTACCATCAGCCTTACCTTTGTTATTGCCTCCTTGATTTGACGAGTTATGCTGAGATCCCTTAGCATTGCCGTTCTTCTTTCCCTTCCCTGTCTTCTCATCGTCAGACTCGGGATCCTTGGTACTATCAGAGTCGGCATACTTGACTAGAGCCGCCATCAGCTGGCCCATGTCATTACAATCGTGTTTGAGCCGCCCTAGCTTCTGTTTCAGAGGCTCAAAACGGCAAATTTTCTCCAACATTAAGACTGCACAGCCGGCGTCCATCTTATCAAATGAATGTATTATGGCCTTGACCCGGCGCACCCGATGGGTCGTGGACTCACCCTCCTCTTGCTTGCAATTAGTCAAGTCCACAATCAACATGGGCTATTTGCATGTATCTTTGAAGTTCTGAACAAACCGCTCTTTTAACTCTACCCATGAACCGATGGAATTAGGTGGCAGCCCCTTCAGCCAAGTACGGGCCGTTCCATCCAGCATCATGGTGAAGTGCTTGGCCATTGCAGCATGACTGACATCCAATAGCTCCATGGCCATCTCATAGCTTTCGATCCATGCCCCAGGTTGTAAGTCGGCTGTGTAATTAGGCCCTTTTTGAGGTCCCTTGAAATCCTTGGGCAAATGCTCGTTACGTAGAGCCAGTACCAAACAAGGTACACCCCCGGTCCTAGCGGTCACGCCTGCCTCAATTGAAGTCATTGGATAAACCGGAAGGGGGTGATAAGCCACCTACTGAGCCACCTGCTCAATTTACTGACGCACTCTGTCCTGATTACGCAAGTTAGCAACTCCATCAGGCACCGGGTCGTGCCCGTGCGGCTGATCATGGCGCTTGGCATTGCTTGAAACGGCTGGTGAGTCCTTGTGTCTGCTATAACTCCGGCCCCGACTTGGACGTGGAGTTGAATGAATCATGTCTCTATTGTAAGAATATGCCTCCTGTTGTGATAAGTCCGTCTGAAAAAGCTCTCTGACCCTTCGTGTTTCAACCGCCGTCGGAGAATCGCCATCAACTGGGAGAGCCGCCAATCGCGCTGCCGTGGCAATCATGTTCTCCAGTGGATTAGAAAAATGACTCGGTGGTGTTGGTACATGCTGAGGCGGAGCAATATTCCGACGTGGGGGTTCCATCACACGTGGCTGAACCGGCGTTCCTGCCCCAGGTACCGCAGTCTGGTTTACCTCCGGCGGGTTACTGGGCCCTGCACCAGGCATGCAAAAAAGGTTTCTAGGCTCATACACCGTTAGTAGACGGGACTGGTGCCTTCTCCTCATGACCTCATTAGATGCGTTTTGATCCATTCTAAGCTGAAAAGCCTGTGCCTGAATCTGCTAGCATGAGCATCCAAAGCCGCCCATTCCGCGGCCATCCTGACGTCCTCTGCCGCTAGGTCTTCTTTAGCTTGCGCTATTTCCTCACGTAGCTGCGCTACCTCGGCATCATGCTGAGCTTGATTCTCCGGGTTAACCATGGTTGTTAACAGAGCTGTCAATTTATCCATCAGAGACATCAAAACCTGAGCCGGCGAGCGCACGAGGCCTCCTGCCCTGGCCACTGTCACCGCTGCTGACCCGGAAGTCATTGTTCACATGGTTGAAGAGTTTAGCCTAGGCTAGGTACCAGCCATGAAGACCCCGACTCTGCTCGGCGGCTCAAAAGGGTCCAGAATACTACTGCCATCGGAGTACATGGCCGTCTCACCCGTGGACGACTCACCATCAGAGTACATGGCCTCCTCACCGCCAGATACGGATCCTTCAGAAAATTCCCCTCCATGGATGCATCCTATGAAGGCACGCTTCATGGCGGGCTAAGCTCGGGAGGGTCTCGCACGCTGAGCCGTCTCGACGATGTTGGTGCAGATGTCCGGCTCAGGGCCCAGCTCGCCGATCTTGCTGATGAAGACGTGAATTCCGCTAAAGGGGACCCGGTACCCGTACTCAATTGAGCCGGTGTCGGGGCCCCAGCCTGCATCATCGATGTAGAGCTTGCCGCGACGACTCTTGGTTATCCGGCCCACAACGTATCCTTTGAGCCCTTTGAAGCTGCCCTTCAAGAACTCAAATCGATCGTGCGCTGGCCCCACGGTGGGTGCCAACTATCATGGAACTGTCACGGCAGATGTCCTAGCAAAAGGACTTAGTCGTGGAGCCATCGCAACTAGGAAGCTTAAAGGGGTTAAACGGGACAAAGGACACGGGGTTTATACTAGTTTGGCCCCTTGTGGTGAAGGTAAAAGCCTATGATCCAGTTTTGGGTGGTATTGCTTATGTCTCGATTACCAGGGAGCGATTCTGCTTGACCTAGTTCTTGATCTATTATTACTTGTCCTGAACCGCCGCCGGGTCGTCCCATTATATACAGAGGTCGACGCCCAGCGGCTCACAGAGTCCCGTCCGGCTCATAAACAATGTCCGACTCGGTGACTATCTATTCTTGCCTTACAATATAAGTTACACATATATGGCGATTTATCTCTATGGGCCTTAAGTCGCCTTTGGTCCTTGGGCCTTTAACTGAACCGACATCTTCAAATATCTTCATGGGCTTCGTAATAATGAATCACCATAGGTATGACCGGCCCCTCCGGGGCGGGTCATGCCTAATAGTCATATCCCCAACACCTTCACTTTAGGTATAGGATTTATTTTATTTTCCGAGTTGTTGCAAATCCAAAATCGTAGCACCATTCTGTGGAATCTGTTTGTCCGTTACTTAGCAAAAATTCACTTGTAGATCTAAAGTGTCACAACTGTACGGACGGCTTAACTGATAAACCATAACCCTCCATATATCATTAGCCCCCCTTGTAAGCCGCCAATATACGTATTTGTATAACTCAGTGTTGTCTTCCAACTTAACATGTTGGCTCTTTATATCACTTACCTTTGAATCAATGGCCGACTTAACAACATAGTCTTAAATCGACAATATTTTCCTTTCAGACCTTCATCCTCAACAATGACCAAGATTGTCACCTCATGCAACTAGGTAGCTTCCCAGGTCACCGAGGAAACTTTAAACGAATTCGTCCAGACATGTGTCTTAGCCAAAAAAAACATGTCATCCACTAGAGGGTCCCAGGCCCAGAAACCCCTCCTGAGCCCAAGGAAGGCGAACTGATTGTTTTTACTGATCATCTGCTCCGAGGTTTTACTCCTCTCGGCTCAAAAAAAATCGCGATGTGCTTCATTTTTTCGAACTCCATCCTCAAGATATCGGCCCCAATTTTGTTTCAAATATCTACAACTTTCAAGTATTCTGCGAGGTATATCTTCAATAGGAGCCAACTGTAGAATTATTCAGAGAGTTTTACTATTTAAACTGTCAGACTAAGTTCACAAACGGGCCCAACCTAGAGTTATGTGGCATTTCAATTCAGAGGCGGAAAGAAGCTACATTCCCAGCCGCTAAACTGCCCAGTCATCCCAAGGACTGGAATCAAACTTGGTTTTACTGTCAAGATACTTCTCTAGAAGGTGAGAATTCACTGTCAGGTTATCGTACAAATCGGCTTAGCAACAGGCACCCCATCCCAGAACGGATCAGCACAGGTGAACGGGCCAAATATAGGCCCGTATTTTCCAATATTAGTGCCTTAATGGCCAATGGTTTAACTGGGATCGACCTAGTCCGATGCTGGGTCGCATGGAGAATTCTTCCTTTAAGACGCCGATCCGGCTTAATGTGCGACTATACTGGAGACATAAGGACCCTCTGCGCCACTATCTGGTATAGCTGGCTGATGAAGATATCAATAATATGACCAAGACTCTGCTGAACGAGAGCTTGGAATATTGCAACAAGACTGGCTTAACACCTTTTTGTACCCTTGATAAACCTCCAGCTGTAAGTATTTGACAACAACTTCCTGGTTTTGTTCAGCTATTCATTTGAAAACTGACTTCTTATAATAAATTTAACTTCCGTAGGCCGACTCTTCTTTCTGGAATAAGAAACTGCAAGATAAACCAGCTAAGAAGACCCGGGCGAAGCACAAGGCTCCCAAAAAGCCGGCCAAGAAGAAGACCAACCCCTCCGAGTTATTTGACTTGGATGATGATGAGTCGGAGGTAGAACTTGACTCCCTTGGCTCATTTTCTGTACATCTTATTGACAATGATTACTTTCAGGATGACACAGAAGACAGTCACGCAGATAGTGAAGAGGTAATTATCCTTTCCTCCAACTCAGATCCTCTACCAAGACAGAAAGTTCGTCAAGCAAGCCGGAAAGTAAGATTTTCTCACCCTTTAGCATACTTGGATCCCAACTTTATTTTGAAGAAACAGCAGCACGAAGTTCGCCGCACAACCCAGAATAGTGGCGGTGGGATTCTTTCCTCCAGCTTACCCAACACGTCGGCTCCTTGCAAACACTGTCCAGAGGTTTCACAGACTTCTGATTTAGCTTTTCCAAAGGCGGGTCTCACTCGTCAGCCCCTTAATCCTTCTGATTCAAATTATCAGGGTACTTCCAATTCATCTTTCGATGACTCAACGGGAACTCATATCCCAGATTCCATGATTGGCCCTGGGTAACAATTATTACCCTTATTGTCTTGGATTTGTATATATATATATATATATATATATATATATATATATATATATATATATATATATATATATATATATACGTCTTTTCATTTTCCTTTATCAGCAGAATGGCCAAGCCAAGCAAGAAGGCCAAAATAAATAAGCCGGTTGATGACCCCAAGGCACATGCACCGGAACAACAACAGCTTGAGTCTAAAAACTTCATGCAAAACGTTGAAAATCCTGCGGATGAGCCGCCGCTAGAAATCCCAGAGGCCTCTATGGACCCCCATAACTGCTGATGAATCAGCTGCTAAGCCGCCAAGCCCTGCCAAGCCTACTAAAGAGGTTGAAGACAATGTTGTGGTTATCGGGATGGCTTACACAACACCTGGCAATCCCACCATCCTATCCAAGCACAGCGCCAAGGAAGAATTTTCAGCTGCTGACAAAGGCAAGTGGAAGTTGGACTTGGAGAGCCATGCTCAGTTCAATGCTCAAGAACTTCACGCGGGTTATCTGAACCGCCTTCATACCAGTCGTGACTTTGAAGCCGACTTGGTCAATCTTATGAAAGAACGCTTTGAGGTAAGCAATGAAGAAGACCTTTCTCATATAAGTTTATATCAATGAGCCTCTAAGTCTACAGAATATAGAAGAATGAAATATACTGTAGACTTAGATAATTTTCTTGATTTTGTAGCTATACCACTCCCATTTGTAACTTTCCAATATTGCTGAATCATAACATGTAGGGCCGACTTAAAATTGGAAAGTTGCAAGCCGGGTCTTCAATACTTGAACTGCTAAAATGCACATATGTAGCCCCCAAGGGCCGGCTTAAGCTGCATAGTTAAGCTGGGACTTATCATAATATGTAGGAACAAATCCAAACATGTGGCCCTAAAGGCCAGTTTAATCTTCATAGCTAAACCGGGTCATCGAAATTTTTGCTTGAAAAGAGCAATGTACATTAGCCCCCAAGTACCAAGTAAAATACTTGTATTGTTCTTGGGACTTCAAAGAATAATGCCAAAATAATGTCCATCTTTCTCATTGCAGGCTGAACTGAACATGAAAGAATCCCAAGTCTCTGATCTGCAATAGAATATCAAGACCCAAGAATCTGAAACTTCCAAAGCCAACTCAGAGCTGAAAGCTACTTTAGAATATGCTAAGAAGCTGAAGAAAGATTTCGATACTGAAAGAACTGGCTGGGAGACCGAGAAGGTGGCGCTGACAAAGAGAGCTGGAGATGATGAAGCTGCTCTTAAACCGGTGACTGATGAGTTATCCGGTTTAAAGCATCAAGTCATTAGCATGACATCCACCATCTTTGGTAAGCAACATTGTACTTTAAACTTTCATCATCAATATTTAATAATCACAAGCCGTCTCATCAGTACCTTTGTCAATGCAGGCTCCTGCAGCTCAAAGCTGGGTCAAGACATGCGTGTCCGGCTTAAAGTTGCGTACACCTTGGTGGAACAACTGTACACTGTCTCCCAAAGGGCCATCTCTGCCGCCTCTCACAAGAAGCAACCATCTTCCCTTATCAAGGAAGTGTTAGAAAAATTATCCGTGCTACCAAAGAGAGTTGAAGATCTGAAGCTATCAGCCACCCGAGCCGGTGCCATCACCGCATTAAGCCGGGCGAAAGCATGGGAAGCAGAGCTTGACCCGGAGGAGTTGGCCAGTGGTTGCCCAAGGCTGAAAGAAGACGGGTCCCCCTTTAAAGCGACAGATTTCACCAATATTGTAAGGGAGATGCACCCTTTGGCGAGAAAACTGGCTGATGAAACTAATCTTTCCAAGTACAATCCGGCTTATGATGCTGAAAATACAAAAGTGAAGGTGTCGGTTCATGAGGCTGTGGACCACATCCCGCCAACACGTAAGCATACCTTCGCTCCTGACATTGACCTGTTAACCCTTATAGACGATGAAGTTGTTTTCAAAGCTTTGACTGAAATCAATTAGGCCACATCTGACTTCCAGCCAACGGGTAATGAAGAGGAAGGTGAACCGGCGCAAGATGATCTGGAAACCTCCGCACGCATAGACCAGGACAACTGATCTTCTGCGGCGGTTTATGAATTTGATGCCTCAAAACACTTAATCATTTGGGATCACCGATGGCCTTCTAATAGGCTGTCTAAAACATTGATCTATCATGCCATCGTGCATGTTTGTTTGCATAACACTTTTGAGTCGTGGATTTGATGTTTTGAAGATCTGCCACTTATGCTTATAATGTCATCCATTATGCAAACCATATTTATCATATTTCCTGCATACAAGCAGATAACAAATTCCCTGGTGATGACGCACAAGTATAGGGGAAGAGTGTCGAACCCAACAAGGAGCAGAAGGAAATGACAAGCGGTTTTCAGTAAAGTATTCTCTGTAAGCACTGAAATTATCGGTAACAGATAGTTTTGTGATAATGTAATTCGTAACGAGTAACAAGTAACAAAAGTAAACAAGGTGCAGCAAGGTGGCCCAATCCTTTTTGTAGCAAAGGAAAATCCTGGACAAACTCTTATACAAAGGAAAGCGCTCCCGAGGACACATGGGAATTATTGTCAAGCTAGTTTTCATCATGCTCATATGATTCGCGTTCATTACTTTGATAATTTGATATGTGGGTGGATCGGTGCTTGGGTACTGCCCTTCCTTGGATAAGCATCCCACTTATGATTAACCCCTCTCACAAGCATCTGCAACCACGAAAGAAGAATTAAGGTAAACCTAACCATAGCATGAAACATATGGATCCAAATCAGCCCCTTACGAAGCAACGCATAAACTAGGGTTTAAGCTTCTGTCACTCTAGCAACCCATAATCTACTTATTACTTCCCAATGCCTTCCTCTAGGCCCAAACAATGGTGAAGTGTCATGTAGTCGATGTTCACATAACACCATTAGAGGAGAGACAACATACATCTCATCAAAATATCAAACGGATACCAAATTCACATGACTACTTATAACAAGACTTCTCCCATGTCCTAAGGAACAAATGTAACTACTCACAAATCATATTCATGTTCATAATCAGAGGGGTATTAATATGCATAAAGGATCTGAACATATGATCTTCCACCAAATAAACCAACTAGCATCAACTACAAGGAGTAATCAACAATACTAGCAACCCACAGGCACCAATCTGAGGTTTTGAGACAAAGATCGGATACAAGAGATGAACTAGGGTTTGAGAGGAGATGGTGCTGGTGAATATGTTGATGGAGATTGACCCCCTCCCGATGGGAGGATCGATGGTGATGACGATAGTGATGATTTCCCCATCCCGGAGGGATGTTTCCCTGGTAGAACAACTCCGCCAGGACTCCCTCAGTAGCCCCTGAACCAGGCTTCAATGACGATCAGTCCGGCACGCAGATTTTCTTTGGCATTGCAAGGCGGGTTCCATCTCCGAATACTCCAAGATAAACTTCGAACACATGAATCGTGTCCGGCTCTGCAAAATAAATTCCACATACCACCGTAGAGAGCATAATATTCCACAAATCCAATCTGCTGACAGCTTTTCCTAGCGTGACATCACGCCGTGGCCCAGTCACTACGAACCGTTTTTCACAGCCTGCCACTACGCGTGTTGCGAGGCGGTTTTATTGGCACGTCTTGTCGAAGCAGAGATCGTGTTCCCCTAATCACGGGATTCTCATCAATACGGGCGTGGGTAACCCAACTACGCCTGTTGGTATGACTCCTCAATTTTAGGCAAGTCCCAAACGGTCACGCTGAGGATGCTTGATATTCACCCCCTTTATAGAGGGACCAAGGCCCATCCCTTTCTTCCCACGCTTGCTCCTTCCCCCACCTCGAGTTCCAACACCCAAAGCTTAGGCTTAAGCACTTCGGACCTTCAATCATGTCCGGACCCAACCTTCAAGGTCGGTGGAGCTCAGGGAGGCCAGGTATCTGACCGCCGAAATCCAGCACAGGCTTCCTACCCAAGGGCAGGTCATCCCCACTCCTGAACCCAACGAGAGTGTTATATTTGTTTCCCACTTCCTCCGAGGCTTAGGCTTTAGTCTTGATCCCCTTGTGAGGGGGCTCATGTTTTATTACGGGCTAGATTTTCACGATCTAGCTCCGGATTCCATCCTTCACATCTCGTCGTTTATCGTCGTGTGCGAAGCCTTCCTCCACATCACCCCACACTTTGGTCTATGGCTCAAGACCTTCAATGTAAAGCCAAAGGTGATCGATGGGCGACACGCAGAGTGCAGAGGCGCTATAATAAGCAAAAGCACCGATGCCCCATGGCCAGAAGGTTCCTTCCCGGAGGTGTCCGATTTATGGCAACGGAGGTGGTACTATATCACAGCTCCCCGAGGCACAAAGTGGGCGGCTGCCCCTGCCTTCCACTCGGGCCCTCCACCTCAACTGGCATCGTGGGCTAATGAAGGACTGGACTAGGGGCCTGCTAATGACGTACCGACATTGCATAGCTGCATTCGGGATCTTCTTGAGAGTGATGTCAGCCTCATTAAAATAATTCAGGTAATGCTAGTCCGTCGGGTCCTGTCGTGCAAACGTCGACCTCTCCGAATGTGGGAGTTCAACCTAGAAGGACCGCAAACTATTCAGCACTTCTTTAGCCTGACGCTCGAAGGGATGTATCGGCTATTCTTCGGATCACGCATAAAGTGTCCAGACACCACCGAGGATGTGGGCTTGAACTGCAATCGTCCAGATACCCAAGTAAGTAACTCTGCAACTGAACACGTTGTTCATATTTACCACAGCATTATTCTGAAAACTATCCGCGGCTAGGATTGGCTAAGCAAGGCGGAGAGGATCAGGTGTTCGGCCCCGCTTCCAGAAGGCTCGCCGAATCCTGCGTTAACCAGGATGCTTAAGTGCGCACCGAATCAAGTGCCATCGGTGAATGATGAAGGGAAGAGTAGAGAAGCCGAAAGCGAGCTTCATACATTGTACATCCAAACCAGGGGGTTTAATGTCTCCACGAAGGAGGATAATCGGGGAGGTGAATCTAAAGTTCCCTCCCCCCCCCCCCCCCCCGCGGGAAGAAAAGGGCCGCCTCCAAAGACTTGGAAACGGAGGTGTCCAAACAAGGAAAGAAACCCTCGTCGGGGAGCCCTGCACCAGAGGGCGTCCTCATCGCGCAGCGCCTGCCAACAGGCCAACCCTCTACCAAGCTGTAAGTAAAAAAGGACTGTGATAAAACATGTCCTGCTTATCTCTGAGAATAATAGCAGAGATCTATCTCTTGCAGTCCGGCTCATAGCCCTTCTCAACAGAGTTCGTCTTCCGGGGATCTTCTTCCGGAGATGATGGAGAGTGAAACTCCACCTACCTCCCCGCCCCATGGGGCGGACGACCTCGAGGTGTCGTCACGGAGGATTTCTCTTAGTCCACTAAGACCAGAAGTTAGTGCTTCGTCCGCCCGAAGCCCGGAGTATTCGGCTCCCAGGGAGAGCAACAAGAAGAGTCCGGGATTGTCCGGCACCGAGCCAGACACACTGACGGGCCTTCTGGAGTGCGCGACTATATCCAAGGCGCATGGTGCTTTAATGAGTACGGTGTTTGAGAGAATTTCATCCGCCAAAAGTGGGTTGAATGAAGCTTCTACAAGCCTGCTCAAAGGCTTTGAGGTACGCAAAGAAATATGTAAACTTTCAGTTGTACCACACACGCTAGGTGTGCTCTATGTAGATAGTAGCCCCTGAGACTCTAGTTGCCAGCCCGAGGCGGCAAACGGAGGATCATACTCCGAAGTAATGATCGCGCTGTGTTATGTGCAGATGGCTAAGTGTCAGGCGGTTGATCGGACTGCTGAGTTCGCCGAACTAAGGCGACAACTTGATGTGGCCGATGCCGACATCGCGCTTGTGAACAAGCGGCTTGACAAGGCACACGGTATGTGATTATTTTGTAAATTGTCAGCGAATATTTTAAGAGGAGCATGATGCTAGTATCTATAATATGTTGTGGCTGCAGGTGGAGCTGCTGCCATGGAGGCCCTTCGGGTGGAACTTGCCCTAGCCAAGGAACAAGCCAGGAGAAGTGATGTGGCCACCCTAAAGGCGGCCGAAGAGTTAAGAGCCGAGCAGGCTGCTCATCACCAAAGCGAAGACCAAATAGCCAAGATGGCTGTTGAGCTAAAAGATGCCGCTGGCCGATATGAGCTCCTTGAAAAGGAGAGCCAAGCGAAAGCGGCTAACCTGAAGAAGGCCTTGGAAGCGGCCAAGGAAACGCGCTCTAAAATCAGAGCTGCTCGGGAGGAGCTTCAACAAGCTGGAAATATCACGGCTGGGAAGCCCTTCTTGTTGTGGATGAAGTTTGGAGATCCGAAGCATGCCCATCTGGATCAGCTATGGAGTGCTGCAGACGCGTATGTAGACTTGTCAAAAAGTACTGCTGATGCGACCAAGTTTTTCAAAGACCAAAAAGATAATGACGTGGAAAGGTTATCATGGTAGCAGTTCAGTTCCCCAACGCGTCCGCTGCCATGGAATGAAAAGATGGTTGCATGGGCCGAGCTCCATAGGTTGTCCGGACTTGCCATGAGGTCTGTTGTAGACCATCTATGGCCGAAGGGACCAAGGCCGTACAGTTATTTTGGTTTAGTGCAACAATTCCTTGGTGCTGCATCGCGTATCGATGCTGTGAAGAGATCGGCGTGCATAGAGGGTGTGTGGATGGCTCTTGCCCGTGTTAAAACATATTGGGCGGATATGGAGGCCACCGATATTGCAACCCGAGGTCCGGCGGGAGGCCAGGATCCGGCCGAGCAATATTTTGAGCAACTCCTAGAAGGCGCCCGTTTAATAGAGGCTCAGTGCTCGAAGAGTATTATGTTTGAGTGACCTATATCTCAATTGTAAAAACAATGTTATTTTTATTATAAAGGCTGTATTTATACTTTTGCCTGAAAGTATTGTAGTGCCTCATGTGCGGCCATTTATGTATGTATATAACCTGAAAGTTTGCAGTCGTCGGCTTCAGCCCCACGCATACAATGCGGGGGTGTTTGAAAAAGGCACGTAATCACACTTGATCCAACATCTTGGTCCATTAAGGAGGTGATCGCGCGTCGAACTAGGCAATTAGACTAGATTGCTTTAACACTTTCACTTAGCCATAGGAGTTGGTACTTCCGCGTTCATCCAAATTCGGTGTGCGTACGTACATGACCTGGAAACCAGTCCTTCGTTAATGCGGAGGAATCCCGAAGATTTTGCTGAGTCATCGAGTGGTTGACCAGTCTCTCACTGTATCATGATAGTCAGTTTTCGGCTTTCTCTACTGAGGTGCTCGTCTGGAATAACCAGGGCACAATCGCAGTAGTTCTCGTTTGGCCACCTTAGCCGATAAAACAGAACGTAAGGTAGCAAACCCAGGAGCCGGGAAAACCCAACATTTCACCAAAGACATGATTCGGAGCTGATGCATATAAGGCCAAACTCACGACGCCGAACACTCCCGAAGGTATTCGGACTTTGTAACATATACTGGGCTGAGTAACGCCCTCGATAATGAACCCCGAATGACCAGGTACGCGCATTAATTTGACGTGGCAAAATGCCAATAACGCCAGTATCCCTCGTGGGTGTATTGAGTACCCATGGGATGTCAAGCAACAAGAGACATTAAAGAAGGTTTATGCAGGGGCTTAATCTAAAGAGAAACCTTTTAGCGGGGCCATGCTGCACGTCTGCGCCTTTGTCTCCGTTGTGCTGTATCCTGGAAGGGTGTAGCTCGATTGTCATCTGTAAAAAAGGAAAACTCAGGTAAAAGAGTTTAGTGTAATCGTGCGAGAAGTTGGTTATTCTCAGTGAATCATGAAAATGCAATATATTATTATATTAATAGGGTCAAGCCGAACTATGGGTTTTGTTACATATTTGCAGCCCCTAGCATCGCCTATGGGGGTATATCTATAGACCCCAGCTCAGGTTTATCTGTGCTATTACCACCGGTGGTGCGCCGGACTCGTCTAACTGTGTCCGTGGTCTTGACGACCGATCATGTATTCTTGTTGGAGAGGCCGCTTAGTGTTCGGCCGCTAGAGCCGCCACATATTCTTCTGCTCGTAAGGAACGCTCTGTGTTTCCACTAACTGTGATGACGCCACGTGGGCTGGGCATCTTGAGTTTAAGGTAGGCATAGTGCAGCACTGCGTTAAAGCGAGCGAAGGCCGCTCTTCCGAGTAGCGCGTGATAGCCGCTTCAGAATGGAGTGATATCGAAGATTAATTCTTCGCTTCTGAAGTTGTCAGGAGAACCGAATATAACCTCTAATACGAGAGAGCCCGTGCAGCGGGCCTCAACGCCTGGTATTACTCCTTTAAAGGTAATGTTGCTTTTGCTGATTCTTGATGGGTCTATCCCCATCTTGCGGACAGTGTCCTGATATATCAGATTGAGACTACTGCCGCCGTCCATAAGGACTCGTGTCAGATGGTATCCATGAATTATTGAGTCGAGAACCAAGGCAGCCGATCCTCCATTCCGGATACTTGTCGGATGATCCCTGCGATCAAAAGTGATCAGCAGGTCGACCAAGGGTTGAATCTGGGGGCGACGGGATCTACCGTGTATACGTCTCTCAGTGCGCGTTTGCACCTTCTCTTCGGTATATGAGTTGCGTAGATCATATTCGCTATTTTGACTTCTAGTGGGAATTTTTTCTGTCCCCCAGTGTTCGGCTGGCGAGCCTCATCCTCGTCTTCACTTGGCGTCTCCCTTCCTTTGTGTTCGGCGTTTAGCTTGCCGGGCTGCTTGAAGACCCAACATTCTCTGTGGGTGTGGTTTGCAGGATTTTCGGGGGTGCCATGAATTTGACATAATCTGTCTAGAACCTTATTTAGGCTGGACGGTCCATCCCATCTGCCTTTAAATGGCTTTTTCTGTTGACCGGGTCGAGAGCCCCTAAATCCGGCATTGACCGCCGTGTTGTCCGGACTCTCTTCCTTGTTTCGATGCTTGTTTTTATTGCGTCGTGGCTTCCCGTTGCCATCCCTAATTTCGGATGTGCCTGGGTCGCTGGTGCCTCTACAGGCGAACCAGCTATCCTCACCCGCGCAAAAAGCGGGTCATAAGGCTTGTTAGGGCCGCCATTGTCCTTAGCTTTTCTTGGCCGAGGTGTCTGGCGAGCCATTCATCTCAGATACTGTGCTTGAAGGCCGCTTGGGCTTCGGCATCCGGACAATCAACAATTTGATTCTTCTTAGTGAGAAATCTGTTCCAAACTCTCCGGGCTGTTGTATTATGTGACTTAAATCATCTGCATCCGGAGGTCGGACATAGGTCCCTTGAAAACTGGCCCTGAAAGCATCCTCAAGTTCCTCCCAACTTCCAATTGAGTTTTCGGGGAGGCTTTTCAACCAGTGTCGAGCTGGTCCTTTCAACTTGAGGGGCAGATATTTAATGGCATGGAGATCATCTCTCTGATCCATGTGGATATGAAGGATAAAGTCCTCAATCCAGACCCCAGGGTCTGTCATTCCGTCGTATGCCTCTATATTTACGGGTTTGAATCCCTGTGGAAATTCATGATCCAACACTTCATCAGTGAAGCATAGGAGGTGTGCAGCACCCCTATTGGATGTGTCGTGGCATGCTGTGGATGGTTGTTGTGTTCAGGGTTGATTCCGAACTGGTATTCGACCAATATGATCATTTTCGTGGCTATGATCTTGCGCCGGAGCATGTCCTCTAGATCCATAGATGGACCTGGTCGCACCAGGAGCTCACGTAAATAGTGTGCTGGCTTGTGCGCGGCGTCAGTAGCTGCTCTGTCGCGGCCACGAGGTGGTCGGTCCGGCTGATCGGCCATATTATTTTTTGGCGGGATGGGCTCTATGGCCTCGTCATCTAATTTGGGCAGCAGCTTGCGCTTTGGGTAGCTCTTTGTGTGGCGATCGTCGCAATATTTTTCTTCAGTGTCTAGCACTTTGTTCCATCTATGGTTGAGCGTATCCTGCATGGCCTTAAGCCTTTGCTTCTGCTTCTTAAGGCTCCTTGCGGTGGCCATAAGCCTTCTGTTGAGGTTCTCTTGTTCAAAGTGTTTTTCCGGGATGTATGCGTCGTCGTCCGGACTGTCCTCCTCTCCGGAGGTAGGTTGATGAGTTTTACCCTCGGGGTAGCCGTGATCGGGCGTCTGCTTCGGACTATGTTCGGCATGCCCTGGCTCATCCTACTCCATCGCTGGGTCCATGGGGTCGTCGTTTCCTTTGGAGTCGACCGGGGTGTCAATTTTTCTTGCGCTGTTATCGCCATTTTTATTGTGGCTGGACTTAGAGCGGCGCCTGCGTTGTTGCTTTGGTTTCTGCCCGGGGGAATATCCTCTGTGGCATCCTTTTTGTCGCCGTTGTTCTCCTTGGGTGTGTCCGCCATGTATATATCATATGATGAGGTGGTTGTCTAGCGCCCCGTGGGTGGTGGTTCCTGATCATCTCCAGCATCGACGTCCATACCGTCGATGTCTTCGGAGTCGAAGTCGAGTGTGTCAGTTAAGTCATCGACAGTGGCTATTAAGTGAGTGGTGGGAGGGCAACGAATTTCTTCGTTGTCCGCTTCCCGCTCGAGCCGGACATAGTTCGGCCAAGAGTCTCCTGATAAAGAGAGAGACCTCAATGAATTTAGCACGTCACCCAAGGGTGAGTGTTGAAAGATATCCGCGGAGGTAAACTCCATGATCGGTGCCCAATCAGATTCGACAAGCACGGACGTAAGCGGTCCGGAACATGAGACCGGAGGCAAGTCCGGGGTTTCGGTGACACAGGTTTCCTTAGAGGAGGAGCCTATGTTCGGCTCCAATGCTGATGAGTGTACGGCCTCCGTGGCGGGGTACATCCACCCGTCCTCGGATGGTGCGATCTGCTCCAGATTAAAGGCCAGGGCAGCAACAGGTGCGATAGTCCGAATACCGTCTGAGGGCAGATCTAAGTCATGCACGTCGTGATTGTTCGGCGCTCCTAACACAGGCTCGAATCCGTCAAAGATCAAGTCTCCGCGAATATCAGCCGTGTAGTTCAAGTTTCCAAATCTGACCTGATGGCTAGGGGCGTAGCTGTCGATCTGCTCCAGATGGCCAAGCGAGTTGGCCCACAGTGCGAAGCCTCCGAATACGAAGATCTGCCCGGGGAGGAAAACCTCACCCTGGACCGTAGCATTGTTGATGATTGAAGGAGCCATCAAGCCTTATCGTGACGACATAGTGGAACTCTCAATGAAAGCACCAATGTCGGTGTCAAAACCGGTGGATCTTGGGTAGGGGGTTCCGAACTGTGTGTCTAAGGCTAATGGTAACAGGAGGCTGGGGACACGATGTTTACCCAGGTTTGGGACCTCTTGATGGAGGTAATACCCTACTTCCTGCTTGATTGATCTTGATGATATGAGTATTACAAGAGTTGATCTACCACGAGATCGTAGAGGCTAAACCCTAGAAGCTAGCCTGTGATTATTATGATTGTTCTCCTCCTATGGACTAACCCTCCGATTTATATAGACACTGGAGGGGGCTAGGGTTACACCAAGTCGGTTACAGAGAAGGAGATCTACATATCCGAATCGCCAAGCTTGCCTTCCACGCAAAGGAGAGTCCCATCCGGACACGGGACGAAGTCTTCAATCTTGTGTCTTCATAGTCCAACAGTCCAGCCAAAGTACATAGTCCGGCTGTCCGAATACCCCCTAATCCAGGACTCCCACAACGGGTAACAAGTAACAAAAGTAAACAAGGTGCGGCAAGGTGGCTCGATCCTTTTTGTAGCAAAGGACAAGACTGGACAAACTCTTATATAAAGGAAAATGCTCCCGAGGACACATAGGAATTATTGTCAAGCTAGTTTTCATCATGCTCATATGATTCGCGTTCATTACTTTGATAATTTGTTATGTGGGTGGACCGGTGCTTGGGTACTGCCCTTCCTTGGACAAGCATCCCACTTATGATTAACCCCTCTCGCAAGCATCCCCAACTACAAAAGAAGAATTAAGGTAGACCTAACCACAGCATGAAACATATGGATCCAAATCAGCCCCTTACGAAGCAACGCATAAACTAGGGTTTAAGCTTCTGTCACTCTAGCAACCCATCATCTACTTATTACTTCCCAATGCCTTCCTCTAGGCCCAAACTATGGTGAAGTGTCATGTAGTCGATGTTCACATAACACCACTAGAGGAGAGACAACATACATCTCATCAAAATATCGAACGAATACCAATTCACATGACTACTTATAACAAGACTTCTCCCATGTCCTAAGGAACAAACGTAACTACTCACAAATCATATTCATGTTCATAATCAGAGGGGTATTAATATGCATAAAGGATCTAAACATATGATCTTCCATCGAATAAACCAACTAGCATCAACTACAAGGAGTAATCAACAATACTAGCAACCCACATGTACCAATCTGAGGTTTTGAGACAAAGATCGGATACAAGAGATGAACTAGGGTTTGAGAGGAGATGGTGTTGGTGAAGATGTTGATGGAGATTGACCCCCTCCCGATGACGATGGTGATGATTTCCCCCTCCCAGAGCGATGTTTCCCTGGCAGAATAGCTCCGCTGGAGCCCTAGATTGGTTCCGCCTCAAGACGGCGGCGCTTCTTCTCGAAAGCTTACTTATGATTTTTTCCAGGGCAAAAGACACCTTGTACCAGAAGATGGGCATCAGGGGACTTCCAGGTGGACCACGAGGAAGGGGGCGCGCCCAGGGGGGTAGGGCGCATCCCCACCATCATGGATAGTGGGTGGCCCCCCTCTGGTGCTTTCTTTGCCCAATATTTTTAATAAATTCCAAAACTGACTTTCGTGGAGTTTCAGGACTTTATGAGTTGTGCAGAATAGGTCTCTAATATCTACTCCTTTTCTAGCCCAGAATCCAGCTGCCGACATTCTCCCTCTTCATGTAGACCTTGTAAAATAAGAGAGAAAAGGCATAAGTATTGTGACATAATGTGAAGTAACAGCCCATTAATGTGAAGTAACAGCCCATAATGCAATAAATATCGATATAAAAGCATGATGCAAAATGGACGTATCACCTGGCGCTTTACCCCAGGGCGGGTCATAATACCCCACAAAATAACCACTGGTAAGTGCACAGTCTATAACCAGGGTGAGATTATCAAAACCTCATATATTCATAACAAGTAAATATCATACCTGTAATAATTCTTCATACTGCCGGCTTAACATGCCATATGCAGGAAGGGTAATCTCCCAAAGACTTAGAGCAGAGAGCTCCAAGCACGTAATCAACACATACTGGCGACTTATCATCCAAAGCCAGGCCAGGTTATCAAAACTCTGGCTAGATTCCAATAGGAATCATAAGGATCAAGGCAACATGGCCTTTCCCAATTTTAAACCATATATCAGTATGGTGGAAAAGGTGAACTGAAAAAATGTTCAAAACAATAACAAACCAGGAAAAACAAGGCCCTCATATGCTGCCAAGCCTCAATAACAAGTGCTATTCAAGGGCCACACAGCCACTGAGTGAATCCTTAATTCAAACCTGTAAGCCGGGCCTCACATGACCAATCACTGCTTTAACTTTGACAAGTTCAAGGTCTTTATAAGATTGACTGTCAAGAGTGCAGTGAGTCATCCCAGGACTACCTGGTCGGAGTGGCAGGCATACACAGGCAGGATAACCCGGATTTTTGGGGAATACACCTGGCGTCCAAGCCTATTACAAGGGACAACAAAGCTTTGTTCATTAACATGGAGCCCCCAAGTAATATTTACAAATCATCAAGGCAGGTTACCTATGTTTGAACTGTACATTGTAACAAGTTCTCTTTGGTAACCTTGAACTTAGGCATAAAATCCCAAGTTGTCTGTGATCAGGCATATAAACCAGATCAAAGGGTATTCAAAGCTATGCTCAATGAGCAGGAAGCCTCCAAGTTATTTTGTAACAAGGCATTCAAGTCGGATCAAGAGGGTAGTCATAGCTATGCTCATTGAGAAGGAAGCCCCCAAGTGACCTTATGAATTGACAATAAAGACTCAAATTCTTAGAAATGAAACGACAAAGGCCCTAAATTATCAGGGAGACCGGGATGCCGACTTTATTATACTAATCATAGTATATACATTGGTAGAAGTATGTACATCACAAGAGCCGGTGGCTCAGGTGTAATAAGGCCAAAGGTGAGCAATGTTCCACGACCGGCGGGTCTCCTCCTCAGACTTGCGTGAGTCCTTGTGCTCTCGAACATCAATGAGGTAGTATGACCCGTTGTTCAGATTTTTGTGGCCACAAAAGGCCCTTCCCAAGGTGGTGATAACTTGTGCATGTCAGTTTGATCCTGGATGAGCCAGAGCACTAGATCTCCTTCTTGAAAGATCCGTGTTTTAATCCGGCGGCTGTGATAACGGCGCAGATCTTGCTGGTAAATTGCCGAACGAGCTGCCGCAAGGTCACACTCCTCATCCAAAAGGTCAAGAGCATCCTGACATGCTTTTTCATTATCAGCTTCAACACAAGCCGCCACACGGGGGTGAGTCGTGACGAATGTCACTAGGGAGAACCGCCTCTGCACCATAACTCATAAAGAAATGTGTGTAACTCATAGATCTATTGGGGGTAGTATTGATACTCCATAGCACTAAGGTCAACTCTTCCACCCAGCAACCCGACGTCCTCTGCAAAGGGACCATAAACCGGGGTTTGATACCTCTCAAGATTTCTTGATTGGCTCTTTCAGCTTGACCATTAGACTGGGGGTGAGCCACGAACGACACATCAAGACGAATGTGTTCTTGTTGACATAATTCCTTCATTGTAATCTTAGACAGATTAGTACCATTATCAGTAATGATACTATGTGGGTATCCAAAACGAAAGATCACCTTTTTAATGAATTGAACCGACGTTGCTGCATCACATTTGCTGACCGGCTTAGCTTCAACCCACTTTGCAAACTTGTCAACAGCCACCCGGAGATGAGTCTTTTTGTCCTTTGAACTTTTAAAAGGCCCAACCATATCCAGCCCCCGGACTGCAAACAGGCAAGTGATACGTCTCCAACATATCTATAATTTTTTATTGTTCCAAGCTATTATATTACCTATTTTGGATGTTTATGGGCTTTACTAAACACTTTTATATCATTTTTGGGACTAACCTATTAACCGGAGGCCCAGCCCAAATTCTTGTTTTTTTGCCCGTTTCAGTGTTTCGCAGAAAAGGAATATCAAACGGAGTCCAAACGGAATGAAACCTCCGGGAGAGTTATTTTTGGAACAAACTCAATCCAGGAGACTTGGAGTGGAGGTCAAGAAGCAAACAAGGCGGCCACGAGGGTCCACGGCATGCCCCAGGGGGGTGGGCGCCCCGCCCCCCCCCCCCCACCCTTGTGGGACCCTCGTGGCTCCCCTGACTGACTTCCTTCGCCTATATATATCTACGTATGCCGAAAACATCCAGGAGCACCACGAAACCCTATTTCCACCGCCGTAACCTTTTGTACCCGTGAGATCCCATCTTGGAGCCTTTTCCGGCGCTCCACTAGAGGGGGAATCGATCACGGAGGGCTTCTACATCAACGCCAAAGCCTCTCCGATGAGTTGTGAGTAGTTTACCACAGACCTCCGGGTCCATAGTTATTAGCTAGATGGCTTCTTCTCTCTCTTTGAATCTCAATACAATGTTCACCTCGATCTTCTTGGAGATCTATTCGATGTAACTCTTTTTGCAGTGTGTTTTCGAGATCCGATGAATTGTGGGTTTATGATCAAGTTTATCTATGAGAAATATTTGAATCTCCTCTGAATTCTTTTTTGTATGATTGCTTATCTTTTTAAGTCTCTTCGAATTATCAGTTTGGTTTGGCCTACTAGATTGATCTTTCTTGCAATGGGAGAAGTGCTTAGCTTTGGGTTCAATCTTGCGGTGTCCTTTCCCAGTGATAGCAAGGGCAGCAAGGCATGTATTGTATTGTTGCCATCGAGGATAAAAAGATGGGGTTTATATCATATTGCTTGAGTTTACCCCTCTACATCATGTCATCTTTCCTAATGCGTTACTCTGTTCTTATGAACTTAATACTCTAGATGCATGCTGGATAGCGGTCGATGTGTGGAGTAATAGTAGGATATGCAGGCAGGAGTCGGTCTACTCATCTTGGACGTGATGCCTATATACATGATCATGCCTAGATATTCTCATAACTATGCACTTTTCTATCAATTGCTCGACAGTAATTTGTTCACCCACCGTAATACTTATGCTATCTTGAGAGAAGCCACTAGTGAAACCTATGGCCCTCGGGTCTATTTTCCATCATATAAAGTTTTCGATCTACTTTATTTTGCAATCTTTACTTTCCAATCTACATCATAAAAATACCAAAAATATTTATCTTACCTTATTATCTCTATCAGATCTCACTTTCGCAAGTGGCCATGAAGGGATTGACAACCCCTTTATCGCGTTGGTTGTGAGGTTCTTGTTTGTTTGTGTAGGTACGAGGGACTTGGAGTGTAGCATCCTACTGGATTGATACCTTGGTTCTCAAAATTGAGGGAAATACTTACGCTACTTTGCTGCATCACCCTTACCTCTTCAAGGGAAAAACCAACGCATGCTCAAGAGGTAGCAAGAAGGACTTCTGGCCCTGTTGCCGGGGAGGTCTGCGCACAAGTCAAGACATACCAAGTACCCATCACATACTCTTATCCCTCGCATTACATTATTTTCCACTTGCCTCTCGTTTTCCTCTCCCCCACTTCACCCTTGCCATTTTATTCACCCTTCTTCTGTTCGACTTTTTGTTTGCTTTATTGTCTTACTTGGCTTGTTTGCTCATTTGGTTGGAATAGTTGTTTATTTATTGCTAAACAGAGAACCTAAGAACTATGGATCCTCATCCGCTTTCCAATCTTTTTAAGAGATCCAATTATGATGAACCAAGTTCTAGTGATTTGAGTGCACTAAATTATCTTTATGAAGCTTTGCTCGAAATTCGTGAATCTGAAAATTATGATGAAGAAATTTATGAAGAGATTCACGATAACTCCTTGAATAAAAAGCATGATTGCAATGATTTTACTATAAATTCTCTTGGTGTCAATTGTGCTAATAATATGCAAAACCCTAAGCTTGGGGATGCTAGTTTTGCTATGTCTACTACTTGTTGCAATGATCATGATTGGGGTGATTCTTCTTATAATCTTGAAAATTTATTTAAGCCCCATGATGAATATTAGATTTATAATAGTGTTTGCAATAATATTGAAAGTGGGTTTGGAAGAGTGTCAACTTTAGATCCCACATATTTTGAGAATGTTCAATCTTATGGTATTTTTGATAAAAGTGGGTTTGGAGAGGTCATGACTTTAGTTAATGATAATCCCACTATTTTGGAAGAGTGTCAACTTCACATGCATGTGGATCATGTTGAAAATATGTTATGTGATAGATATTTTTTGAATTTGCCTGTGATCCTACATGTAATTATTATGAGAGAGGAAAATATGGTCGTAGAAATTTTTATCTTACTAAATTACCTCTCATCATGTTGAGATTGCTATCGTCTATTTCTTCTTCCTTGCATATGCTAGTTTTTGCTTACCTTGAAAATTTGTTTGCTTATAATATACCTATGCATAGGAAGTATGTTAGACTTAGATGTCTTTGTCACATGTTTTATGATGCTCTCTTTATTGTCTTTTATGTGAGCATCATTGATATCTAAATGCCTAGCTAAAAAGGCATTAAAGAAAAGCGCTTGTTGGGAGACAACCCAATATTTTTCCTTGCTGTTATTCAATAAATAGTTCATCTAGCCTATGTTTAGATGTGGTTTTATGTTTTAATTAGTGTTTGTTCCAAGTAGAACCTTTGGAAAGACTTGGGTGAAGTCTTTATGATCTTGCTGTAAAAAACAGAAACTTTAGCGCTCACAAAATTAGCTGCCATTTTTTTACTGGAGAGTGATTTTAGGTTGATTCTTTTTGAAGATGATTAATAGACAAATTCCTCACGTCCGCCAGTTTATTTAAGAATTTTTGGAGTTACTGAAGTATTCTAAAGTTACAGATTGCTATAGACTGTTCTGTTTTTTGACATATTCTGTTTTTCGTGTGTTGTTTGCTTATTTTGATGAATCTATGGCTAGTATCGGGGGGGTATGAACCATAGATAAGTTGGAATACAGTAGGTTTAATACAAATATAAATAAATAATGAGTTCATTACAGTACCTTAAGTGGTGGTTTTTCTTTTTTGCACTAACGGAGCTTATGAGATTTTCTGTTGAGTTTTGTGTTGTGAAGTTTTCAAGTTTTGGGTAAAGATTTGATGGACTACGGAATAAGGAGTGGAAAGAACCTAAGCTTGGGGATGCCCAAGGCACCCTAAGATAAATTCAAGGACCACCAAAATCCTAAGCTTGGGGATGCCCCGTCGTCTTCGTCTATCGGTAACTTTACTTGGGGCTATGTTTTTATTCACCACATGATATGTGTTTTGCTTGGAGCATCTTGTATGATATGAGTCTTTGCTTTTTAGTTTACCACAACCATCCTTGCTGTACACACCTTTCGGGAGAGATACACATGATTCGGTATGTATTAGAATATTCTATGTGCTTCACTTATATCTTTTGAGCTAAATAATTTTGCTCTAGTGCTTCACTTATATCTTTTTAGAGCACGGCGGTGGTTTTATTTTGTAGAAATTATTGATCTCTCATGCTTCACTTATATTATTTTGAGAGTCTTTTAGAATATCATGGTATTTGCTTTGGTTATGAAATTAGTCCTAATATGATGGGCATCCAAGTTGGGTATAATAAAAACTATCATATAGAGTGCATTGAACACTATGATAAATTTGATACTTGATAATTGTTTTGAGATATAGAGGTGGTAATATTAGAGTCATGCTAGTTGGGTAATTATGAAATTGAGAAATACTTGTGCTAAAGTTGGCAAGTCCCATAGCATGCACGTATGGTAAAAGTTGTGTAACAAATTTGTAGAATGGGGTCCTCTTTGATTGCCTTCCTTATGTGTGGAGGTCGGGATCGCGCGATGGTTAACTCCTACCAACCCTTCCCCTAGGAGCATGCATAGTAGTACTTTGCTTCAAGGGCTAATAAACTTTTGCAATAAGTATATGAGTTCTTTATGACTAATGTGAGTCCATGGATTATACGCACTCTCGCCCTTTCATCATTGCTAGCCTCTACGGTACCGTGCATTGCCCTTTCTCACCTTGAGAGTTGGTGCAAGCTTCGCCGGTGCATCCAAACCCCGTGATAAGATACACTCTATCACACATAAACCTCCTCATATCTTCCTCAAAACAGCCACCATACCTACCTATTATGGCATTTCCATAGCCATTCCGAGATATATTGCCATGCAACTTTCCACCGTTCCGTTTATTATGACACGCTACATCATTGTCATATTGCTTTTGCATGATCATGTAGTTGACATCGTATTTGTGGCAAAGCCACCTTTATAATTCTTGCATACATGTCGCTCTTGATTCATTACATATCCCTGTACACTACCGGAGGCATCCACATAGAGTCATATTTTGTTCTAAGTATTGAGTTGTAATTCTTGAGTTGTAAATAAATAAAAGTGTGATGATCTTCATTATTAGAGCATTGTCCCAAGTGAGGAAAGGATGATGGAGAGTATGATTCCCCCACAAGTCAGGATGAGACTTCGGACTTTATGAAAAATAAAAGAGGCCAAAGAAGCCCAAAAAAAGGCCAAAGAAGCCAACCAAAATAAAAAAAATAAGAGAAAAAGAGAGAAGGGACAATGTTACTATCCTTTTTCCACACTTGTGCTTCAAAGTAGCACCATGATCTTCATGATAGAGAGTCTCCTATGTTATCACTTTCATATACTAGTGGGAATTTTTCATTATAGAACTTGTCTAGTATATTACAATGATGGGCTTCCTCAAAATGCCCTAGGTCTTTGTGAGCAAGCAAGTTGGATGCACACCCACTTATTTTCTTTTATTGAGCTTTCATACATTTATAGCTCTAGTGCATCTATTGTATGGCAATCCCTACTCCTCATGTTGACATCAATCGGTGGGCATATCCATAGCCCGTTGATTAGCCTCGTCAATGTGAGATTTCCTCCTTATTTTTGTCTTCTCCACACAACCTCCATCATCATATTCTATTCCACCCATATTATATCCATGGCTTACGATCATGTATTCCGTGAGAGTTAAAAAAGCCGAAGCGCGTCAAAAAGTATGAACCAATTACTTGGCTGAAACCGGGGTTGTGCATGATGGGAGTATTTTGTGTGACAAAAATGAAGCATAGCCTAACTATATGATTTTGTAGGGATAAGCTTTCTTTGGCTATGTTATTTTGATAAGACATGCTTACTTGTTACTATGCTTGAAGTATTACTATGTTTATGTCAATATGAACTTCTATTTTGAATCATTTGGATCTGAACATTTATGCCACAATAAAGAAAATTACATTGAGAAATATGTTAGGTAGCATTCCACATCAAAAATTATGTTTTTATCATTTACCTACTCAAGGACGAGAAGGAATTAAGCTTGGGGATGCTTGATACGTCTCCAACGTATCTATAATTTTTTATTGTTCCATGCTATTATATTACCTGTTTTGGATGTTTATGGGCTTTACTAAACACTTTTATATTATTTTTTGGGACTAACCTATTAACCGGAGGCACAACCCAAATTGCTGTTTTTTTGGCCTGTTTCAGTGTTTCGCAGAAAAGGAATATCAAACGGAGTCCAAATGGAATGAAACCTTCGGGAGAGTTATTTTTGGAACAAACGCAATCCAGGAGACTTGGAGTGGACGTCAAGAATCAAACAAGGCGGCCTCGAGGGTCTAGGGCGCGCCCTAGGGGGGTGGGCACGCCCCCCACCCTTGTGGGACCCTCGTGGCTCCCCTGACCGACTTCCTTCGCCTATATATATCTACGTACCCCGAAAACATCCAGGAGCACCACGAAACCCTATGTCCACCACCACAACCTTCTGTACCCATGAGATCCCATCTTGGAGCCTTTTCCGGCGCTCCACCGGAGGGGGAATCGATCACGGAGGGCTTCTACATCAACGCCAAAGCCTCTTCAATGAGTTGTGAGTAGTTTACCACATACCTTCGGGTCCATAGTTATTAGCTATCTGGCTTCTTCTCTCTCTTTGAATCTCAGTACAATATTCTCCTCGATCTTCTTGGAGATCTATTCGATGTAACTCTTTTTGCGGTGTGTTTTCATGATCCGATGAATTGTGGGTTTATGATCAAGTTTATCTATGAGAAATATTTGAATCTCCTCTGAATTCTTTTTTGTATGATTGGTTATCTTTGCAAGTCTCTGCGAATTATCAGTTTGGTTTGGCCTACTAGATTGATCTTTCTTGCAATGGAGAAGTGCTTAGCTTTGGGTTCAATCTTGCGGTGTCCTTTCCCAGTGACAGCAGGGGCAGCAAGGCACGTATTGTATTGTTGCCATCGAGGATAAAAATATGGGGATTATATCATATTGCTTGAGTTTATCCCTCTACATCATGTCATCTTGCCTAATGCGTTACTCTGTTCTTATGAACTTAATACTCTAGATGCATGCTGGATAGCGGTCGATGTGTGGAGTAAGAGTGGTAGATGCAGGTAGGAGTCGGTCTACTAATATTGGACGTGATGCCTATATACATGATCATGCCTAGATATTCTCATAACTATGCACTTTTCTATCAATTTCTCGATAGTAATTTGTTCACCCACCGTAATACTTATGCTATCTTGAGAGAGGCCACTAGTGAAACCTATGGTCCCCGGGTCTATTTTCCATCATATAAAGTTTTTGATCTACTTTATTTTGCAATCTTTACTTTCCAATCTACATCATAAAAATACCAAAAATATTTATCTTACCTTATTATCTCTATCAGATCTCACTTTCGCAAGTGGCCGTGAAGGGATTGACAACCCCTTTATCGTGTTGGTTGCGAGGTTCTTGTTTGTTTGTGTAGGTACGAGGGACTTGGAGTGTAGGCTCCTACTGGATTGATTCCTTGGTTCTCAAAACTGAGGGAAATACTTAAGCTACTTTGCTGCATCACCCTTTCCTCTTCAAGGGAAAAACCAACGCATGCTCAAAAGGTAGCAGCAAGTGATTGGAATCATCCTCAATTCTTGAGCCGGCACATGAGCTCGTCTTGAAAATTTCTGACAACCATCACATTTACTGACCAAATCTTCCGCATCAGCATGAGCTGTCAGCCAATAAAACCCATGACAAAAAGCCTTAGCAATGAGAGACTTAGAGCCGACATGATGGCCGCAATCTCGTTCATGAATCTCTCTTAGAATTTCATGTCCCTCCTCAGGAGAGATACATCATTGAAACACACGTGTACATCAGTGTAGCTCACCATTGACAATAGTCATCGACTTAGACCTCCGGGTTATTTGCCTGGCCAAAGTTTCATCATAAGGTAACTCACCCCGGGTCATATAAGACAAATATGGAACAGTCCAATCAGGAATAGCATGGAGAGCCGCCACAAACTGTGCCTCCGGGTCAGCAATTGCAAGATCCTCCTCCGTAGGAAATTTAACCAAAGGATTATGCAAAATATCAAGGAAAACATTAGGGGGCACCGGCTTATGTTGGGACCCCAGCCGGCTTAAAGCATCAGCAACCTCATATTTCCTGTGATCAACATGCTCCACTTGATAACCCTTAAAATGACCAGCAATTGTATCAACCTCTCGGCGATAAGCCGCCATGAGTGGATCCTTGGAATCCTAAGTTCCTGAAACTTGCTGAGCCACTAAGTTTGAGTCACCAAAACACCTCACCTGGCTTAGATTCATCTCTTTAGCCATCCGAAGACCATGGAGCAAGGCTTCATACTCACCTGCATTGTTAGTACAAGGGAACATCAACCTCAAAACATAACAAAATTTATCACCTCATGGGGAAGTCAAAATAACTCCACCCCCCCTCCCCCCGAGCCTTCCAATTTCCTGGATCCATCAAAGTGAATAGTCCAATACATGCTATCCGGCTTTTCCTCCGGCATCTGCAGCTCTATCCAGTCATTGATGAAATCCACAAGTGCTTGAGACTTGATAGCTATCCGAGGCATATACTTCAAACCATGAGGTCCAAGCTCAATAGCCCACTTGGCTACCCGACCTATGGCACTTTGTTTTGAATAATATCCCCTAGGGGAGAAGAACTAACCACAGTGATGGGATGACCAAGGAAATATTGTTTCAACTTATGGCTAGCCATGAACATGCCATAAACCGGTTTCTGCCAATGTGGGTATCTCTGCTTAGATTCAATGAGCACTTCACTGACATAATAAACTGGCTTTGAACCGAATATTCCTTGCCTAACTCTTTCCCTTCCACCAGAACTGCCACACTGATAGATCTATTGTTAGCAGCCACATATAAAGCAAGGGCTCCTTGTCAATATGAGCTGCAACAACCGGCGGCTCAACCAGTTGTTTTTTAAGCGCCTCAAATGCCTCATTGGCCGCATCACTCCAGACAAAGTGATATGTCTTCTTCATCATCTGATAAAGAGGAATCGCCTTTTCACCCAGACGGCTTATAAACCGGCTCAAAGCCGCAATACGACTCGCCAAGCGCTAGATGTCATTTATACATGCCGGCTTAGCCAAAAAAGTGATAGCCTTGATTTTCTTCGGGTTAGCTTCAATGCCTATCTTAGAAACCAAGAAAGCCAATAGTTTGCCTGTTTGCATGCTAAAGACACACTTAGCTGGGTTAAGCATCATCTTATAGACCCGGAGATTGTCAAAGGTCTCTTTCAAATCATCTATCAAGGTCTCTTTCTTCCTGGACTTCACAACAATATCATCCACATAAGCATGAACATTGCGTCCAATCTGGTCATGGAGGCAATTCTGAATGCACCGCTAATAAGTCTCCTGGGCACTCTTGAGGCCAAAAGGCATAAACACATAGTAGAAGGCTCCAAAGGGAGTGATGAAAGTTGTCTTATCCTGGTCCTTAACTGCCATCTTGATCTGATGATAACCAGAATAAGCATCCACAAAACTCAAACGCTCACAACCCACTGTAGCATCAATAATCTGATCAATACGAGGGAGAGCAAAAGGGTCAGCCGGGCAGGCCTTATTGAGATATGTATAATCCACACACATATGCCAAGTGCCATTTTTGTTAAGCACCAGCACAGGGTTAGCCGACCACTCAGGATGAAAAACTTCAATGATGAATCCAGCAGCCAAGAGCTGGGCCACCTCTTCAACAATGGCCTTACGCCTCTCTTCATTGAAACGACGAAGGAATTGTTTGACCGGTTTAAACTTGGGATCAATATTGGAGTGTGCTCAGCAAGTTCCCTCCGTACACCTGACATGTTGTAGGCTTCCATGCAAAAAATGTCCTGGTTCTCACGGATGAACTCAATGAGCGCGCTTTCCTATTTTAGATCCATATTAGCACTGATGCTTGAACAGCTCGGATGAGTCGCCAGGAACAAAATTAACCAACTTAGTATCATCGCCCGACTTAAATTTCAACAAGGGGTCATGCTCTGCAGTTGGCTTCTTCAAGGGGGTCATATCTGCCGGGTCAACGTTATCTTTATAAAACTTCAACTCCTCTGTGGCACAAGCCGACTCAGCATACGTAGCATCACCTTCTTCACAATCCAGAGAGATCTTCCTATCACCATGCACCATGATGGTGCTTTTATGACCCGGCATTTTAAGTTGCAAATAAACATAACAAGGTCGTGCCATAAATTTGGCATAAGCCGGCTGCCCGAACAACGCGTGATACGGGCTTTTGATCTTGACCACCTCAAAGGTCAATTTTTCAACTCTAGAATCATGGTTATCTTACCCACCGGATATGGTGACTTACCAGGCACCACCCCATGGAAAACAGTAGAAGATGTCTTAAGATCTTTGTCAGTCAAATTCATATGGCGGAAAGTATCATAGTAAAGGATATTGATACTACTGCCCCCATCCATGAGCACCTTCGTAAGCTTGTACCCTCCTACCTGAGGAGCAACCACCAATGCCAATTGACCCGGATTGTCAACCCGAGGCTGGTGATCCTCACGGCTCCATATGATAGGCTTCTCAAACCACCTCAAATATCGGGGTATCGCCGACTCAACTGAGTTCACTGGCCCCTTATGGATTTTCTGATCTTGTTTGCACAGACTTGTGGTAAACACATGATACTGACCACTATTCAGCTGCTTTGGATTGCTCTATTAACAAGATTGCTGCTGCTGATTCCCTTGACCAGATTGTTGATTAAAGCCACCTTGATTGCCTTGGCCCTGAAAACCAGAGCTTGAGATGCCACCTCCAAAACTAGGTCCGTGAGAACCGGATCCTGAGCCGCCATGTGGGCCATGATTATTCTGGAAAATATTGGAGTTTCTATACTCCCTCATGATGAGGCAATCCTTTGACAAATGACTGGCCGGCTTCTCTTGGCTGTCGTGCTTTGGGAAAGGCTGATTCATCATGGCCTTAAGGTTGAACTTCGGCCCTCCAAATCGGGGCATTGATGGTTTCCCCTTATGATGCTGATTATTGTTCTACGCATTGGTGTTAGCCACGAAGTCTAAACCACCATTGGCCTTGCGCTTACCGTTGCTACCTTGACCCGCCGTATTATGATGTCCCTTTGGATTGCCGCTCTTTCTCCCTTTGTCAGCTTTCTCCTCATCATACTTATGGTCTTTAGCATTATCAGAGTTGCATATTTGATGAGAGCCGCCATGAGCTCCCCCATATCATTGCAGTTGCGCTTAAGCCACCCCAGCTTCTATTTAAGAGGAAGAAAACAACAATTCTTATCCAGCATCAGGATGGCTGAACCAGCACTGACACTGTCTGATGAATGGATAACGACTGAGATCCAGCGCACCCAATTGGTTGTTGACTCGCCTTCTTCCTGGACACAAGAATCTAGTCTAGAATCAACATAGGCTGCTTGCATGTGTCTTTAAATTTTTGAATAAAACCCGCAGCTCAGCCCATGATCTGATGGAGTTTGTGGGCAATCCTTTCAGCCAAGTATGCGCCGGCCCATCCAACATCATGGTGAAGTACTTAGCACATGCAGCATCGCTAACATCCAGCATCTCCATAGCCATCTCATAACTCTCAATCCAAGCTTCTAGTGGTTGATCCGCCGTGTAATTAGGCACCTTGCGAGGGCCCTTGAAATCCTTAGCCAAGTGCTCGTTACGTAGAGCTGTCACTAAAAACGGAACACCAAGGGTTCTGGAGGTCACACCCGCCTCCAGAAACGCTGATGGATAAGCCGGAGATTGTTGCTGAGCCGCCAGTTCAGCCTCATGTCGTGCTCTGCCCTGGTCCACCAAAGCCAGAGTATCATTACCAGCATGCGACAGGTCAAGCCTATGAGGTTGGTTGTGGTGCCGCTCACTGCTAAACATAGCCGGTGAATCAATTTGTTTGCTATAACTTCGGTTTGGATGCGAGGTTGAGTGAATCCATTCACGACTGTATGAATAAGCCGCCTGTTGAGCCACTGCCGTCTGAAGAAGCTCTCTGGCTCGTCGTATTTCCATCTCAGCTGGTGACTCATCTTGAACAGCGAGAGCCGCCAATCGAGTAGTTGCGGCTATCATGTTGTCTAGAGGATTAGAATAATGACCCGGTGGCGTCAGAACATGCTGAGGAGGGGTCAAGTTCAAACGTGGGGGATCTGCAGCACGTGGCTGAACCGGCGCTCCAGCTGCGGGCGCCTCAACAGCCCGATCCACAACGGGTGGGTTACTGGTTCCTGCCCCAGGCGTATTGAAAAGGTTTCTTGCATCATACACCGGAGGTAAACGACTCTTATACCTTCTGTTAAAGACAGCGTTTGATGCATTTTGCTCCAAGCTCAAGCAAAAATTCTCTTCTTGAATCCACTCTGCCTCCCTCTCCAAGGTGGCTTGCTTCGTCGCCATCCGGGTGTTCTCAGCGTTAAGATCCTCCTTAGCTTGAGCTATCTCATCATGTACCTTCGCAATGTTCACATTATGTTGCGGTTGGTTTGTCGTGGTTACTTCCACCCAATGTTGCCGGAGCCTCCAACAATTCAGATAAAACTTGAGCTAGCAGGCGTACAGGGCCTCCTACCCCGACTGCCGTTGTAGTTGCTGAACCGGAGATCATTGCTACTGCCATTGAAGAATTTTGCACCGGCTGCATACTAGCCATGAAGATCGCAGCCCGGTTGGGCGGCTCATAGGAGTCCGGAATACTATCACCATCGGAATAGTCCCCAAGCCTATCATCTTGCACTTGGTACATGGAATTTATCTCGCCGGTTGAGGACTCATCGCCTGAGTAGATGACCATCTCTCCACCGGACATAGATCCTCCCTCAAGATCCACTCCTTGAGTAAAACCAACAAAGACACGCTTCAGGGCGACTCGAATCTTGGCGGGTCGTGGCGTTGAGTCGTCTCGACGATGTCGGTGCAGGTGTCCGGCTCAGCTTCCAACTCGCCGATCTTGCCGATGAAGACATGAATCCCGCCGAAGGGGACCCGGTACCCGTACTCGATTGAGCCGGCCTCAGGGCCCCAACCCGCGTCATCGATGTAGAGCTTGCCGCGGCGACTCTTAGTCAGCCGTCCCACAGCGTATCCCTTGATCCCTGCAAAGCTGCCCTTCAAGAACTCGAAACCACCATGCGCTGGCCCCACGGTGGGCCCCAACTGTCGCGGACTTAACACGGCAGATGCCCTAGCAAGAGGACTTAGGTGTGGAGCAATAACTGCTAGGTTAGCTTTAAGGGGTTAAACGGGACAAAGAACACAGAGTTTTACCCAGTTTCAGCCCCTCTCAACGAGGTAAAAGCCTACTCCTGCTTTAGGTTATATTGATTGGGTTTCAATTACCAGGGAGCGAATACGCTTGACCTAGTTCTCGATCTGTTGTTTCTTGCCTTAACCCATCGCCGGTTCACCCCTTTATATACATAGGTTGATGCCCGACGGCTTACAAAGTCCCGGCCGGCTCATACACAACGTGTGTGGCTTAGTGATCAAACTAAGCTTGCCTTAACATGCAAGTTAAACATATGGCAGTTTATACCCATGGGCCTCAAGTCACTGATACGTCTCCAACGTATCTATAATTTATGAAGTATTCATGCTATTATATTATGTGTTTTAGATGTTTAATGGGCTTTATTATACACTTTTATATTATTTTTTGGGACTAACCTATTAACCAGAGGCCCAGCCCATATTGCTGTTTTTGCCTATTCCAGTGTTTAGCAGAAAAGGAATATCAAACGGAGTCCAAACGGAATGAAACCTTTGCAAGAGTTATTTTTGGAACGGAAGCAATCTAGGAGACTTGGGGTAGACGTCAGGGCAGCTTCGAGCAAGCCACGAGGCTGGAGGGCGCACCCTACCCCCCTGGGCGCGCCCCCCACCCTTGTGGGACCCTCGTGGCTCCCCTGACCAACTTCTTTCGCCTATATATGTCCATATACCCTAAAAACATCGAGGAGCACAATAGATCGGGAGTTCCACTGCTGCAAGCCTCTGTAGCCACCAAAAACCAATCCGGACCCTGTTCCGGCACCCTGCCAGGGGGGATCCCTCACCGGTGGCCATCTTCATCATCCCGGCGCTCTCAATGACGAGGAGTAGTTCACCCTCGGGGCTGAGGGTATGTACCAGTAGCTATGTGTTTGATCTCTCTCTCTCTCGTGTTCTTGATTTGGCACGATCTTGATGTATCGCGAGCTTTGCTATTATAGTTGGATTTTATGATGTTTCTCCCCCTCTACTCTCTTGTAATGGATTGAGTTTTCCCTTTGAAGTTATCTTATCGGATTGAGTCTTTAAGGATTTGAGAACACTTTATGTATGTCTTGCATGTGCTTATCTGTGGTGAAAATGGGATATTCACGTGATCTACTTGATGTATGTTTTGGTGATCAACTTGCGAGTTCAGTGACCTTGTGAACTTATGCATAGGGGTTGGCACACGTTTTCGTCTTGACTCTTCGGTAGAAACTTTGGGGCACTCTTTGAAGTACTTTGTGTTGGTTGAATAGATGAATCTGAGATTGTGTGATGCATATCGTATAATCATGCCCACGGATACTTGAGGTGACAATGGAGTATCTAGGTGACATTAGGGTTTTGCTTGATTTGTGTCTTAAGGTGTTATTCTAGTACGAACTCTATGATAGATCAAACGGAAAGAATATATTCATGTTATTTTTCTACGGACTCTTGAATAGATAGATCAGAAAGGATAACTTTGAGGTGGTTTCGTACCCTACCATAATCTCTTCGTTTGTTCTCCACTATTAGTGACTTTGGAGTGACTCTTTGTTGCATGTTGATGGATAGTTAGATGATCCAATTATGTTATTATTGTTGAGAGAACTTGCACTAGTGAAAGTATGAACCTTAGGCCTTGTTTCCTACCATTGCAATACCATTTATGCTCACTTTTATCGCTTGCTACCTTGCTGTTTTTATAATTTCAGATTACAAATACCTTTATCTACCATCCATATTGCACTTGTATCACCATCTCTTTGCCGAACTAGTGCACCTATACAATTTACCATTGTATTGGGTGTGTTGGGGACACAAGAGACTCTTCGTTATTTGGTTGCAGGGTTGCTTGAGAGAGACCATCTTCATCCTACGCCTCCCACGGATTGATAAACCTTAGGTCATCCACTTGAGGGAAATTTGCTACTGTCCTACAAACCTCTGCACTTGGAGGCCCAACAACATCTACAAGGAGAAGGTTGCGTAGTAGACATCAGTCACCTCTGGGTCTTGGGCCTTCAGTAAGCTTGCTCTATGAACCACCTGAAGGAAATATGCCCTAGAGGCAATAATAAAGTTATTATTTATTTCCTTATATCATGATAAATGTTTATTATTCATGCTAGAATTGTATTAACCGGAAACATAATACATGTGTGAATACATAGACCAACATAACGTCACTAGTATGCCTCTACTTGACTAGCTCATTAATCAAAGATGGTTATGTTTCCTAACCATAGACATGTGTTGTCATTTGATTAACGGGATCACATCATTAGGAGAATGATGTGATTGACATGACCCATTCTGTTAGCCTAGCACTTGATCATTTTGTATGTTGCTATTGCTTTCTTCATGACTTATACATGTTCCTGTAACTATGAGATTATGCAACTCCCGTTTACCGGAGAAACACTTTGGGTGCTACCAAACGTCACAACGTAACTGGGTGATTATAAAGGAGTACTACAGGTGTCTCCGAAGGTACATGTTGAGTTGGCGTATGTCAAGATTAGGTTTTGTCACTCCAATTGTCAGAGAGGTATCTCTGGGCCCTCTCGGTAATGCACATCACTATAAGCCTTGCAAGCAATGTGACTAATGAGTTGGTTACGGGATGATGCATTACGGAACGAGTAAATATACTTTCTGGTAACGAGATTGAACTAGGTATTGGATACCGACGATCAAATCTCGGGCAAGTAACATACCGATGACAAAGGGAACAAAGTATGTTGTTATGCGGTTTGACCAATAAAGATCTTCGTAGAATATGTGGGAGCTAATATGAGCATCCAGGTTCCGCTATTGGTTATTGACCAAGAATAGTTCTAGGTCATGTCTACATTGTTCTCGAACCCGTAGGGTCCGCACGCTTAAGGTTTCGATGACAGTTATATTATGAGTTTATGAGTTTTGACGTACCGAAGGAGTTCGGAGTCCCGGATGAGATCAGGGACATGACGAGGAGTCTCAAAATGGTCGAGACGTAAAGATCGATATATTGGACGACTATATTCGGAGTTCGGAAAGGTTCCGAGTGATTCGGGTATTTATCGGAGTACCGGAGAGTTACGGGAATTCGCCGGGGAGAAGTATTGGGCCTTATTGGGCCATACGGGAAAGAGAGAGGGGCTGCCGAGGGCAGGCCGCGCGCCCCCCCAAGGCCTAGTCCGAATTGGACTAGGGGGAGGGGCCGCACCCCCTCCTTCCTTCCCTTCTCTCTTCCCCTTCCTTCTCTCCTACTCCTACTAGGAAAGGAGGAGTCCTACTCCCGGTGGGAGTAGGACTCTCCCCTTGGGCGCGCCTCCTCCTCCTTGGCCGGCCCTCCCCTTGCTCCTTTATATACGGGGGCAGGGGGGCACCCCACAACAACACAAGTTGATCTACGGATCGTTCCTTAGCCGTGTGCGATGCCCCCCTCCACCATATTCCACCTCGGTCATATCGTCGCGGAGTTTAGGCGAAGCCCTGCGCCGGTAGAACATCATCATCGTCACCACGCCGTCGTGCTGACGGAACTCATCCCCGAAGCTTTGCTGGATCGGAGCCCGGGGATCGTCATCGAGCTGAACGTGTGCTGAACTCGGAGGTGCCGTACGTTCGGTGCTTGGATCGGTCGGATCGTGAAGACGTACGACTACATCAACCGCGTTGTGCTAACGCTTCCGCTTACGGTCTACGAGGGTACGTGGACAACACTCTCCCCTCTTGTTGCTATGCCATCACCATGATCTTGCGTGTGCGTAGGAAAATTTTGAAATTACTACGTTCCCCAACAGTGGCATCCGAGCCTAGGTTTTATGCGTTGATGTTATATGCATGAGTAGAACACAAGTGAGTTGTGGGCGATACAAGTCATACTGCTTACCAGCATGTCATACTTTGGTTCGGCGGTATTGTGAGATGAAGCGGCCCGGACCGACATTATGCGTACACTTACGCGAGACTGGTTTCACCCTTGCGAGCACTCGTGCTTAAAGGTGGCTGGCGGGTGTCTGTCTCTCTCAGTTTAGCTGAATCGAGTGTGGCTACGCCCGGTCCTTGCGAAGGTTAAAACAGCACCAACTTGACGAACTATCGTTGTGGTTTTTATGCGTAGGTAAGAACGGTTCTTGCTAAAGCCCGTAGCAACCACGTAAAATTTGCAACAACAAAGTAGAGGACGTCTAACTTGTTTTTGCAGGGCATGTTGTGATGTGATATGGTCAAGACGTGATGCTATATTTTATTGTATGAGATGATCATGTTTTGTAACCGAAGTTATCGGCAACTGGCAGGAGCCATATGGTTGTCGCTTTATTGTATGAAATGCAAACGCCCTGTAATTGCTTTACTTTATCTCTAAGCGGTAGCGATAGTCGTAGAAGCAATAGATGGCGTAACGACAACGATGCTACGATGAAGATCAAGGTGTCGCGCCGGTGACGATGGTGATCACGACGGTGCTTCGAAGATGGAGATCACAAGCACAAGATGATGATGGCCATATCATATCACTTATATTGATTGCATGTGATGTTTATCCTTTATGCATCTTATCTTGCTTTGATTGACGGTAGCATTTTAAGATGATCTCTCACTAATAATCAAGAAGTGTTCTCTCTGAGTATGCACCGTTGCGAAAGTTCTTCGTGCTGAGACACCACGTGATGATCGGGTGTGATAGGCTCTACGTTCAAATACAACGGGTGCAAAACAGTTGCACACGCGGAATACTCGGGTTAAACTTGACGAGCCTAGCATATACAGATATGGCCTCGGAACACGGAGACCGAAAGGTCGAACATGAATCATATAGTAGATATGATCAACATAGTGATGTTCACCATTGAAACTACTCCATCTCACGTGATGATCGGACATGGTTTAGTTGATTTGGATCACGTGATCACTTAGATGACTAGAGAGATGTCTGTCTAAGTGGGAGTTTTTAAGTAATATGATTAATTGAACTTAAATTTATCATGAACTTAGTCCTGGTAGTATTTTGCAAATTATGTTGTAGATCAATAGCTTGCGTTGTTGCTTTCATATGTTTATTTTGATATGTTCCTAGAGAAAATTGTGTTGAAAGATGTTAGTAGCAATGATGCGGATTGGATCCGTGATCTAAGGTTTATCCTCATTGCTGCACAGAAGAATTATGTCCTTAATGCATCGCTAGGTGACAGACCTATTGCAGGAGAAGATGCAGACGTTATGAATGTTTGCCTAGCTCAACATGATGACTACTTGATAGTTTAGTGCACCATGCTTAACGGCTTAGAATCAGGACTTCAAAGATATTGTGAACGTCATGGACCATATGAGATGTTCCAGGAATTGAAGTTAATATTTCAAGCAAATACCCGAGTTGAGAGATATGAAGTCTCCAACAAGTTCTATTGCTAAAAGATGGAGGAGAATCGCTCAACTAGTGAGCATGCGCTCAGATTGTCTGAGTACTTCAATCACTTGAATCAAGTGGGAGTTAATCTTCCAGATAAGATAGTGATTGACAGAATTCTCTAGTCACCATCACCAAGTTAGTAGAACTTTGTGATGAACTACAGTATGCAAGGGATGACAAAAATGATTCCCGAGCTCTTCGTGATGTTGAAATCGACGAAGGTAGAAATCAAGAAAGAGCATCAAGTGTTGATGGTTGACAAGATCACTAGTTTCAAGAAAAGGGCAAAGGGAAAGAAAGGGAAACTTCAAGTAAAATGACAAGCAAGTTGTCACTCCCGCGAAGAAGCCCAAAGCTGGACCAAAGCCTGAAACTGAATGATTATACTTCAAAGGAAATGGTCACTGGAAGTGGAAATGCCCTGAATATTTGGTGGATAAGAAGGATGGCAAAGTGAACAAGGGTATATTTGATATACATGTTATTGATGTATACCTGACTAGTGTTTATAGTAACCCCTGAGTATTTGATACTTGTTCAGTTGCTAAGATTACTAACACGAAACAGGAGTTACAGAATAAACAGAAACTAGTTGAGGGTGAAGTGACGATGTGTGTTGGAAGTGTTTCCAAGATTGATATGATCATCATCGCACACTCCCTATACTTTCGGGATTAGTGTTGAACCTAAATAAATGTTATTTGGTGTTTGCGTTGAGCATGAATATGATTTGATCATGTTTATTGCAAGACAGTTATTCATTTAAAATCAAAGAATAATTGTTGTTCTGTTTAAATAAATAAAACATTTGATGGTCATATACCCAATGAAAATAGTTTGTTGGATCTCGATCGTAGTGATACACATATTCATAATATTGATGCCAAAAGATGCAAGTTGATAATGATAGTGCAACTTATTTGTGGCACTGCCATTTGGGTCATATCGATGTAAAGCGCATGAAGAAACTCCATAAAGATGGATTTTCGGAATCACTTGGTTATGAATCATTTGATGCTTGCGAACCGTGCCTTTTTGGGCAAGATGACTAAAACTCCGTTCTCTGGAACAATGGAACAAGCTACTGACTTATTGGAAATAATACATACCGATGTATGCGATCCAATGAGTGTTTATGCTCGTGGCAAATATCGTTATTTTCTGACCTTCACAAAATGATTTGAGCAGATATGGGTATATCTGCTTGATGAAACATAAGTCTGAAATAATTGAAAAGTTCAAAGAATTTCAGAGTGAAGTGGAAAAATCATCGTAACAAGAAAATAAAGTTTCTACGATCTGATCGCGGAGACGAATATTTGAGTTACGAGTTTGGTCTTCAATTAAAACAATGTGGAATAGTTTCACAGCTCACGCCACCTGGAACACCACAACGTTATGGTGTATCCGAACGTCGTAACCATACTTTACTAGATATGGTGCGATCTATGATGTCTCTTATCGATTTACCACTATCGTTTTGGGGTTATGCATTAGAGACAGCTGCATTCACGTTTAATAGGGCAACATCTAAATCCGTTGAGACGACACTGTATGAACTATGGTTTAGCAGTAAACCTAAGATGTCGTTTCTTAAAGCTTGGAGTTGCGATGCTTATATGAAAAAAAAGGTTTTCAACCTGATAAGCTCGAACCCAAATCGGAGAAGTCCGTCTTCATAGAATACCCAAAGGTAACTATTGGGTACACCTTCTATCACAGATCCGAAGGCAAGTTATTCGTTGCTAAGATGGATCCTTTCTAGAGAAGAAGTTTCTCTCGAAAGAAGTGAGTGGGAGGAAAGTAGAACTTGATGAGGTAATTGTACCTTCTCCCTTATTGGAAAGTAGTTCATCACAGAAATCAGTTCCAGTGATTACTACACCAATTAGTGAGGAAGTTAATAATAATGATCATGAAACTTCAGATCAAGTTGCTGCCAAACCTCATAGGTCTTCCAGAGTAAGATCCGCACCAGAGTGGTACGGTAATCATGTTTTGGAAGTCATGTTACTAGACCATGATGAACCTACGAACTATGAGGAAGCGATGATGAGCCCAGATTCCACGAAATGGGTTGAGTCCATAAAATCTGAGACATGATCCATGTATGAGAACAAAGTATGGACTTTGATTGACTTGCTCGATGATCAGCAAGCCATGTTAAATAAATGGATCTTCAAGAGGAAGACGGACACTGATAGTAGTGTAACTATCTACTAAGCTCGACTTGTTACGAAAGGTTTTCGACAAGTTCAAGGTGTTGAATACGATGAGATTTTCTCACTCGTATCGATGCTTAAGTCTGTCCGAATCAAGTTAGCAATTGCCACATTTTATGAAATCTGGCAAATGGATGTCAAAACTGCATTCCTTAATGATTTTCTTAAAGAAGAGTTGTATATGATGCAACCAAAAGGTTTTGTCAATCCTAAAGGTGCTAACAAAATGTGCAAGCTCCAGCGATCCATCTATGGACTGGTGCAAGCATCTCAGAGTTGGAATATACGCTTTGATAAGTTGATCAAAGCATATAGTTTTATACCGACTTGCGGTGAAGCCTGTATTTACAATAAAGTGAGTGGGAGCACTACCTCCTTTCTGATAAATATATGTGAGTAACATATTGTTGATCAGAAATGATGTAGAATTTTTCTAGAAAGCATAAAGGAGTATTTGAAAGGAGTTCTTTTAAAAGAAAGACCTCAGTAAAGCTACTTACATATTGAGCATCAAGATCTATTGAGATAGATCAAGACGCTTGATAAGTTTTTTTAATAAGTACATACCTTGTCAAGATTTTGAAGTAGTTCAAAATGGAACAGTCAAAGAAAAAGTTCTTGCCTGTGTTGCAAAGGTGTGAAATTGAGTAAAGACTCAAATCCCGACCACGGCAGAAAATAGAAAAGAGAATGAAAGTCATTCCCTATGCCTCAGTCATAGGTTCTATAAAGTATGCTATGCTATGTACCAGACCTATTGTATACCTTGTTCTGGTTTGGCAAGGGAGTACAATAGTGATCTAATAGTAGATCACTGGACATCGGTCAAGAATATCCTTAGTGAGGACTAAGGAGATGTTTTTCGATTATGGAGGTGATAAAAGAGCCCGTCGTAAAAAAAAGTTACAATGGTGCAAACTTTTACACCGATCCAGATGACTCTAAATCTGGATACATATTGAAAGTGGGAGCAATTAGCTAGAGTAGCTCCGTGCAAAGCATTGTAGACATATAATATTTGCAAAATACATACGACTCTGTAATATGACAGACCCGTTGACTAAACTTCTCTCACGAGCAAAACATGATCATACCTTAGTACTCTTTGGGTCTTAATCACATAGCGATGTGAACTAGATTATTGACTCTAGTAAACCCTATGGGTGTTGATCACATGACGATGTGAACTATGGGTATTAATCACATACAGATGTGAATATTGGTGTTTAATCACATAGCGATGTGAACTAGATTATTGACTCTAGTGCAAGTGGGAGACTGAAGGAAATATGCCCTAGAGGCAATAATAAAGTTATTATTTATTTCCTTATATCATGATAAATGTTTATTATTCATGCTAGAATTGTATTAACCGGAAACATAATACATGTGTGAATACATAGGCCAACATAACGTCACTAGTATGCCTCTACATGACTAGCTCATTAATCAAAGATGGTTATGTTTCCTAACCATAGACATGTGTTGTCATTTGATTAACGGGATCACATCATTAGGAGAATGATGTGATTGACATGACCCATTCCGTTAGCCTAGCACTTGATCGTTTAGTATGTTGCTATTGCTTTCTTCATGACTTATACATGTTCCTGTAACTATGAGATTATGCAACTCCCGTTTACCGGAGGAACACTTTGGGTGCTACCAAACGTCACAACGTAACTGGGTGATTATAAAGGAGTACTACAGGTGTCTCCGAAGGTACATGTTGAGTTGGCGTATGTCAAGATTAGGTTTTGTCACTCCAATTGTCGGAGAGGTATCTCTGGGCCCTCTCGGTAATGCACATCACTATAAGCCTTGCAAGCAATGTGACTAATGAGTTGGTTACGGGATGATGCATTACGGAACGAGTAAAGAGACTTGCCGGTAATGAGATTGAACTAGGTATTGGATACCGACTATCAAATCTCGGGCAAGTAACATACCGATGACAAAGGGAACAAAGTATGTTGTTATGCGGTTTGACCGATAAAGATCTTCTTAGAATATGTGGGAGCCAATATGAGCATCCAGGTTCCGCTATTGGTTATTGACCAAGAATAGTTCTAGGTCATGTCTACATTGTTCTCGAACCCGTAGGGTCCGCACGCTTAAGGTTTCGATGACAGTTATATTATGAGTTTATGAGTTTTGATGTACCGAAGGAGTTCGGAGTCCCGGATGAGATCGGGGACATGACGAGGAGTCTCAAAATGGTCGAGACATAAAGATCGGTATATTGGATGACTATATTCGGAGTTCGGAAAGGTTACGAGTGATTCGGGTATTTATCGGAGTACCGGAGAGTTACGGGAATTCGCCGGGGAGAAGTATTGGGCCTTATTGGGCCATACGGGAAAGAGAGAGGGGCTGCCGAGGGCAGGCCGCGCGCCCACCCAAGGCCTAGTCCGAATTGGACTAGGGGGAGGGGCCGCACCCCCTCCTTCCTTCCCTTCTCTCTTCCCCTTCCTTCTCTCCTACTCCTACTAGGAAAGGAGGAGTCCTACTCCCGGTGGGAGTAGGACTCCCCCCTTGGGCGCGCCTCCTCCTCCTTGGCCGGCCCTCCCCTTGCTCCTTTATATACGGGGGCAGGGGGCACCCCACAACAACACAAGTTGATCTACAGATCGTTCCTTAGCCGTGTGCGGTGCCCCCCTCCACCATATTCCACCTCGGTCATATTGTCGCGGAGTTTAGGCGAAGCCCTGCGCCGGTAGAACATCATCATCGTCACCACGCCGTCGTGCTGACGGAACTCATCCCCGAAGCTTTGCTGGATCGGAGCCCGGGGATCATCATCGAGCTGAACATGTGCTGAACTCGGAGGTGCCGTACGTTCGGTGCTTGGATCGGTCGGATCGTGAAGACGTACGACTACATCAACTGCGTTGTGCTAACGCTTCCGCTTACGGTCTACGAGGGTACGTGGACAACACTCTCCCCTCTCGTTGCTATGCCATCACCATGATCTTGCGTGTGCGTAGGAAAATTTTGAAATTACTACGTTCCCTAACACCACCATCTTCAACATCTTCTTGGGCCTTCTTATCATGAATTGCCAATGGTATAACCCGGCCCCTCCTGAGCGGGTCATACCTTATAATTATATCCCCAACAATTTCTGATGAATATGCTAGGCTGAAGAACTTGCTTGAGACAGGAATATTCAAAAGTCTCAAAGGACATCAGTCCCTTTGCGATGTTCTTAAGAAGTCAATTCTTCACAAGAACCCTTGAAAGGAAGGGTTGGGTTTCGAGAGGAAACTAAATGCAGATGTACTTACTAGAGTCCTGAGCAATATCCTAAGATGGTGTGGGTGCTCTCCAAGAGCAAACCCCTCGATCCTTCATTGCTCCTGGGTTATGATTGTCCATTTCCTTCACCTACTGATGAGTCATTTGACTCCAACTACAAATTGTTTAAGCAACAGAATGGTAATGTATTTGCATGATATATTGGCACTCATTGTAGGAATAGGCCACCCAAGAAAAGAATCTGGGTTGATAAGTCTTGCATTGAAAATCTGCATGTTACTGCTACTCTAACCATGAAGGGAAATAACTTTCGTAGGAAAGGAAAATCTTCACTATATGAAAATGCAAATCCCTCGCATGGTTCTGATAAGAATGCTCGTCAGAAAGATTATATGCATACTTCTTCCAAGCATTATGTTCATGCTCCTGGGAAGAATTACAATGCTTATTCTTTCAATTATGCTAACCCTTCCCAGAGGAACAACTCTTATGTTTCTTGAAAGAAATCCTATCCTGCATGTCCTAAACCAAATGTTTCTTGGCCACCTGCCAAGATGTGGGTGGTTAAGAAAACCTAATCTTTCTTGCAAGAAAAATGACTCCAAGCGAAACAAATCAAATCATATGCCTGAGACAAATTGATATTTGCAAGGCATATATGCTTCGCTTTCTGACAGGATTGACTTTTACCCTTGTTGATATTATTGCTTCTATCCCATTAGTGTTTCCTGAAAGGAAACTTGGTTCTATTAAAAGAATTTCAAGATACTTGCATATCATGTGATTTTCTTCGGCCGGTCAAACTAACTCAATTTCAGGATATTGGGTCATTTGTATCATTGAAGATATATGTGAAGACATTGTCGAAGAATATGCATGTGACTGTGTAGAAGATCAATCTCGCCTATTTTGGGGAATTCCTTCAAGATATCTCTGAATGGAAAGGATATCATTTTCAGTCATGTCAAAATAAAGAATGTACCCATGGCCCTAGTTTTCTTTGGTTATTTTCTCCCGCCTTGGTTTTCTTCCGGGATTTAAGTTCCTTCTCTAGGAATTTATCTTCTTTCATAGATCTGGATTTAGTCATGTATGCATTTCACTCATGGCTATTTTCTTTCACTTTGTTTTTCTCTCCGAGTGAAATGTTTCGGACCCTACCTCTCCATTATATCTTATCCGGTGTATGCTTTTCTCTCATGGTACGCCAATTTTATCTGAAACAATTTTCTCCTAGTGTCCTTGGCTACGAGATAAATGTGTTCTGATGGTTATTTCCAATTTGGTGAAAGCCCTCCAAAATTGGGGTCTCCTGCCCAAGTGAGGAGAAACTTCTCCTTCAGTTGCCATGCGCCCACATACAACAGTCACTTATCATATGCGGTCAATGTGAAGAGCCCATTGATTTTGAACCATAGATTTTCTCTTGGGGCAGCTGGGTTTCCCCCTCCTTGTCTTCCTTGTACGATTCCAATCTCTTCGTCACTCATCGTCTCCCTCGCTCAAAAATCCTCGGTGCACCGTCGCACTTGCGCTTCGACGAGATCATCTGCCAATGAAACTCCAGTGGACCTCGCCGCATTTGCTCCAAGCCGCCGTAGTAAATCTTCCCCGCCGCGTCACCTTAGTTGATCTCTGCCACCAAGTTAGGATACGGAGATCCAAACTCATATTTCCAAGTCCATTCATAATATGAGTTCAACCCGACGCGATTATCTTCTAATTCAACTATCCCAGTAGATCTTCAAGAGCTTATACTTTTTATCGTGCATGGTTTGTAGTTTTTCCTCGTGCTCATCCGAATGGATCTAAAACTTGTGTTCTCTCTGATGAAAATTAGATGGATTTCATCTTAGTAGATTTCTTTTGGAACTTACTAGCATGAAATCTTTCAAAGATATATCTCATTTGAGATAATTCTCAAAGTGTTGATCAATTCTTCTCCAAAAATGATTTTCATCAAAAACCTTATTGATACGTCTCCGTCATATCTATAACTTTTGATTGTTTGAGGCCAATATTATACAAATTTCACATATTATTGGCAACTTTTTTTATGATCTATTGGACTAACCTATTGATCCAGTGCCTAGTGCATGTTCCTGTTTGTTGCATGTTTTTTGTTTCACAGAAAATCCATATCAAACAATGTCCAAACGCGATAAAAATTTACAGAGAATTATTTTGGAATATTTATGATTTTTGGGAGGTGGAATCAACACAACCGGGGGCCCACAGTGGCCACAACCCACCAGGGTGCACTGGGCACCCCCTAGCGCGCCCAGGTATCTTGTGTCCTCCTCGAAGGTCGGTTGGGGCCCTTCTTCTGGCACAGGAAAGATAATTTATGGAAAAAAATCGTGTAAAAGTTTCAGCGCAATCGAAGTATGGATCTCCGGGAATTTAAGAAACCATGAAGGTCCAGATCTGGGGAACGCGAAACATAAGAGGACAGAGAGGGGGATCCAATCTTGGAGGGGCTCCTGCCCCTCCACGGCCATGGGGGCCATGGACCGGAGGGGGAACTCTCCTCCCATCTAGGGGGAGGCCAAGGAAGAAGAAGGAGGGAGGCTCTCTCCCCCTCTCTCTCCCGGTGGCGCTGGAGTGCCGCCGGGGCGAGGATCGTGACAGCGATCTACATCAACAATCTTGTTAGCGTCAACACCAACTTTCTCCCCCTCTATGCAGCGGTGTAACACCTCTCTTCTCCCCATTGTAATCTCTACTTAAACATGGTGCTCAACTTCATATATTATTTCCCAATGATATTTGGCTACCCTATGATGTTTGAGTAGATCCATTTTGTCCTATGGGTTAATCGTGATCTTGGTTGGTATGATTGTATATTTTATTTATGGTGTTATCGTACGGTGCCCACCGTCTCACGCAAATGTCAGGGGCCCCCGCTATAGGGTTTGCCAATATGTTCATGATTCGCTTATGGTGGGTTGCGAGAGTGACATAAACTTAAACCTAAGTAGGTGGGTTGTTGCGTATGGGATAAAGAGGACTTGATACTTAATGCTATGGTTGGGTTTCACAACCTTAATGATCTTTAGTAGTTGCGGATGCTTGCTAGAGTTCCAATCATAAGTGCATATGATCCAAGTAGAGAAAGTATGTTAGCTCATGCCTCTCCCTCATATAAAATTACAAGAATGATTACCGGTACTTGTTATCGATTGCCTAGGGACAAATGACTTTCTTGTTGACAAAAGCTATCAACTTTTATTACCTTGCAATTTATCCATAGTTTTATTCTCACAAAGTACTCATAGTTTTATTCTTGCAAAATAGTTTAATACTTGTTTTAGGTAAAGCAAACGTCAAGTGTGCATAGAGTTGTATCGGTGGTCGATAGAACTTGAGGGAATATTTGTTCTCCCTTTAGCTCCTCGTTGGGTTCGACACTCTTATTTATCAAAGAAGGCTACAAACCATCCCCTATACTTGTGGGTTATCACTTATATGTGCGTACTCATGGCCCTGTCTATATTTTCCCTCGCATCTATTCTCTTTCATAGGTTAATGGATTATGTTGAAGTTTCTGCTATGCATGCTGGTCAGACATATATGGGTGAAGAGACTGTCATGGGAATAGGAGTTGTATCAAAAGTTTAGTTTGATGCAGAATGGCAGTCTGCAGAAAAGATGTGTGGCACCGAAAAGAAATTTGGGTGCCGAAAGAAATCCCATCGAAAAGAAAGTTGTGACCAAGAAAATGTTTCTGATGAAGAGAAATCTGGATGCCAAAATAAATCCCATCAAAAGAAAGTTTGGTAGAAGAAAATGCTCCTGATGAAAAGAAAGCTATAAGCCAAAAGAAATGAGCCCAGTGCTTAGGGAGAAGGAAGTGTGGAAAATGCAAATGTTTCAGATCCTCAAGCATCAGAACAATCTTCTGAAAAGAATGAGAGGCGGTGAAATTCTCCTTCGAGAATTATTCTTCGAGAAGGTAGAATCAGAGAAGGAAAAGAAGGCTCAAGTGCTTCAAAACAATGAATCGGAGAAAGAAAAGGCCCTTGTACCTCATCAAATAGAAATAATCTCGAGAATGAAAATCTTGAAAAATCTAATGTGCCCCTCACGAAAAATGTTGCCATGGAGATTGATTGTCCAAGTACTTCAAATTCTAAAACAAATGGTGGTCCATCAGAAACAAATGTTGAAACAATGTTGACTAGCAACTGAAAGAAAATGATCTCTGCCAAAAGAAAATGCTCGCAACTGAAAAGTGATCAGATATTCCATCATGCATATCTTGATTTACCACCGATGAGAATATTGGAATGCTTAAAGCAAATCCTTCAGGACATTGAGGATTTTCATCTTACGAAGGTTTTCTCATTCAAGCACCCATGGAACTGAGAATATATTGTCTAAGTCTTTTGCCACACTATATGTGTCAGGTGACAAACAAGATATCAAAAACATGGAATCCCAAATGGATAACAGAGCACCATGTCATGAAGGGCGGCGTTGAAGAATTTCTCGAGTTTCTACATTTCCCTCGGATTAGCAACAACTTTGAAACTCGTGTGCATTTTATCGATGAGATTTTTGATGAACAGTTTCACCTCTTGATGGATTCCGATAAGGTTGGTGATTATCATTCATATGGTTTTTCCTTGGACAAAATATCTGAAGTTCAATTTTCAAATCTTCCGTTATATTCAATGTCATACTATAAGTCCTCTGCCAGGAGCATATGATTCAGGAGCAATTCATGGTGTATTGCGCATCACTCTCAATGGCCTATATCCTGGATATGTATTTGATAACAAAGATGTATTCATGCATCAGCTTGTTGATTCCGCCGAAGAAAATGAAGTCGAGTTGATTCTGCAACAGAATGGTAATGTATTTGCATGATATATTGGCACTCATTGCAGGAATGGGCCACCCAAGAAAAGAATCTGGGTTGATAAGTCTTTCATTGAAAATCTGCATGTTACTTCTACTCTAACCATGCAGGGAAATAATTTTCGTAGGAAAGGAAAATCTTCACTATTTGAAACATCAAATCCCTCGCATGGTTCTGATAAGAATGCTCGTCAGAAAGATTATATGCATACTTCTTCCAAGCATTATGTTCATGCTCCTGGGAAGAATTACAATGCTTATTCTTTCAATTATGCTAACCCTTCCCAGAGGAACAACTCTTATGTTTCCTGAAAGAAATCCTATCCGACATGTCCTAAACCAAATGTTTCTCGGCCACCTACCAAGATTTGGGTGGTTAAGAAAACCTAATCTTTCTTGCAAGAAAAATGTCTCCAGGCGAAACAAATCAAATCATATGCCTGAGACAAATTGATATTTGCAGGGCATATATGATTCGCTTTCTGAAAGGATTGACTTTTACCCTTGTTGACATTATTGCTTCTATCCCATTAGTGTTTCCTGAAAGGAAACTTGGTTCTATTAAAAGAATTTCAAGATACTTTCATATCATGTGATTTGCTTCGGCCGGTCAAACTAACTCAATTTCAGGATATTGGGTCATTTGTATCATTGAAGATATATGTGAAGACATTGTCGAAGAATATGCATGTGACTGTGTAGAAGATCAATCTCGCCTATTTTGGGGAATTCCTTCAAGATATCTCTGAATGGAAAGGATATCATTTTCAGTCATGTCAAAATGAAGAATGTACACATGGCCCTAGTTTTCTTTGGTTATTTTCTCCCGCCTTGGTTTTCTTCCGGGATTTAAGTTCCTTCTCTTGGATATTATCTTCTTTCATAGATCTGGATTTAGTCATGTATGCATTTCACTCGTGGCTATTTTCTTTCACTTTGTTTTTCTCTCCGAGTGAAATGTTTCAGACCCTACCTCTCCATTATATCTTATCTGGTGTATGCTTTTCTCTCATGGTACGCAAATTTTATCTGAAACAATTTTATCCTAGTGTCCTTAGCTACGAGATAAATGTGTTCTGAAGGTCATTTCCAATTTGGCGAAAGCCCTCCAAAATTGGGGTCTCCCGCCCAAGTGAGGAGAAACTTCTCCTTCGGTTTCCATGTGCCCACATACAACAGTCACTTATCATATGCGGTCAATGTGAAGAGCCCATTGACTTTGAACAATAGATTTTCTCTCAGGGCAGCTGGGTTTCCCCCTTCTTGTCTTCCTTGTACGATTCCAATCTCTTCGTCACTCATCGTCTCCCTCGCTCAAAAATCCTCGATGCACCGTCGCACTTGCGCTTCGACGAGATCATCTGCCGATGAAACTCCAGTGGACCTCGCCGCATTTGCTCCAAGCCGCCGTAGTAAATCTTCCTCGCCGCGTCGCCTTAGTTGATCTCTGCCACCAAGTTAGGATACGGAGATCCAAACTCATATTTCCCAGTCCATTCATCATATGAGTTCAACCCGACGCGATTATCTTCTAATTCAACTATCCCAGTAGATCTTCAAGAGCTTATACTTTTTACCGTGCATGGTTTGTAGTTTTTCCTCGTGCTCATCCGAATGGATCTAAAATTTGTGTTCTCTCTGATGAAAATTAGATGGATTTCATCTTAGTAGATTTCTTTCAGAACTTACTAGCATGAAATCTTTCAAAGATATATCTCATTTGAGATAATTCTCAAAGTGTTGATCAATTCTTCTCCAAAAATGATTTTCATCAAAAACCTTATTGATACGTCTCCATCGTATCTATAACTTTTGATTGTTTCACGCCAATATTATACAACTTTCACATATTATTGGCAACTTTTTTTATGATTTATTGGACTAACCTATTGATCCAGTGCCTAGTGCATGTTCCTGTTTGTTGCATGTTTTTTGTTTCGTAGAAAATCCATATCAAACAAAGTCCAAACGCGATAAAAATTTACAGAGAATTATTTTGGAATATTTATGATTTTTGGGAGGTGGAATCAACACAAACGGGGGCCCACAGTGGCCACAACCCACCAGGGCGCACTGGGCACCCCCTGGCGCGCCCAGGTATCTTGTGCCCTCCTCGAAGGTCGGTTGGGGCCCTTCTTCTGGCGCAGGAAAGATAATTTATGGAAAAAATCGTGTAAAAGTTTCAGCGCAATCAGAGTATGGATCTCCAGGAATTTAAGAAATCATGAAGGGCCAGATCTGGGGAACGCGAAACATAAGAGGACAGAGAAGGGGATCCAATCTTGGAGGGGCTCCCGCCCCTCCGCCGCCATGGGGGCCATGGACCAGAGGGGGAACTCTCCTCCCATCTAGGGGGAGGCCAAGGAATAATAAGGAGGGGGGCTCTCTCCCCCTCTCTCTCCCGGTGGCGCCGGAGTGCCGCCGGGGCGAGGATCGTGACAGCGGTCTACATCAAGAATCTTGTTACCGTCAACACCAACTTTCTCCCCCTCTATGCAGCGGTGTAACACCTCTCTTCTCCCCATTTAATCTCTACTTAAACATGGTGCTCAACTCCATATATTATTTCCCAATGATATTTGGCTACCCTATGATGTTTGAGTAGATCCATTTTGTCCTATGGGTTAATCGTGATCTTGGTTGGTATGATTGTATATTTTATTTATGGTGTTATCATACGGTGCCCTCTGTCTCACACAAATGTGAGGGGCCCCCACTGTAGGGTGTTGCAATACGTTCATGATTCTCTTATGGTGGGTTGCGAGAGTGACATAAGCTTAAACCTGAGTAGGTGGGTTGTTGTGTATGGGATAAAGAGGACTTGATACTTAATGCTATGGTTGGGTTTCACGACCTTAATGATCTTTAGTAGTTGCGGATGCTTGCTAGAGTTCCAATCATAAGTGCATATGATCCAAGTAGAGAAAGTATGTTAGCTCATGCCTCTCCCTCATATAAAATTACAAGAATGATTACCGGTACTTGTTATCAACTTTTATTACCTTGCAATTTATCCATAGTTTTATTCTCGCAAAGTACTCATAGTTTTATTCTTGCAAAATAGTTTCATACTTGTTTTAGGTAAAGCAAACGCCAAGTGTGCATAGAGTTGTATCGGTGGTCGATAGAACTTGAGGGAATATTTGTTCTCCCTTTAGCTCCTCGTTGGGTTCGACACTCTTATTTATCGAAGAAGGCTACAAACGATCCCCTATACTTGTGGGTTATCACTTATATGTGCGTACTCATGGCCCTGTCTATATTTTCCCTCGCATGTATTCTCTTTCATAGGTTAATGGATTATGTTGAAGTTTCTGCTATGCATGCTGGTCAGACATATATGGGTGAAGAGACTGTCATGGTCATAGGATTTGTATCAAAAGTTTAGTTTGATGAAGAATGGCAATCTGCAGAAAAAGATGTGTGGCACCGAAAAGAAATTTGGGTGCCGAAAGAAATCCCATCGAAAAGAAAGTTGTGACCAAGAAAATGCTTCTGATGAAGAGAAATCTGGATGCCAAAATAAATCCTATCAAAAGAAAGTTCGGTAGAAGGAAATGCTTCTGATGAAAATAAATCTATAAGCCGAAAGAAATGAGCCCAGTGCTTAGGGAGAAGGAAGTGTGGAAAATGCAAATGTTTCAGATCCTCAAGCATCAGAACAATCTTCTGAAAAGAATGAGAGACGGCGAAATTCTCCTTCGAGAGTTATTATTCGAGAAGGTAGAATCAGAGAAGGAAAAGAAGGCTCAAGTGCTTCAAAACAATGAATCAGAGAAAGAAAAGGCCCTTGTGCCTCATCAAATAGAAATGATCTTGAGAATGAAAATCTTGAAAAATCTAATGTGCCCCTCACGAAAAATGTTGCCATGGAGATTGATTGTCCAAGTACTTCAAATTCTAAAACAAATGGTGGTCCATCAGAAACAAATGTTGAAACAATGTTGACTCGCAGCTGAAAGAAAATGATCTCTGCCGAAAGAAAATGCTCGCAACTGAAAAGTGATCAGATATTCCATCATGCATATCTTGATTTACCATCGATGAGAATATTGGAATGCTTAAAGCAAATCCTTCAGGACATTGAGGATTTTCATCTTACGAAGGTTTTCTCATTCAAGCACCCATGGAACTGAGAATATATTGTCTAAGTCTTATGCCACACTATATGTGTCAGGTGACAAACAAGATATCAAAAACATGGAATCTCAAATGGATATCAGAGCACCATGTCATGAAGGGCGGTGCTGAAGAATTTCTCGAGTGTCTACATTTCCCTTGGATTGAAAGCAACAACTTTGAAACTCGTGTGCATTTTATCAATGAGATTTTTGACGAACAGTTTCACCTCTTGATGGATTCGGATAAGGTTGGCGATTATCATTCATATGATTTTTCCTCGGACAAAATATCTGAAGTTCAATTTTCAAATCTTCCGTTATATTCAATGTCATACTACAAGTCCTCTGCCAGGAGCATATGATTCAGGAGCAATTCATGGTGTATTGCACATCACTCTCAATGGCCTATATCCTGGATATGTCTCTGATAACAAAGATGTATTCATGCATTAGCTTGTTGATTCTGCCGAAGAAAATGAAGTCGAGAAGAAGATTATACCTTATGCGCAAGGAAAGAATATCTTGCTCAAGATGCTCCAAAGAAATTTATCCTTCATGTTAGAGACACTCTGCTGATGTTGAAAGATTACAAAAGGCAAAGTTTACAAAAATAATACATCTAGATTCCATAGATCAGTCATAGAACCCAACAACTCCTGCTGAAGCACATTGACAATGATCGGAAAGAAAAAGAGTGTCGTGTGCACGAGCTGAATGTTCCTCACAACAATACACGCAAAATTCAGATGATTTCATGGATGCCCCATTGAGGAAATTGCTAAGGAAATTCCTTTTTAAGAAGAAAATCAACATAGCTAGTCTATTCGAAACATATGACTTCATGGATGCCCTGCTGACTATTGAAGATCTTCAAGAGTGCAACACTCCTAAGTTTTTAGCCAGATTTTCTTTGATAGATCTGCTGAGGATTAATCTGAACAATGTTATCACTGAGTCTGAGGCTACATCGCTTAAATTTTTATCTAAGGAGAATAGTGTCCCGTTATCCGCAGAAATAGTCTCTCAGAAGAAAGATGAAAATGCTCCAACTCCCCCAATTGTGCCGCAACATTTCGATAAAGAAGCAGAAGAAGATGCAACTGAACATAATGTTGTCACCTCAAAGGCAGAAACTTCTTCGCCAACCGAGTCTAGACCTTTTTCGGGCGACGGTTCATTTTTCCTTCGGGCGATTTCACATGTTATTTTTCACATTTTTGACACTTGTTGACAAAGGGGGAGAAGATATTGAGTTATAAATTTGCGGGTCTTTGCTGGGTTGTTTTTTGAGTTTACAACACTTGCCTTCATTTGATTCCTATCATGTTGTATAACTCTTGTAAACTCTTTCTAGTTCTCGAATGACAATAACCCATGTCATACTTCATTTCTCTCGAGAATTTATTTTCCAAATGGAATTATTACCAAATTTCAGGTACGGAAGCACTCTATTATATCTTGGACATTATCCTTCGGTGCCATACATTTATTCTCAAAGATGTGAAATATCTCTCCACCAAGCTTATTCTAATATATGCAGGTTTATCCAAAAGGTTAATCTCTCATACGCTGCATACATTTGGGGGAGTATATTTATCTTCGAGATATTATCGAATTTACATTCTGCACATTTATGGTTACATATGTACCTACTCTTTGATGTTTATCTATTTTGTCCACGATCGTCCAAAAAGGGGAAGATTGTTGGTGTAATTCCTTGCCCCTTATGTTTTGGAGATTGTGTCAGAAACAGTGAGGGACTAATTTGTTTGCTAGTGCACACAGAGAGAAAATAGTCCCTGGAGTATCAAGAAGATTGCTATAATTCGCCAAAAGTTTTGTTATCAAAAGGTTTGCTTCCTAAAGGTTTGCTACTAAAAGGTTTTCATCCGAAATGTATGCTACCGAAAGGTTTGCTTTCGAAAGGTATGCTACCGAAAGGTTTGCTTCCGAAAGATATGCTACCCAAAGGTTTGCTTCCTAAAGGTATGCTACTGAAAGGTTTGCTAACGAGGAGATTTCTGTAATCTTTCGAAAGTATTGCTACGGAAGAGATTGCTATAATATCCCGAAAGGATTGTTACCGAAGAGATTGTTATAATCTCCCAAAGAGACTGCTACGGAAAAGATTGCCATAATCTTCCGAGAAGATTGCAGTAGAGAAGATTGATATGTTTCAAGAAGCTTATTATCGAGAAGATTGCCACTTCCGAGAAGTTGGCTATAAACTTCCTCGAAAGTTATCTGTGCTGCAGCAAAGATTGACATGTCTCAAAAAGTTTGTGATCAAGAAGAATGCTATATTCTTTCAGGAAGTTCGAAGAACTTCATCTAGAAACATCTACGTTGCAGAGAAGAGAAGGATATGTTTTGAGAAGAAAGCATACCAAAAAGATTGCCTGTCAGAGATGGTCCTGATAGAATTGCTAACTAAAAGCAATTTTCATTCGGTGTGTCTCAGGAAGAATGATTGTAGTCGAGAAGATTGAAGACGAAGCGAAGACGTAGCATTTGTTTCGTTGTTCTACTTTCTCTTATTTGAGTCATAGGACCACCATACTATTAAGAAAGTATACGTATTCGAGACTTTTGTTTGTTGTGATGCTTATCCAAATCCTATGAGAGTTTGAGAGGAATCTCTTTGTGCTCCGAATGAACACTTGCGAGCAAGAGACGCGGTTCTTTTTTGCTGCGAGAGATTTCATTCATACCGAAGAGTTAGCATTACTTGTTCCTCAAGTAATGTTAGTATTGCTCTTAAAATCCGACCATTGAGAACGTGTCGGTTGGCCATTGGTTGGACCGCGTGTCTAAAATGGTCATTTCCCACCAGGTAAGGCTGCAGCTATAAATAGCCACCCCTCACTGTGTTGTCCGATGGCTGCTCGGCTTGAGATTCTAAGAAGATTGATTGAGCACCCCTCTCCGAGATATTTGAGTTTAAAATGCACTGAGAGAAAATCAAGAGCCGAAACTTATTAGATAGTGGTTGAGCATCATAGTAGATCTGAGTTGAGAATTCTTGTACCTATTACTCTTGAGAGCTGCATACTCTCTAGACGGATAGGTGTTGGCTCGAGTGTTGAAGAATTTTTGTCTTCACCGAGCAAAGTCTTCAGCAACCAAGAGTCATTGTGGTTCACAAAGAAGTCCATCGAAGGTTTGGAGATTGCCGAAAAGAATATACCACGAGTGAAATCAACTAAAGTTTGAGGAACTTCACGTTGAGGAGAATAGGATGGAGAGAGTTTATCTTCTGTGTTGAATCACAAGTCCCTCCAACCAGACATAGATCTTTTGCAGAAGAGTTAACTAGTCTACCAAACCATCTTTCACCATCGAGCACTACTGGTCATTTCTATCCTACTGCATTTTTTTGATAGTTTATTTTTGGTGCTCTTTGCTATCGATATCTATCTATCTGTGTACTGCAATTCTTTATCATCCAAACAATCCTTTCAGTATAGTGACCATATTGTGTTGCATATAGGCTTTCGATGTACTTAAGGTTGTTTGTCGGAATGTTCATTTGGTTGTCATATGGTACTACTTAGTCATTGTGCGAAGTCTTGCTCTAATGAACATTTCGCAGTAGTATGCATGTTTTGTATCTGTTTTGTGTGCAATTGCTTCATGTATGCAATTCTATCTATGCTGATAATTTTGTTTCTATGATAGTATTGATTCATACAACTAAATCTGCTCAGTTGTGTTTTCATAGTAGTTTTGTTTCAGAAACAGTTTTGTTTCGGGAACATTTTTGTTTCGGAAATAGTTTTGTTCCGGGAACATTTTTGTTTCGGAACTAGTTTTGCTTCGGAAATAGTTTTCCTTCAGGAATAGTTTTCTTTCGTAGAACTGAAACTACTTGGTTGTTTATCCGTTGTACTGTTTTGAGAGTATTCAACATTTCGAGAAAAAAAATTGAATCTTCCATTCACCCCCCCTCTGGTCGATATACTTCGGTCCTTACAAGCCTCCACAAACTAGCCATGCCTACCACAAAATACAACACACAAGAGAAACAGAGTAGCACAAATATTAATCTACTATGCAGCAAAAAACATCCTAAATGGAACAATAAACATACCAACAAAGAGAGGAGGGCCGAAGGGCATACCTGTCGGTCGCCAGCGTTGGATGGGGAGGGAGGGCCGCAGTCGGATGGGGAGGGAGTGTCGGCAATGTGTGTCCCTGGATGAGGATCAAGTCGAGAAGGGAATGCACCGCCGGGACCGCACCATTGCAGGTGCGAGAGCTGCAACATCGATGCCGGTCGATGGATCGAGATGGGATGGGTTGGTGTATCGGGGAGGGTGGACTGGCCGGGGCTGGGGGCACAACTGTCGCTCGTCAAGCCGAGGAGGTACAGGAGCGCTAGGGTCTCACCATAGCAGGAGCCAGGACTTGCGTCGCCACCGCCAATCGAGGGGGGTCGAGAGGCTCGACTGGTCGGGGTGTGGCGTGTGCATGCGGGTGCAGGAGTGAGGGTAGGCATTAGGGTTAGCCGGTTAGGTGGTTTGTGGGCTTGCTGCCTCTCATCCTCTTTGCAGCAAACGCTCGAGCCAGGACGGGATTTCATTCCGGTTAATTTTAGAGCCCAAGCCCGGCCCAAAAATTAGTCATGCTATGTTTTCCAAGCACGAGCCCGGCCCGGGTTTTTCGGGCCAGTGTTGGCTTGGGTCGTGCTGCCGGGTCGGGTTGTCCATGCTCAGATTTAGTTGGAAGTACTAAATAACCCCCTACTCTGCTACGCCAATCCTCTAGCGATTATCACCGGAGTCCACAAACCCCCCCGCTTCATCCGGGGTCGTCGCCGGAGGAAGGCGAGTTTAGAAAGAGCTTCGGGGTTCCTCTGAGCACTAGCCTGGCGGAGCCCCTGTATTGGGAGATGGGGGCGGGTGGAAGAAGGTAGATCGGGAGGAGGCGGCGGTGGTGGATGAATCAGCAGTTCATAGGGAAGGAACGATGGGGGGCGGGAGCGAGGTTGACGATGGAGAAAGAGGGAGTGGAAGCAGAAGCCAGGAGGAAGCTAAGGAAGAGGGCCATGCCTGGGGACCAATCCCGAGTCTTGAGGGGCAGATTTGAGGATCTGTGTGGGCAGGAGGAGATCGATCTGGATTTTAGTGATGAGCTTGATGAACTAGTTAAAGAGATAAGATGGCTGGCAATATTCAAGGTACATACGACCTGTCAGTTTAGTCATTTAGTGTTGTTCAATGCTATGCGCACGGTGTGGTCGGCTGCCCAGCAAGTATTTTTCAAAGCAAAAGGCGCAAACATCTTCATAGCGCAATTCAGTTGCCTGGGGGACTGGAGGACAGTAATGGATGGTGGTCCATGGCTATTTCGCAATACGGCTATCATAATACAGGAGTATGGCAGTTTCAGTAACGTGAACGATTATAAGTTGGACAAAGTACCAGTCTGGGCAAGGATTGAGGGAATTCTGGACGGCTTGATGAGGAAGAGGGAGCTGGCAAAGAAGGTGGCTCGCAAGGTGGGATAACCGCCAATTACGGTGGTGGTCAATGAGGGGTTTATTAATACATCCAGGTACCTAAGGGCAAGAATCTTCTTAGATGTTCATGTCCCTTTGGTTAGGTTCGTGCCTATCACTCTAAAAGAGAGGAAGAAGTACTTGGTGTTTTATGAGAAGCTTCCAGATTACTGTTATTTCTATGGACGGATGGTACACCTTGTGGAGGAATGTGGTGACGGGGTACATGACCCGGCAGATTGTGAATGGGGGGAGTGGTTAATGTGGAACTTTGACAACTCTATGCCAAGGCAGAATTTGGGTAGAGGAGGAGGAAGAGGTGCTGGGGCGAGACAAGGAAGTGAGCCAGGGGGAGAGGAGGAGGAAGAGATGGTGGGGATAGAGGAGGACGTGATCCAGGGGTGGGGGAGGAAGAGGGGGTTGGGGAGGCTTTGGCCGAGGCAATCTGAACCATGATAGTAGTGAACATTCAGATGCAGATTACTTCACACAAGATGTTTGGTCTGCCAATGAGCTGGTGCCGAGGGGAGCAAGGAAGAGGTTAGCCAGTCAAGATGGGAATGTTAACGTTCGTGGACAGCTGGGAGTGCAGATCTCGCCGGGGATGGTGGCAGGGAAGGTTCTGCAGATTGAGGCAGCTCCTTCAACCCATGATGCAGACACTAGTACGCCGGGCAAAACCCAATTGTAAAGAGAAGGCGCCATGGGGATGGAGAAGACAGAGATGAAGAAGATCCATGACTGAGGCGGCATTCCAAGTGGATGCCCGCCAAACCCAATGAGAGCTCTGTGTTGGAACTATCGAGGGATAGGCGACCCCTCGATGGTTCGTGAGCTCTGGGAGCTCATTGTGGAGAGTGCGCTGTCGGTGGTATGCATTGTAGAGAATCAGTTGTCAAAGCAACGTGTAGAAGGCCTCACGGCCTTCTTGGGGTTTGAAGGTGGTTTCGCAGTGGGGAGCATGGGAAGGAGTGGAGGAATTGGACTGTTCTGGCGGCACGGTTTAAACTTGCGAGTGAAGAACTTTTCACGATATCATATTGATGCATGGGTGTCAGAGTTAGGAAAGGAAGATTGGAGGATCACTTGTTTCTACGGGGAGGCGAACAGGAGCTCGAGACAAAACACATGGGACACTATGACCAGGTTAAGAGGCGAGTCAACTTTACCTTGGTTATGCATAGGAGACTTCAATGAGATCTTGCACAAAGAGGAACAAATGGGCCCGAACGAGAGGGATTCAGCACAGATGGCGGGATTCCGAGAAGTAGTGGACATATGTGGTCTAAATGACTTGGGGTTTATTGGACTTGATTGGACATTCAAGAAGAAAGTGACGGAGGGACAATATTGTAGAGTCGGATTGGAAAGAGCACTTGCTACAACAGAATGGAGTATGATGTTCCCTTTTGCCTCGGTATGTCATCTTGTTGCAGAAAAATCGGACCATTCCCCTATTGTTTTGAGGACTGAGGTGGCAAATGACAATAGAAGGATGGGCACAAAGAAACTTTTCCGGTATGAGAAAATGTGGGAGCAACATGAAAATTTCTTTCCTATGATGGAAGAGACATGGCGAGTTGCTAGTACAACGGGGAGTGTGGAGGAGTTCCACAGGAAGCTTGAGGCCTTGTCACAATCACTTGCTGACTCGGGGGCGAAGAAGTTCGGACATGTAAGGAACGAGCTCAGGCAACTAAAAGCTAGGTTGCTTGAGCTTCAGTCCAAGGCTGCCTGAGTGGGCCCATTAGAGGAAGAAAAGACTATAGAAGATTGGATCGTCGAGCTTAATATTAGAGAGGAGATTATGCGGCGCCAAAGATCCAGAATTCAGTGGCTTGCTAAAGGGGATAGCAACACCAAGTTTTTTCACTTAAAAGCAAATGGTAGGTGCAGAAGAAATAGGATAACTGAATTGAGACGTGATGATGGGACTATGTGCACAGACCAGGAAGAAATTGGGAGCATGGCCACTGCTTTTTACAAAAATGTGTATGACTCTGAGCCTACTGTAGGAATGGAAGAGGTTCTCTCACATATCCCTAAAAAATTTGATGATAGTATGAATGCGATGCTTACTGCGGTTTACACTAAGAAGGAGGTAAAAGAGGCACTGTTTCAAATGTACCCTACCAAGGCCCCAGGTCCGGACGGTTTCCCTGCTCATTTCTTCCAGCGGAACTGGGGTGTTTGTGGTGATGAAGTCACGACGGTGGTCTTGCAAGTATTGAATGGGGAAGAGTCTCCGGAGGTGATTAATAGGACTTTCATAGTTTTGATCCCTAAGGTATTGAATCCAACCTCACTTACGCAATTTCGACCCATTAGCTTGTGCAATGTAATCTTTAAGATTATATACAAGGTGCATTCTAACCAGTTGAAGAAGATGTTGATGGAGATTATTTCACATGAACAATCTACTTTTGTACCTGGAAGACTTATCATAGATAACATAATTGTCGCTTATGAATGTCTGCATTTTATGAAGAGGTCTAGAAGCGAAGATAATTCTCACTGTGCCTGAAGCTTGATATGATGAAGGCGTATGATAGGGTAGAATGGAACTATCTAGAGGTTGTGATGCTAAAACTGGGCTTCGATCATGGCTGGGTTAAGAGAGTTATGAGATGTGTGTCCACTGTTGAAAGTGCGTTATATCGACTAGAGGGGGGTGAATAGGCGATTTTTATGAATTCTTCACTGAGGAATTTGCCGGTGAGGAAATTCCTTAGCGAAGAACTACTTGCAGTGGAATAAGTACTCAGAAGTAAGCATAACAGAATACAGACATAGTCATCATGATGAAATGAAGACAAGCACAGACTACAGAAAGCGTAATCACAGGATAACACAAGATGAAGACAAACAGACTGAAGAAATTGAACTGAGGAAATTGAGAAAGTCCTTAGTCAAAGTCTTCAAACATAGATATGAACAATCACTCGACACAGTAATGAGGAAATGAAAGAGTTGAGGAAATAGAACCAGTAAGGTTGGTGAAGACAATGATTTGGTAGACCAGTTCCAACTGCTGTCTCAGTTGTACGTCTGGTTGGAGCGGCTGAGTATTTAAACTCGAGGACACACAGTCTCGGACACCCAGTCGCCGAGCACGCAGCTCAGGACACCAAGTCGTCACCGTATTCTCCTTGAACTAAGGTCACACAGACCTCATCCAATCACTCGTGGTAAGTCTTCAGGCGACTTCCAAACCTTCATAGACTCGGTCACTCGGCGATCCACAATTCCTCTTGGATGCTCTAGACCATGACGCCTAACCGTCTGGAAGAAGCACAGTCTTCAAAGGTAACAAGCATCGGATCCACGCAGGATCAATCTCTTCAGTGATGCTCAATCACTTTGGGTTTGTAGGTGCTTGGGTTTGGGTTTTTCCTCGCTCGATGGTTTTCGCTCAAAGTCCTCGGAGGATGGGATGCTCTCAGATGACAAGTGTCGGTTTCTCTCCGAGCAACCAACCAGCTAGTGGTTGTAGAGGGCGGCTATTTATAGCATAGGGAGCAGCCTGACATGATAAGACATAAATGCCCTTCAATAATATGACCGTTAGGTGGATAAGATATTTTGGGACAGCTACCGCGTAGCACAGCAATGGTCGGAAATTTGACTCTCAAATTCCTCGGGGCTATCATGTTCCTCACTATGTAGGCAATCCAACTGGCGAATTCCTAACTCCTCAGTCAGAACAAATTCCTCAACGACCAGAAGAACTTCGTCTCTATCACTGAAGAAATTGACTGAACTGTATGAGATTTCCAAAGGCTTCACTCGAAGGGATTGGTAGGTGTAGGATATTGAGTTGAGCATCACATGGAAATTTTTCCTTAGTATTTCCTTGACCCCCTTTAACAGTACGGTGTTTCCTATGACTCAAGAAAGAGAAAACGAAACAACGAAAACAAAAGTCTTCACGCTTCATGTTCCTCAAATGAATACCAAGTCTTCAAGGTCACACCAATTTCTTCACTTTCGAAGTCTTCAGGAAGTCTTCAGAATATCAAAGTCTTCAGTCGAAGAACTTCATTTTTAGGGGTCGACTTTCTCTGTAAATATCAAACTCCTCATAGACTTATAGACCTATGTACATTCATAAACACATTAGTCCCTTAATCTATAAGTCTTCAATACACCAAAATCACTAAGGGGCACTAGATGCACTTACAATCTCCCCCTTTTTGGTGATTGATGACAATATAGGTTAAGTTTTCAACGGGGATAAACATATGAAGTGTAAGTACTGATATTGAGGAATTTGATTGCAAGATATAGAAGAACTCCCCCTGAAGATGTGCATAGTGAGGAATTTGCTTTTGAGGCAATGCACATTTGAAGAGTTGAATCATGGAGATCTCCCCCTATATGTTGTAATTCATACATGCATTCTACATATAATATGAAGAATTTGAAATGCATGATGAAATATGGTGACTGATGTAATTCAGCATGCGTGTATTAACATGTAACGAAGAATAAGCATGCAGAGGAACACATCAAAAGTATCAGAGCACCATCGGGTTTAAGATTATAACTCGATCCAATAAAAGTTTCAGAAGAGCGAGAGTTGTAACTTAGCAGAAAAAACGCCCATATAATAGACCCGCTTGAAGACTAACTCAAATTTCTCCCCCTTTGTCATCGAATGACCAAAAGGATCGAAATTGAGGACTAACGCCCCTGAAGAATATCAAGTTGATGGAGGAGCGACAGCATTGTCGGGGTCAGTTGTCTTAGTAGGGCCTGCCGCAGTGTCATCCAAGTCTTCATTTTCATCAGTGTCGCGCGATGAAGAATAGGAGCTGGCCACCAAGGAAGGAACCTTGACCTTCTTGAATTTCTTTGGTGGAGGTGCAGACCAGTCAAATTCTTCCTTCAGACCCATTTGCTTCAGATCTTCTGCGCTGTAGACATGAGATAGAACAGCCCAAGTATGGTTGAAGGTTTCATGGAGGTACTAGTGGTTTTTCTTCATTGCATTGTGTGTTGAGGTCATGTTGTGAAGAATTGAACCAAACTGACGCTTGACCCACTGATGATTGCGATCAACTTTCTGATGAAGACTGAGGAGTAATTCACGATCAGTCATCACCCTGGGTGCTGTGGCTTGAGGATTTTGCTTGGCAGAAGTGTTGGCGGCAGAGTCATGTGTGGCAGAGTCATCATTGGTGGAGTAGGATGCAGCCTTGCGAAATTTACCATCCAATGGACGAATGCCTTCATCTATCACAGCAGTTGCCTTGCCTTTGTCATCAGCTGAGGAAAATGTCCGTTTGAGGACTTCAATTGGAGGTAAGTAGCTGCCGTGGTTCAGAGTATCAGCCTTGTAATTGAGTGAAGACCTTGTCATGATGAACCTCATAATCCATGGTGCATAAGGCTTCAGCTCAAATGGTGACATAGCAATATTCGCCAGAGTCCTCATGAAGAAATCATGGAAGTTGACGGGAACGCCATGAATGATATTGAAAAGCACATTCTTCATGATGCCAACGACTTCTTCATCATTTGAGTCATGGCCTTTGATAGGACTCATTGTCTTTGTCAGAATGCGATAGACAGTTCGTGGCACATACAGTAATTCCTTGACGAGGAATTTGGTTCGAGGGGCCTGCCCTGGCTTCAAAGGCTTCATCAGCACTTGCATGTAATGATTTGTAAGCTCAGGTTCGTTGTAGATGCAACGAGCACCTTCAAGGGGAGGACTGAGTGGGAGGGCACGAAGTAGTTCAGTTGTTGGTGCCTTGTAGTGAGTATTTTCTGACATCCAGTCCAGCACCCATGAGTTCACATCTTCAGAATTTCCTGTGATGTGCAGCGTCGCATAGAATTGAAGAATGAGTTCTTCATTCCAATCACAGATGTCAGTGCAGAAATTCAGCAATCCAGCATCGTGAAGAACACTGAGGACTGTCTTGAAGCTCGGCAGAGATTCCATGTCCACGTGAGGAATGTGTGCATGATCGAAGACTTTGTCTTTGTTGAATAGCACTAAGGAATAGAAATTGGCTTGACTAGCAGTCCAGAAACGCCTCTTCCTTATGCGAGCAGAATCATAAGGGTTGTAATCAGTGAAGAAAACATGCTCGCTAAAGAAATCTTCAGCCTTGAACTTTTGCTTTGTTGAGAGTGGATTCTTTAGCTTTGGCAGTGGAGTGTCAGTGAGTTGCATCACGACCTCAGGAATTGCAACCTCAGGTTCGTCAGGCTGAGGAATTTCTGGTTCCTCTTCAGTGGCAGTCTGCGTGTTCAAAGGATCAGCAGCAACAGTTTCTTCGGCACTAGTGGCTGGAATTTCTTCATGCACAGACGAGGTGGGATGAGTTTCTTCAGAGCCCATTTAAACGGTTGGTGCAGGGGACTGAGGAATTTGTTGTAGTGGGGTGAAGAGTGGAGAATTGGAGTGCTGACTGTCCCAAAGAGCATCGTTCATCACTGGCGTAGTGCATCCAATATTCACGTCTTCATCTTCAATTTCTTCAACACCAGAGTCTTCAGCTGTGAACTGAGGCATTGGTGAGGATACAACAGGTGTAGAAGGGATCGCATCCACTTCAATTTCTTCATCAATCTGCTCTGACGAAGCAGCAGAATGATTTTCTTCATCAGATCCGCTAGGGATCACATATTCTTCACCAAAAGGAACAAGGTCCTTTGATGGCATGGTGGAAATCAGAACAGCATCAATAGGATTTTCAAACGAGCTGGTCATAGGCTTCATTCTCTTTGGAGTTGATGATTCTGAAGCAGCTGATGCTTTCCTTTTCTTCACTGCACCTTGCTCTGCAGCCTTGGTCTTCTTCACATCTGATGCAGATGGAAGGATAGGAGTTAGTGTAGGCGCGGGAGGAGCTGAGGAATATGTTTGAATTTCCTCAGGCGCAATTGTTGCAGTTGCCCTGACTTCTTCAGTTTGTTCAGGCGCACCACTAGTGGATGCCCTGGCAATTTCTTCAGCGGCTGGAATGGAGTCATCAGCCTTGGAACTAGCATTTCCTTCAGCAGGCTGAAAATCATCAGCGGTGCTGGCATGTTCTTCAGTAGGCTGAGCAGAGGCTCCAGCCTGAGGAACTTCTTGTTGCGTTGAAGCTACAACATTGGTGAGCTTCTTAGACAGGTTGACAAATCTGACTTTGGCTCCTTGCCAATCATCATAATAAGCATCGAAGTCATCGCTGAGGGCTTTGATTTCAGACTGGATCTTAAGGAGTTCATCAGTTGTCATTTTGACAATGTTTTTCCTCAGGAACTTATCTTTCCTGAACAGAGCCTTCTTGATTTTCCTAGCCTTCTCAAATTTCCATTTTTCTTCAGTGATGAAATGAGTCAGCATATGACTTTGGCCAGGAGTCAAATGAAAATCAGGCATAGGGGTGTCTGGATCCTTGTGCCAGAGATCAATGTAATCGAGGATCGCCCTTGGATCCAAAAGCAGTGGCACAGGTGTGCCTTTGGCTCTAGCGGCCCTTTCTTGTCTGTCTTTGATGATTTCTGCAAGTTCATCATCATCAGCTTCATCGTCAGATGGCACTTGGAAGGCAACCTGTTTCTTCTTCATACTTGGCCGAGGACCTCGACCAGCCGTTGCCTTTGTCTTCACCAGAGTGGGGCCTGATGAAGAGTTTGGTGCAGCTGAGGAACTTGCTGAGACACCAGAGGCAATAGTGATGTCTGCAGTCCTTTGGCACGTGGCCAGATGTATAGGTGCTGAGGACTTTGCCGGAGCAGCTGAGGACTTTGGGGGATGAGCTAAGGATTTTGGAGGAGCAGGAGTAGCATGAGGAACTGGCCGTGAGGGCTTTGAAGAATCTGGACGTGAGGGCATTTCTGAGGAACTTGGCCGTGAGGGCACAGTTGGTGAAGCACTTGGCTTGTGAGCAGGCTTCTTTGCCATTGATTTTCTAGGCTTGACAGAGGCCTCAGTGGCGGCAGTAGTAGCAGAGTCTTCATTGAATTTCCTCACTGCTTCTTTGGCTTGTCTCGCCAACTTGGCTTGGTGTTCGGCCCATTCTTCAGGAAAATCCTCACCACGCTTGATGCTGGTGGGACCAGCTTCTTGGCAGGTGCCAATGGAGCTCTTGGGCATGGAGGATCTAGTGCGAATTTATTCATATACTTTGGAATAACATACCTGTACTCCCTCCATTATCTTGCCCATCTCCTTTCAATCCTTTGTATGCGCATCTTGCGCTGATTTTTGTTTTCCATTCCAAACTTGGCCTCATCAGGTGTGCAATAGTCGGCTGAAAGTGCGTTATATCGACTAGAGGGGGGGTGAATAGGCGATTTTTATGAATTCTTCACTGAGGAATTTGCCGGTGAGGAAATTCCTTAGCGAAGAACTACTAGGAGCGGAATAAGTACTCAGAAGTAAGCATAACAGGATACAGACATAGTCATCATGATGAAATGAAGACAAGCACAGAGTACAGGAAGCGTAAACACAGGATAACACAAGATGAAGACAAATAGACTGAAGAAATTGAACTGAGGAAATTGAGAAAGTCTTCAGTCAAAGTCTTCAAACACAGATATGAACAATCACTCAACACAGTAATGAGGAAATGAAAGAGTTGAGGAAATAGAACCAGTAAGGTTGGTGAAGACAATGATTTGGTAGACCAGTTCCAACTGCTGTCTCAGTTGTACGTCTGGTTGGAGCGGCTGAGTATTTAAACTCGAGGACACACAGTCCCGGACACCCAGTCACTGAGCACACAGCTCAGGACACTAAGTCCTCACCGTATTCTCCTTTAACTAAGGTCACACAGACCTCGTCCAATCACTCGTGGTAAGCCTTCAGGCGACTTCCAAACCTTCATAGACTCGGTCACTCGGCGATCCACAATTCCTCTTGGATGCTCTAGACCATGACGCCTAACTGTCTGGAAGAAGCACAGTCTTCAAAGGTAACAAGCGTCCACGCAGGATCAATCTCTTCAGTGATGCTCAATCACTTTGGGGTTTGTAGGTGTTTGGGTTTGGGTTTTTCCTCACTCGATGATTTTCACTCAAAGTCCTCGGAGGATGGGTTGCTCTCAAATGACAAGTGTCAGTTTCTCTCGGAGCAGCCAACCAGCTAGTGGTTGTAGGGGGCGGCTATTTATAGCCTAGGGAGCAGCCCGACATGATAAGACATAAATGCCCTTGTCTGATATGACCGTTAGGTGGATAAGATATTTTGGGATAGCTGGCGCGTAGCACAGCAATGGTCGGAAAATTGACTCTCAAATTCCTTAGGGCTATCATGTTCCTCCCTGTGTAGGAAATCCGCACTGGCGAATTCCTAACTCCTCAGTCAGAACAAATTCCTCAGCGACCAGAAAAACTTCATCTCTGTCACTGAAGAAATTGAATGAACTGTATGAGATTTTCAAAGGCTTCACTCAAAGGGTTTGGTAGGTGTAGGATTTTGAGTTCAGCATCACATGGAAATTTTTCCTTAGTATTTCCTCGACCCCCTTTAACAGTACGGTGTTTCCTATGACTCAAGAAAGAGAAAAACAAAACTATGAAAATGAAGTCTTCAAGCTTCATATTCCTCGCATGAATATCAAGTCTTCACGGACACACCAATTTCTTCACTTTCAAAGTCTTCATGAAAGTCTTCAGAAATACCAAAATCTTCAGTCGAAGATATTCATTTTTAGGGGTCGACTTTCCCTGTAAATATCAAACTCCTCATAGACTTATAGACCTGTGTACACTCATAAACACATTAGTCCCTTAACCTGTAAGTCTTCAATACACCAAAATCACTAAGGGGCAGTAGATGCACTTACAATCTCCCCCTTTTTGGTGATTGATGACAATATAGGTTAAGTTTTCAACGGGGGTAAACATATGAAGTGTAAGTACTGATATTGAGGAATTTGATTGCAAGATATAGAAGAACTCCCCCTGAAGATGTGCATAGTGAGGAAATTGCTTTTGAAGCAATGCACATTTGAAGAGTTAAATCATGGAGATCTCCCCCTATATCTTGTAATTCATACACGCATTTGACATATAATATGAAGAATTTGAAATGCATGATGAAATATGGTGCCTGATGAAATTTAGCATGCGTGCAATAATGTTAATGAGGAATAAGCATGCAGAATAACGTATCAAGAGTATCAAAGCATAGTGCATCAAAAGTATCAGGGCACCATCCGGTTTAAGATTACAACTCGATCCAATAAAGTTTCAAAAGAATGAGAGTTGTAACTTAGCAAAAACGCCCATATAATAGACCCGCTTGAAGACTAACTCAAATTTCTCCCCCTTTGTCATTGAATGACCAAAAGGGTCGAAACTGAGGACTAACACCCCTGTAGAATATCAAGTTGATGGAGAAGCGCCAGCATCGGGGTCGGTTGTCGTAGTAGGACCTGCCGTAGTGTCGTTTAAGTCTTCATATTCATCAGTCTCGCGCGATGAGGAATAGGAGCTGGCCACCAAGGAAGGAACCTTGACCTTCTTGAATTTCTTCGGTGGAGGTGCAGACCAATCAAATTCTTTCTTGAGACCCATATTCTTCAGATCTGTAGTGCTGTAGATATGTGATAGAACAGCCTAGGTACGGTTGAAGGTGTCATGGAGGTAGTAGTGGTTTTTCTTCACTGCATTGTGTGTTGAGGTCATGTTGTGAAGAATTGAACCAAACTGACGATTGACCCATTTATGATTGCGATCAACTTTCTGATGAAGACTGAGAAGTAACTCACGATCAGTCATCACCCTGGGTGCTGTGGCTTGAGGATTTTGCTTGGCGGCAGAGTCATGTGTGGCAGAGTCATCATTGGTGGAGTAGGATGCAGCCTTGCGAAATTAACCATCAAATGGACGAATGCCTTCATCTATCATAGCAGTTGCCTTGCCTTTGTCATCAGCTGAGGAATATGTCCATTTGAGGACTTCAATCGGAGGCAAGTAGCTGCCATGGTTCAAAGTGTCAGCTTTGTAATTTAGTGAAGCCCTTGTCCTGATGAATCTCATAATCCATGGTGCATAAGGCTTCAGCTCAAATGGTGACATAGCAATATTCGCTAGAGTCCTCATGAAGAAATCATGGAAGTTGACGGGAACGCCATGAATGATATTGAAAAGCATATTCTTCGTGATGCCAACGACCTCTTCATCATTTGAGTCGTGGCCTTTGATAGGACTCATTGTCTTCGTTAGAATGCGATAGACAGTCTGAGTCACATACAGTAATTCCCTGACGAGGAATTTGGTTCGAGGGGCTTGCCCTGGCTTCAAAGACTTCATCAGCACTTGCATGTAATGATTTGAATGTTCAGGTTCACTGTAGACACAACGAGCACCGTCAAGGGGAGGACTGAGTGGTAAGACACGAAGCAATTCAGTAGCTAGTGCCTTGTAATGAGTATTTTTAGACATCCAGTCCAGCACCCATGAATTCACATCTTCAGAATTTCCTGTGATGTGCAACGTTGCATAGAATTGAAGAATGAGTTCTTCATTCCAATCACAGACGTCAGTGCAGAAATTTAACAGCCCAGCATCATGAAGAACACTGAGGACTGGCTCGAAGCACGACAGAGACTCCATGTCCACATGAGGAATATGTTCATGATCGAAGACTTTGTCTTTGTTGAACAGTACTGAGGAATAGAAATTGGCTTGACTAGCAGTCCAGAAATGCCTCTTCCTTATGCGAGCAGAGTCATAGGGGTTATAGTCAGTGAAGAACACATGCTCGCTGAAGAAATCTTCAGCCTTGAACTTTTGCTTCTTTGAGAATGGATCCGTCGGCTTGGGCACTGGAGTGTCAGTGAGTTGCATCACAACCTCAAGAATCGCAAACTCAGGTTCTTCAGGCTGAGGAATTTCTGGTTCCTCTTCAGTTGCAGTCTGCGTGTGCAAAGGATCAGCAACAGCAGTTTCTTCAGCACTAGCGACTGGAGTTTCTTCATGGACAGATGAAGTGGGATGAGTTTCTTCAGAGCCCATTTGAACAGTTGGTGCAGGGGCTTGAGGTATTTGTTGAAGTGGGGTGAAGAGTGGGGAATTGGGGTGCCGACTTTCCCAAAAATCATCATTCATCACGGGCGTTGTGCAGCCAATGTCCACGTCTTCATCTTCATTTTCTTCAATGCCAGCCTCTTCAGCTGTGAACTGAGGCATTAGCGAGGAAGCAACAATTGTTGAAGGGATCGTATCCACTTCAATTTCTTCATCAACCTGCTCTGACGAAGCAGCAGATTGAGGTTCTTCATCAGATCCGCTAGGGATCACATATTCTTCACCATAAGGAACAAGGTCCTTTGATGGCATGGTGGAAATTGGAACAACATCAATTGGATTTTCAATCGAGCTTGTCAGAGACTTCATCTTCTTTGGAGCTGAAGATTCTGAAGCACTGGATGCTTTCCTTTTCTTCACTGCAGCTCGCTTTGCAGCCTTGGTCTTCCTCACATCTGATGCAGATGGAAGAATAGGAGATGGTGTAGGCGCTGGAGGAGCTGAGGAATCTGGTTGAATTTCCTCCGGCACAACTGATGCAGTTGCCCTGACTTCTTCAGTTTCATCAGGCGCACCACTAGTGGATGCCCTGGCAATTTCTTCAGCGGCTGGATTGGAGTCATCAGCCCTAGAACTAGCATTTTCATCAGCAGCCTGAATGTCATCAGCGGTGCTGGCATGTTCTTAAGTTGGCTGAGCAGAAGCTTCAGCTTGAGGAATTTCTTGTTGCGATGGGGCTGCAACATTTGTGAATTTCTCAATCAGTTTCACAAACCTGACTTTGGCTCCTTGCCAATCAGCATAGTAAGCATTGAAATCATCGCTGAGGGCTTTGATTTCATCTTGGATCTTGAGGAGTTCATGAGTTGTCATATTGACAACGTGTTTCTTCAGGAACTCTCCTTTCTGAACTGAGCCTTCTTGATCTGCCTGGCCTTCTCAAATTTCCATTTCTCTTCAGTGATGAAATGGGTCAGCATGTGACTTTGACCAGGAGACAAATTGAAATCAGGCATAGGAGTGTTTGGGTCTTTGTGCCAGAGATCAATGTAATCTAGGATCGCCCTTGGATCCAAAAGCAGTGGCACAGGTGTGCCTTTGGCTCTAGCGGCCCTTTCTTGTTGGTCTCTGATGATTTCCGCAAGTTCATCATCATCAGCTTCATCCTCAGATGGCACTTGGAAGGTGTCAGTGTCAAAACCGGCGGATCTCGGGTAGGGGGTCCCGATCTGTGCGTCTAGGCGGATGGTAATAGGAGACGAGGGACATGATGTTTTTACCCAGGTTCGGGCCCTCTTGATGGAGGTAAAACCCTAGGTCCCGCTTGATTAATATTGATGATGTGGGTTACAAGAGTAGATCTACCACAAGATCAAGGAGGCTAAACCCTAGGAGCTAGCCTATGGTATGATTGTTGTTCGTCCTATGGACTAAGGCCATCCGGTTTATATAGACACCGGAGAGGGCTAGGGTTAGACAAAGTCGGTTACAAAGGTAGGAGATCTACATATCCGTATCGCCAAGCTTGCCTTCCACGCCAAGGAAAGTCCCATCCGGACACGGGACGAAGTCTTCAATCTTGTATCTTCATAGTCTTGGAGTCCGGCCGATGATGATAGTTCGGCTATCCGGACACCCCCTAGTCCGGAACTCCCTCAGTAGCCCCTGAACCAGGCTTCAATGACGACGAGTCCGGCGTGCATATTGTCTTCGGCATTGCAAGGCGGGTTCCTCCTCCGAATAATTTATAGAAGATTGTGAACACCAGGATAGTGTCCAGCTCTGCAAAAAAATAAATTCCACATACCACCCTAGAGAGAATTATATTACACAAGATCAATCTGCTGACGTATTCTGTGGCGTGACGTCACACCACTTCCAAGCCTTTACTCGAATTGTTTTTATTGTTCCACCTTAGCGCGTTTAGCGAGGAGGTTTCCTTGGCATGTCCTGTCGAAGCAGAGATCGTGTTCCCCTTATTCCGGGATTCCCATCAATACGGGCGTGGGTAACCCAACCGCGCCATTGATTGTGACGCTTGGGAGATAAGGGAGTTTTACCAGGCCGGTGGGGACGCGTGTTTCTGTCCGCCCATATAAGCGGATAAAGATCCAACCTTTTTACCTGCGCCTTCTTCCTCCTTAGCTTATCCATCTCTGTGAACTCGAGCTCCAGCGCCCAAGTCCGCACTTCTCACCTCAACCTTCTCCAACTATGTCCGGAGCGGGAGGCAAGTGGATGGCCTCCTCCGTCACGGAGGGGCAGATCCAGAAGCTGCGCGACGCCGGATACTTGTCCAGCGACATCGCACATCGGCTCCCCGATGAGGGAGAGCTCATCCCCACCCCCAGGCCCCATGAGAGGGTAGTGTTTCTTCCCCATTTCCTCCGCGGACTGGGCTTCCCACTTCATCCCTTCGTCCGGGGGCTCATGTTCTACTACGGCCTGGATTTCCATGATCTGGCCCCGAATTTCATCCTCAACATCTCGGCGTTTATCGTCGTGTGCGAGGCCTTCCTCTGCATCCAGCCCCACTTCGGCTTGTGGCTCAAGACCTTCAGTGTCAAGCCGAAGGTTGTGAAGGGCAGCCAAGCGGAGTGCGGAGGCGCTATGGTGGGCAGGATGTCCCACGTTACGTGGCTGGAAGGCACTTTCGTGGAAACCATCAAGGGGTGGCAATCGGGGTGGTTCTACATCACCGAGTCGCGTGACGCCGATTGGGCAGCGGCCCCCGAATTCAGATCCGGCATCCCTACACGGCTCACCTCCTGGAAAGAGAGTGGCCTGATTTGGGGGAATTCGGAGGAGCTGACCGGACTCCAAGCCTGTATCCAGAAGCTGGTGGACAAGAAGCTCAAGCTTGTCAACGTAGTCTAGGTCATGCTCATCCGCCGGATTCTCCCGTGCCAACGATGGGGTTTCAACATGTGGGAGTTCAATCCAGCGCAGCACCAGACACTGAGCGGGCTCTTCGACACTACGTACGAAGATGTCTGGAAGGTGCTATTCAAGGGCGCCGAAGCTCTCGCATCCGCTACCGAAGATCGCGGATTCCGCTCGCAGCGCCCGGCTGACGAGGTAAATGATTTTGCAACTTGCTTTCCATAGTTTGACTCTATGCGGGATCTAAACTCCCTTTACCTTTGACAGGACTCGCTAGCGAAGGCCGAACGGACTATCTGTCCGGCCCCATTGCCAGAGGACCCAGCGGACGCCCACCTGACAGGGCTGCTGGCTCCGGCACCCCACGTGGTGCCGGAGAAGAAGGCCAAGAAGAAGGCCACGGGGACTCAGAAGAGTTCCCGTTTTTAGGTGCTATCGGACGATGAATCCGAGGCCGACTCCTCCCACCAAGGCGAGGAGGAGAAGAAAGCCTCTCCCCCAGCGGGGGAGGGAAGAAAAGGAAGGCCTCCCCAACAAGGGAGGCCTAAGCGTCCAAGAAGGGAAAAACTCTTCCCCCGGACCGCTCCGCCAACGCAGGTGACGACGACAAGGACTGGCCTCCAAGGGCCAAGCCCCTGGCGAGATCGTAAGTATCCGGACTCCTGAATAACTTCAAGGTTTTTTCTTTTCACCACATAATGTCTTTCTAATGCCGCATACAACCCTGCAGTCCGCCCAAGGATGATCTTCCTGTTTCGTCGAGCGGGTCCTTGGGTGCGTCGGATATGGATTCCCTTCCGACTGCCTCCACCCCTAGTTCCGCGGACGACGCCGAGGTGGGGTCCCAGGAAGGGACCTACCAGGAGGAGGAGGCCCCGGAGGTGTCACAGGACAACCTCCCGGACTTTGCGCCGGACTCGGCCCCGGAGGCCACAGTGGCTCCGGAGTCCGGTGGGCGACCCCTTCGTAAGAAGGGCAAGACCGCGACGCCGGCTGCCTCCGTCAAACCGAAGGTGCCGGATAATTTGCTGGAGGCGCTCAATGGCGCCTCCATCGAAGAGGAACACCGCACTGTTATGAGTGCGGGGATTCAGAAGGTTTAGCTCGCCAAGAGCGGGCTGACCGAAGCCTGCAGCAGCCTTCTAACAGGCTTTGAGGTAAGAATTTCAATATATGTAAAATGGTACCGCATAGACAGTAGCCCCTGATGCTCGGTTCGGTGTTCGGAAAGAAAAGCCGGACTAAGGATCTTTAGAAAGATAAACGCATGAGTCATGAAAATATGTCAATATGGGATTGCAGGCTGTGCTGCTGACCTCCGCCGCACTGACTGCGGAGGTCAATACTTTGAAGAAAAACCTCGAGCGGTCCGAGAACGAGCTCGGCCGTGCCAAGAAGCAGCTCGAGGAAAAAGAAGGTGAGTAATACCTTATGAAAATTGTACCTTACAGAAAAGGATTTGGTTGCAAGAAAAATGACAAGGATAACTTGGGTATTGCAGGGGCCACTAACGAGGTGGCGACCCTGAAGGAGGCAGTGGCCGCGGCCGAACGCAATGCGGCCGTGGAGCGCACCGAGCGAGAGAAACAGGAGGCACGGGTGGCGGAGGTACAGCAAGAGCTCCAGGATCTCGTGAAAAAACAGGAGAGCTTGGAGCGTGACTCGAAGACTCGAGAGTCTGAGCTTGCAACGGCTCTTGAGAATGCCAAAACCGCTAAGGCCAAAGCCTACAAGGCCCTCCAGGAGATTGAGGCGATGAACAAAATAGCAGCGGGTAAGGCATTTTTCATGCAAAGTAAGCATGTGAGTGTTAATTACCTGTTGCTTACCCGAATTCGAAGCTCTCCAGGAGCGTTCGCAGATCTTCCTTGCAGCGTGGCCGATGCTGCCGCATTTTACCGGGCCGAGGAGGGGAGCTCGACGGAGAAGGTCTTCTGGTCTCAGTATGCTGAGGCCGGACATCTGGTGCCCCTTAGCGACCAGCTGAAGCAGCTGGTCGAGCTCCACAAGGCGGCCGAACAGGCCATGAAGGGCCTCATAGTTCGGTTGTGGCCGAAGGAGGCCATGCCTGGGAGCTACTTCGGCCTAGTGCGGCGGCTGGTGGATGCGTGCCCGTGGGTTGAAGTCATCAAGCATTCCGCTTGTATTGAAGGTGCCCGCCGGGCCCTTGCCCGCGCAAAGGTGCACTGGGGCAAGATGGATGCCCAGAAGCTCGTGACGGACCCACCACCAGAGGGCAAGGAGCATCGCACGCCCGAGATGTATTATAAGAGTGTGCTGAAGGGCGCCCGCACTATTGCGGGTGAGTGCTCCAAAGATGTAATATTTGAGTAGACTCGCATTTTGTTATCCTATGCGCTGAAAACTTGGTTCATATGCGCTAAGCAACGCTTGTTAATTTAAAATATTACCTTCTGTGCGGCTGTTTATCAAATCTGAGAGATGGCAAGTCGTCGGCTTCGGCCCCCATGCCACGAGTGCTGGGGTGTTCGGGATAAACTCGAGCGCTCTTGTTCACATTTTTGGAGGCGCTCGACACAGCGAACAAGGCAACCGGACTTATAATGCTTGAACACTCTCACTTAGCCATAGAATTCTATAATTTTAAATTTCGGCGAAGCCCCTAGTCTTCGGAAGGCCGAATTTAGGGCGCTATCCACGCCTTGGCCAGACAGTATCCGGCTCCTCGCTCTAAGCGGCATAAGTCTTTAAGGACTCGCAAAAAACCTCTCGAACAGCGACCGGCTCTCGCCTCATCATGACGATCAGTTTTAGCTTTCTCCACTGAGGCGTTAACCCAGCTCAACTGGGGCGCAATCGCAGTGGTTCTCCCAGTGCTACCTTAGCCGATATAACGGAACGTAAGGTACCAAAACATGGGAGCCGGGCAAACCCAACTATTGACCCAAGACATGATTCGGAGCCGCTGCATATAGTGCTATAAGTTCGGGGTGCCGCACTTGTGAAAGTGTTCGGACTCATCACACCATGATTCGGGGAACATAAGCCCCTGATGTGTATTAGTCGTACCAAAGTGTACGAATGCAGTATGCCGTGAATGAACATATGTATGAAAAGGAAATGCAATTATAAGCAAAAAGGTGCTGCATTGTTTTATTCAATAAGTGCTGCTACGGATGCAGAACGATACAAATAGTGCGATAAGCAAGGTATGGGACTGTTAAACATGTCCCCCTCCAGGGGTAGGCTGCAGATTGGTGTATAAAAATGCTCGTAACGGAGACCACCTGTATATTTGTTGTAGCCTTTATCCTTCACTGGCTGTTGCATTGTGAGTTCGGCAGATCTGCTGCCGGACAGGGCCTCTGACAAATGGAGTCATGTGTGTAAAAAATAAAAGGTAAAAAGAAAAGAAAAAAGAACGACACACTTGAGAGCCCTTGGTGTGGTTTAGCCGTAGTCTGGGTTTATCGTGGTCGTGCCCCTCTCCCCATGCCCATGGTATCTTCAGAGCGTAATGGTGTACGCGAAGGACTTGCTTTAACGTTTCGCAGGAGCTGGGGTTGGGGCCGCACTGCTACGCGTGCCCGGAACGTGCCAGGTGGTCTTGTTGTAAGTTACTTCGGGCGCGCTTAGCTGTGTCCGGCCGCTTAAAGGCCGGACTCGAGAATTGCCTTAAGAGGCTGCATTGCACTTCTGCCGCGAGAGCCGCTGTATGTTCCTCCGTGAAGAGAGAACGTTCAGTGTTTCCGTTGACCGTGATGACTCCTCGACGGCCTGGCATCTTGAGCTTGAGGTATGCGTAGTGCGGCACCGCGTTGAACTTTGCAAACCCAGTACGTCCGAGCAAGGCATGATAGCCGCTGCGGAACGGGACTATGTCGAAGATTAACTCCTCGCTTCGGAAGTTATCCGGGGATCCGAAGACAACTTCCAATGTAATTGAGCCTGTACAATTGGCTTCTACACCTGGTATGACGCCTTTAAAGGTCGTTTTGGTAGGTTTAATCCTTGAGGGGTCTATGCCCATTTTGCACACTGTATCCTGGTAAAGCAGGTTCAGGCTGCTGCCGCCGTCCATCAGGACTCTGGTTAGGTGAAATCCATCGACGATTGGGTCTAAGACCAGCGCGGTGAATCCGCCGTGGCAGATGCTGGTGGGGTGGTCCCTTCTGTCAAAAGTGATCGGGCAGGAGGACCATGGATTGAACTTCGGGGCAACTGGCTCCATCGCGTACACATCCCTGAGTGCACGCTTCCGCTCCCTTTTGGGTATGTGCGTTGCGTATATCATGTTCACCGTCCGCACCTGTGGGGGGAAACCCTTCTGTCCTCTATTGTTCAGCGGTTGGGTCTCGTCCTCGTCATCGCTATGTGGCCCCTTGTCATTGTTTTCGGCAATTAACTTGCCTGCCTGCTTGAATACCCAACAGTCCCTGTTGGTGTGGTTAGCTGGCTTTTCGGGGCTGCCGTGTATCTGGCACAAGCGGTCGAGTATTCGGTCCAAATTGGACGGGCCCGGAGTAGTTCTTTTGAATGGCTTTTTCTGCTGACCGGGTTTAGAGCCTCTGAATCCGGCATTGACTGTCGTATCCTCAATATGATCGCTGTTAATGCGGCGTTTGTTTTTGTTGCGACGCAGCCTGCCATTTCGGTCCTTGAAGTCCGGACTGCCAGAATTTTTGCTGAGGTTGTTGCTGCATGCTAGCCAGCTCTCCTCACCCGCGCAGAAGCGGGTCATGAGTGATGTGAGGGCTGCCATGGATTTCGGCTTTTCCTGTCCCAGGTGCCGGGCAAGCCACTCATCGCGGATGTTATGCTTGAAGGCCGCGAGGGCCTCCGCATCCGGACAGTCGACGATTTGGTTTTTCTTGGTTAAGAACCGTGTCCAGAATTGCCTGGCCGATTCGTCTGGCTACTGAATTATGTGGCTTAGGTCATCAGCGTCTGGTGGTTGCACATAAGTGCCCTGGAAGTTATCGAGGAATGCGGCTTCCAGGTCCTCCCAACTCCCAATTGACTCTGCTGGTAGGCTGTTGAGCCAATGCCGGGCTGGTCCTTTAAGCTTGAGGGGGAGGTATTTGATGGCGTGAAGATCGTCACCGCAGGCCATGTGGATGTGAAGGAGATAGTCTTCAATCCAAACCGCGGGGTCTGTTGTGCCATCGTAGGATTCAATATTGACGGGTTTAAACCCTTCGGTGATTTGATGATCCATTACTTCATCTGTGAAGCATAGTGGGTGTGCGGCGCCTCTGTACTGGGCAATATCACGACGGAGCTCAAGGGAGCTTGGTCTATTTTGTTCGGCCCGGCCGGTCTTACTGTGTCCGACGCAACAATTGTCGTCATGTATCGTGGGACACACACGCGATCCATAGATCGATCTTGATTGTCTTGCCTTATCCTCCAATATATCTCGCAAGTCCGGAGTGTTCCCCTGTGGTCGTGTGCTTTTCGAGCGATGCCGGGGTACGGGTCTGGTGAAGGGCCTAGAGGCCACTCTGTCACGACCACAGGGTGGTCGGTCAGCCGTATTGTCTCCTGGTGATGCGGGTTCGTAAGCCTCCTCCTCTAATCGGGGGAGCAGCTTGCATTTAGGGTAGCTTTTGGAGGGGCGTTCGAGCTCATGCTCTTCGGCCGCGAGGACTTCAGTCCATCTGTCGGCTAGTAGATCCTGATCGGCTCTAAGCTGTTGCTGCTTTTTCTTGAGGCTGTTCGCCGTGGCCATAAGCCTGCGTTTAAAACGCTCTTGTTCAATGGGATCCTCAGGCACGACGAATTCGTCATCGTCGAGGCTCGCTTCGTCTCCGGAGGGAGGCGTATAATCCTTTGCCTCTTCTCATGCCGCTCTTTCATAAAGGCTGGCGTCTCCGTCCTCCTGCGCTGCATCTTGCTGGAGCGGGTTGTCTTCGGCACTGTCCGGTGTATTATTGTCTCCGGTGCCGGAGTCTTCATTTTTGCTGTGGCGGGATTTAGAGCGGCCCCGCTGACGCCGGCGCTTGGGATGCTTTTTGGAGGGGTCATCCTCCTCTGTTCCTTCGCCATTCCCATCTTTTGGGATATCCACCATGTATATGTCATACGATGAGGTGGTTGTCCAGTGCCCAGTGGGCGCTGGTTCTTGGTCGTCTCCGGCGTCGTCGTCCATACCGTCGATGTCCTCGGAGTCGTAGTCTAGCATGTCGGTTAAATCATCGACAGCGGCTACCAAGTGGGTGGTGGGTGGGCTTTGAATTTCTTTGTCGTCCGCATCCCAACCGTCCTGACCGCAGTCCGGCTAGGGCTCTCCTGATAATGAGAGATATTTTAGCGAACTCAAGATGTCGCCGAAAGGTGAGTGTTGAAAGACGTCCGCTGCGATGAACTCCATGATCGGCGCCCAATCGGATTCGATCAGGGCGGGCGCGGGAGGTTCGGAGTCCGGCGAGGAGTCCGGCACCTTGGAGTCACGAGCTTTATGAGGGACAAAGTCAGTGCTCGGATCTATCACCGTAGAGGTTGCAGCCCCCAAGGTGGTGTCCAGGCATCCATCCTCGATCTGCGGAGTTGGCTCTGAATTGAAGATCGGAGCGGTTTCGAGTGCAGCCTCGAAGGTACGGTCCGGCTGCAGAGCTAAATCATGCTCGCCGCGACAGTGCAGCACGCTCGGCTGTGGCTCGATCCTATTGAGGATCAAGTCCCTGCGGATGTCAGCCGTGAAGTTCAAACTTCCAAATCTGACCTAACGGCCAGGGGCGTAGCTTTCGATCTGCTCCAGTTGGCCAAGCGAATTGGCCCGCAGTGCAACGCCGCCGAATACAAAGATTTGTTCGGGGAGGAAGGTCTCACCCTGGACTGTGTCGTTGATGATGATTGAAGAAGCCATCGATCCTATCGGTGACGACACAAAGGAACTCTCAATGAAAGCACCAATGTCGGTGTCAAAACCGGCGGATCTCCGGTAGGGGGTCCCGATCTGTGCGTCTAGGCGGATGGTAACAGGAGACGAGGGACACGATGTTTTTACCCAGGTTCGGGCCCTCTTGATGGAGGTAAAACCCTACGTCCTGCTTGATTAATATTGATGATGTGGGTTACAAGAGTAGATCTACCACGAGATCAAGGAGGCTAAACCCTAGAAGCTAGCCTATGGTATGATTGTTGTTCGTCCTATGGACTAAGGCCATCCGGTTTATATAGACACCGGAGAGGGCTAGGGTTACACAGAGTCGGTTACAAAGGTAGGAGATCTACATATCCATATCGCCAAGCTTGCCTTCCACGCCAAGGAAAGTCCCATCCGGACACGGGACGAAGTCTTCAATCTTGTATCTTCATAGTCTTGGAGTCCGGCCGATGATGATAGTTTGGCTATCCGGACACCCCCTAGTCCGGAACTCCCTCAGAAGGCAACCTGTTTCTTCTTCAGACTGGGCTGAGGACCTCGACCAGCCGTTGCCTTAGTCTTCAGCAGAGTGGGGCCTGATGAAGATTTTGGTGCAGCTGAGGAACTTGCTGAAGCACCAGAGGCAATAGAGATGCCTGTTGTCCTTTGGCACGTGGCCAGATGTACAGGTGTTGAGGACTTTGCCGGAGCAGCTGAGGACTTTGGAGGAGGAGCAGAGGACTTTGGAGGAGTAGGAGCAGCATTTGGAACTGGCCGTGAGGGCTTTGAAGAATCTGGCCGTGAGGGCTTTGAAGATTCTAGCCAAGAGGGCATTGCTGAGGAACTTGGCCATGAGGGCATAGTTGGTGAAGCACTTGGCTTGTGAGCGAGCTTCTTTGCCATTGATTTTCTTGGCCTGATAGAGGCCTCAGTGGCAGCAGCAGTAGCAGAGTCTTCATTGAAATTCCTCACTGCTTCTTTGGCTTGTCTTGCCAACTTGGCTTGGCGTTTGGCCCATTCTTCAGGAAAATCCTCACCACGCTTGATGCTGGTGGGGTCAGCTTCTTGGCCAGGTGCCAATGGAGCTCTTGGGCATGGAGGATTAAGTGTGAATTTCTTCATATACTTTGGAGTTACATACATGTACTCCCTCCATTCTCTTGCCCATCTCCATTCAATCTTCTGTATGCGCACCTTGCGCTGATTTTTATTTTCTTTTCCGTACTTAGCCTCATCAGGTGTGCAATAATCAGCATAGATGGCCTCAGGTATTTCAAAAGCAGTCATGACCTCAGGCTTCTTTCCTCCTTTCAGTGGTTTCTTACCGTCTGCCATATTCTTCAGATGAGGAATTTGAACAATCGAATTTTCTGAAGAAGTATGCAACTTTTCTTCGAGGAACGCTGCAAATGAGTTAAGTTGATGAGAACCTAGTGATTCAGCAGCGGACATGAGTACCTGTGAATAGTGTATAGTTGCGAGGAATTTGGAGAGGTCGTATGCGTTCTCGGAAGGTTTTTCAAAAAGAACAAGTTTGAGGAATTTGACTAGATGAGCCTTGAAGAATTTCATTAAGCATTCTTTGTCTTAGGTTCCAGAGTTATATAGATCGAGGATTCACACAGGAATCTTGAAGAAAAATGATGCTTAGAGAAACGAATCAAGAACAGATGACTAGTGAGGTGTTTTGTGTGTGAGGATTTGAAGAATAAAACACCTTTGAAGATTTTGTAGTGAAATTTTGAATCAAAAGAGGGCAATAAAAGTAACTTTTAATTACCCTGGATGAAGAACACGATGAACTGAGAAGTAGAACAGTGAAGTTCGTCGGTGTAGATCTTCCACGCCCTAACTCGGCGGAGGAAGACAGCTACGGCGGCGGCGGAGTGAAGATTTCCATGGTCGGTGCAAGTAAGACGGCGACGAGGTCGAGGCAGTGAAGCTCTTCCTCACCAGCGATGATGGAGTAGCGGCGGCGCTAGGGTTTGAGAAGCTCGAGCGAGAGAGAGAGAGCGGTCGAGTGGAGTAAAGGAAGTGAGGAAGGGGAGAGGGGGTATTTATAGTGGTAGTGAAAAACTGTTTGCCCGAAGATTTAGGACGGACATGCCCCTGACCCTTCTCCTTCGCTTGACATGTGTCACCCACGTACTGAGAAGTGGAGATCATGTTCGATCGTGGGTGAAGAGATAAGTCTATCGTGGGATCCGGAACAGTTTGAGCGGTAAAACCGAAAATTAGGATAAGATTAGTTTTAAAGTTCCGTTCGCAAATTCTTCAGCTGTCAAGGACACAGTGAAGATTTTGAACGAGTTTCAAATAGAACGCACATGAAGAATTTGTGAATAGATTGGGTTGAGTATAGCATAGAGGGGGAAGGGTCCGATCACATTGACTTAGTAGAAGAAGCAACTTGAAGAAATAGCCATAAGTGAATGCTGTAGAGGACATAAACTCATATATATATATATATAGCTAATGAAGAAAAACATCGAAACCTGTGAAGATTTTGCCAAGTTGAAGAATTTAAAAAAACTGAAGAATTTCAAAAAATGAGGAATTTCAAAAATGAAGATTTTCAACTTTGGTGGTGGCGTGACCCACCGTATAAGAATGATGATTTCACACACTGCATACAATTGTCGTAGGGTTCTGAGAATCAAATTCTTCATTAATTTCTTCACACTTAGAGTGTTGTTCTTCATTGATTGAAGAAAAACGTTTCTTCATGTGTTGCACATCTAAGTCATCAATTTTGCGTAAGTGTCAGGATGTGTGTCCTTTTCAAAGAACATTCGAAGATTCTAAGATATTTAGCTCACACCACAACTTGCTAAATCTTTTCTCATCCAAGGGCTTTGTGAAGATATCGGCTAGCTATTTTTCAGTCTTCACGTGCTTGATGGAGATGTCGCCCTTCAACACATGATCACGAAGAAAATGATGACGAATCTGAATGTGCTTTGTCTTTGAGTGCTGAACTGGGTTGTGAGCAATCTTGATGGCACTCTCATTGTCACAATAGAGAGGCACATTCTTCACGTTGATGCCGTAATCCTTGAGAGTTTGCTTCATCCACAGCAATTGAGCACAGCAAGAACCAGCAGCAATGTACTCAGCTTCCGCAGTAGACAGTGATACGCAGTTCTGTTTCTTCGAGGACCAACAGACCAAAGATCGTCCGAGGAAATGACAAGTACCAGATGTTGACTTGCGGTCCACACGATCACCAGCATAGTCAGAGTCAGAATATCCAATGAGATCAAAAGTTGAGCCCTTGGGGTACCATAATCCTAGTGTTGGTGTGTGAGCTAGATATCGAAGAATATGCTTTACAGCCTTATGGTGTGATTCCTTTGGTGTAGCTTGAAATCGGGCACACATGCAAACACTAAGCATTATATCTAGCCTAGATGCACATAAGTACAATAAAGAGCCAATCATGGAGCGGTATACCTTGTGATCAAAGTCAATACCATTTTCATCAGTGCATAGATGGCCATTTGTGGGCATAGGAATTTTGACGCCTTTGCAATCTTGCATGCCGAATTTCCTCAAAACATCCTTGAGGTATTTCTCCTGAGATATGAATATGCCATTGTGTTGTTGACGAATTTGAAGACCTAAGAAGAATTTAAACTCTCCCATCATAGACATTTGATATTCTTCACTCGTCATATAGGCAAATTCATCACTATAACGTTGGTCAGTAGAGCCAAAGATAATATTATCAACGTATATTTGGCACACAAACAGTTCACCATCATAAGATTTAGTAAAGCGAGTAGGGTTGAGTGAACCGGGTGTGAAGCCATTCTTCATGAAGAATTCCTTCGTAGTATCATACCACGCCCGAGGGCCCTGCTTGAGGCCATAGAGGGCCTTGTTTAGTCTGAAGACTTTGTCAGGATTCTTTGGATCTTCAAAACCTGGGGGTTGAGCAACATATACTTCTTCCTCAAGCTTACCATTGAGGAATGCACTTCTCACATCCATTTGATATAAAGTGATATTATGATGGTTATCATAAGCAAGTAATATGCGAATAGCCTCAAGTCTAGCAACAGGTGCAAAAGTTTCATTGAAATCAATTCCTTCAACCTGTGTGTAGCCTTGAGCTACAAGTCGTGCCTTATTCCTCACCACAAGGCCATTTTCATCTTGCTTGTTGCGGTAGATCCACTTTGTGCCGATGATATTATGCTTGCGAGGATCTGGACGTTTGACCAGTTCCCAGACATTGTTGAGCTCAAACTGATGTAATTCTTCTTGCATGGCCTGAATCCACTCAGGCTCCAGAAATGCTTCATCTACCTTAGTGGGCTCTGTGATAGAGACAAAACCATAGTGCCCACAAACGTTAGATAAATGTGAAGCATTTGAGCGTGTGAGAGGACCTAGTGCTCGAATGTCATCGATGATCTTTTCCACTTGCACTTCTTTTGCAATGCATGGATGAGCTGGTTATCGTTGAGGAATTTGATCAGCATTTTCTTCAGCACCATTTTCTTCAGCATTTTCATCAGGTGCACCAGCTCGATTTTCTTCACGTTCTGGAATGAATTCTTTAGTAGATTCTTCGGTAGGAATAACATCCTCGGTAGCCTTGAACTTGATAGAATTCTCAGGTGCTGGTTCATCTATTATAGAAGGTAGGTGCTCTCTTTGTGAGCCATTAGTTTCATCGAACCGCACATCTACAGTTTCAACAACCTTGTGAAGAACGTTGTTGAAGACTCTGTAGGTGTGCGAGTCCTTTCCGTAACCAAGCATAAAACCTTCACGTGCTTTCAGTGCAAATTTAGCATTGTGATGAGGATCTCTAATCCAACATTTAGCATCAAAGACTTTGAAATAACTCATATTGGGTTTCTTGTCAGTGAGGAGTTCATAGGCTGTCTTCTTGAAGAATTTGTGAAGATATACCCGATTGATGACATGGCACGTAGTATCAATTGCCTCAATCTAGAAACGATGAGGTGTCTTGTATTCGTCAAGCATAGTGCGAGCCATTTCAGCGAGGGTTCTGTTCTTGCGCTCCATGACGCCATTCTGCTGAGGAGTATAAGGAGCAGATAAGTCATGAGTAATACCAAGTTCATCAAGATAGCCATCAAGACCGGAATTCTTGAACTCGGTCCCATTGTCAGTTCTGATGTTCTTGATCTTCACACCAAAGTTGGTTGAAGCCCTCGAGGAAAATCATTTGAAGATTTCCTGCACTTCATGTTTGTAAGTGACAATGTGTACCCATGTGTAACGAGAATAGTCATCAACAATAACAAAGCCATATAGAGATGCATCATTTGAAACAGCAGAATGATGATTAGGACCAAAGAGATCCATGTGAAGCAATTCAAATGGACAAGTAGTGGTCATGATAGTCTTTGTTGGATGCTTAGCCTTTGTCATCTTTCCGGCTTCACAAGCTCCGCATAAGTGATCCTTGAGGAATTTGACATTCTCAATGCCAATGACATGCTTCTTCTTCGCAAGCGTGTTCAAATTCCTCATCCAGCATGACCAAGTCGTCGATGCCATAGCCAGCCTTCTGAGGCTTTTGCAAGTAAGCACATGGCTGGTTGTGGTCCTGTAGAGAAATCAACAATATACAAATCTCCTCTCCTAAAGCCTTCGAAGACTTTGGAATGGTCAGCTTCCATGATCACAACACAACGATACTTGCCAAAGACAACAACCATATCAAGATCACAAAGCATTGAGACAGACATGAGGTTGTATCCTAAGGACTCGACTAGCATGACTTTGTCCATGTGTCGATCCTTTGAGATCGCAACCTTACCTAGATCCAATACCTGACTGTTGCCTTTGTCATCAAAGATGATATGCTTCAGATGTGACGGTGATAAAGGAGCATCCATCAATAGACTCTTGTCACCCGTCATGTGATTTGTACATCTACTATCTAGAACCCACTCGTTGGCTTTGGGCTGATCATCCTGCAGATGAATTAGTGCAACTTACGATCTTATATACTTCATCAGTGAAGAATATGATATCAAGTTCATCAGATGAATTTCATCAAGCAATAAAACAGATATTTCAGTATGAGGACGTGTGAAATGAAAGTTCATTTCATCATGATTCGCATGCGTCCTTTCAGGCATTTTTGTCAGGCCCCAACAAATTCTTCAGACGTTTAAGGCATGTCTGGAGACCTGACCCTGCATAAGAGATTAGTTCTTTTTCTTCACCACCCACATCTGAAGGGGTGGCAAAGAGTTCATCACTCTGCGAGCACCATATGAGAATGGTGGCATAGAAGCCAATCCATTTCGTTTCACATAAGAGGGGTTAGGGTAAGCATATGAATAAGCAGAGAAATTCTTCGAGGACTTATGAACATAATGATTTGAAGAATAATGCGCATATTCATAGCCCTTAGCTCTACCCTACGAAACAGAAGGGTTAGCACGATGATGATCATATGAGGACTTTGATCTATTTGAGGAATTTGATCCATGTGAAGAATTAGGTCCATATGAAGAATTGGATGTGGGGTTCCTGTTCTTCACAGGTGGTGTCATGAGGACATTCACCTGAAGACTTTCAACATAACTTTTGGGAACCCAGATTTTCTTCATAGGAGAACCGTTCCTGCAGTTAGTGCCAACATATCTAGCAAATACTTCACCATTCTGATTTTTGAACAGTTTATAGTTGGAGTCAAATGACTCATCAGAAGAATGAGAAGATTCACATGTAAAGCCAGATAAGTTAGATGGATCAACTGGAGGTCCCTTTGCAGCAACCCATGAGGTTTTGGGGTACTGCTCAGGCTTCCAATATGTTCCATCAGCATTGAGTTTCCTCTCAAAGGCAATACCCTCTTTCCTAGGGTTTCTGTTGAGGATCTGCTTTTTGAGCACATCACAAAGAATCTGATGCCCTTTGACGCTTTTGTACATGCATGTCGTGTACAATTCCTTCAGCCCTGCATCTTCAGCGATACTAGCAATGTCCTCAGATGAGGAATTAGATATAGCAGTGGCAGGTGAAGAATTTGTAACAGTTGAAGCATTTGAACATTCAGGTGAAGAATTAGCAGAATCACGTTGAATGCACTTTAAGCATGGAGGAACAAATTCTTCCTGAGAAGCGCTGATTTGTTGAGATAGCAATGAATCGCGCTCCTTCTGAAGATCTTCATAACTCACTCTTAGCTTCTAAAGATCTTTCTTTCTTTGAAGAAATTCATAAGAAAGCTTCTCGTGATCAGATAAGAGAGTTTTATGATGACTTTGAAGGTTGTCAAACTTAGACTGAAGTTTTTGGAGATTTTCAGTTAAGTCTTTAGTGCGGTCCATTTCATCACCCAACATATCATCACTTTTGTCTAGCATGTTTTGAAGTTTTTCAATAGCCTTTTGTTGTTTCACAGCAATCTTAGCAAGTTTAGAGTAGCTAGGCTTAAGATTTTCATCAGATTCATCCTCACTAGATTCAGAGGAGGGGTATTTTGTTACCTTGACACCCTTTGCCATGAAGCAATAGGTGGGAGCGTAGTCATCATTATCTTCATCAGCATTGTTGGTGTTGCCATTTTCTTCAGAGTTGAAGATAGACTTGCTGACAAATGCGGTAGCAAGAGCTAAACTTGCCACACTTGACTCAGACTCCTCAGATGCCTCCTCTTCCTCATGTTCCTCAGATTCAGCTTCAGAGTCCATTTCCTTGCCAATGAATGCCCGAGCCTTCTTGGAACTGCTCTTGTTGTGAGATGAAGACTTTGAGGATTTTGATGATGAAGACTTTGAAGATTTCTTCTTCTTCTTGGCGTCAATCAGAACCGTAGTCCTTGTATTTCTTCTTCTTCAATTCCTTGTCCCACTGAGGACAATCTTGAATGTAGTGACCAGGTTTCTTGCATTTGTGGCAAAGTCTTCTCTTATAGTCACTTGATGAGGAATCACTGCTCCTTGAGGATTTTCCAAAGCGACCATGTCTTGAGAACTTCTGGAATTTCTTCACGAGCAGTGCTAGCTCCTGGCTCAATTCTTCAGGATCACCGAGGCTACTACCAGAGTCTTCACATTCAGATTCAGACATAGCCTTGGCCTTCAGGGCACGTGGTTTGCCATAGCTTTAACCATAGAGATCTCTCTTTTCAGCAAGCTGGAACTCATGAGTATTTAGCCTCTCGAGGATATCAGCAGGATCTAGTGACTTGTAATCAGCTCGGTCTTGAATCATCAGTGCCAGAGTGTCAAATGAGGAATCTAGCGATCTCCTTCACCACCTCATGGTCGGTGATGTCAGTGGCGCCAAGTGCTTGAAGCTCATTTGAGATGTCAGTGAGGCGATCGAAGTTTTGCTGAACATTTTCATTGTCGAGTCTTTTGAAGCGGTTGAAGAGATTGCAAAGAACGTCAACACGAGAGTCACGTTGAGTTGAGACTCCTTCGTTTACTTTGGAGAGCCTATCCCAAATAAGCATAGCAGTTTCCAAAGCACTCACTCTACCATACTTCCCTTTACTCAGATGACCATATATGATATTCTTCGCTTGAGAATCGAGTTTCTTGAATCTCTTCACATCAGCAGCATTCAGGGAAGGAATGACTGAGGGAACACCATTTTCCACAATGTACCAGAGATCGTTGTCAATTGCTTCAAGATGCATTCGCATCTTATTCTTCCAGTAGGGGTAGTCCGTGCCATCGAAGGTAGGACACCCAGCGGAGACCTTGATCATACCTGCGGTCAACATAACTAAAACTCCAGGTGGTTAAACCAAAATCACATAGAACAAGGGAGTACCTTGCTCTGATACCAATTGAAAGTGCATTATATCGACTAGAGGGGGGTGAATAGGCAATTTTTATGAATTCTTCACTAAGGAATTTGCCGGTGAGGAAATTCCTTAGCGAAGAACTACTAGCAGCGGAATATGTACTCAGAAGTAAGCATAACAGGATACAGACATAATCATCATGATGAAATGAAGACAAGCACAGAGTACAGGAAGCGTAAACACAGGATAACACAAGATGAAGACAAACAGACTGAAGAAATTGAACTGAGGAAATTGAGAAAGTCTTCAGTCAAAGTCTTCAAACACAGATATGAACAATCACTCAACACAGTAATGAGGAAATGAAAGAGTTGAGGAAATAGAACCAGTAAGGTTGGTGAAGACAATGATTTGGTAGACCAGTTCCAACTGCTGTCTCAGTTGTACGTCTGGTTGGAGTGGCTGAGTATTTAAACACGAGGACACACAGTCCCGGACACCCAGTCGCTGAGCACGCAGCTCAGGACACCAAGTCCTCACCATATTCTCCTTGAACTAAGGTCACACAGACCTCGTCCAATCACTCGTGGTAAGCCTTTAGGCGACTTCCAAACCTTCACAGACTCGGTCACTCGGCGATCCACAATTCCTCTTGGATGCTCTAGACCATGACGCCTAACCATCTGGAAGAAGCACAGTCTTCAAAGGTAACAAGCGTCGGATCCACGCAGGATCAATCTCTTCAATGATGCTCAATCACTTTGGGGTTTGTAGGTGTTTGGGTTTGGGTTTTTCCTCACTCGATGATTTTCGCTCAAAGTCCTCGGAGGATGGGTTGCTCTCAAATGACAAGTGTCAGTTTCTCTCGGAGCAGCCAACCAGCTAGTGGTTGTAGGGGGCGGCTATTTATAGCCTAGGGAGCAGCCCGACATGATAAGACATAAATGCCCTTGTCTGATATGACCGTTAGGTGGATAAGATATTATGGGACAGCTGGCGCGTAGCACAACAACGCTTGGAAATTTGACTCTCAAATTCCTCAGCAATCCGCACTGGCGAATTCCTAACTCCTCAGTCAGAACAAATTCCTCAGCGACCAGAAGAGCTTCGTCTCTGTCACTAAAGAAATTGACTGAACTGTATGAGATTTCCAAAGGCTTCACTCGAAGGGTTTGGTAGGAGTAGGATTTTGAGTTGAGCATCACATGGAAATTTTTCCTTAGTATTTACTCGACCCCCTTTAACAGTACGGTGTTTCCTATGACTCAAGAAAGAGAAAAAAACTATGAAAACGAAGTCTTCAAGCTTCATATTCCTCGCATGAATATCAAGTCTTCACAGACACACCAATTTCTTCACTTTCAAAGTCTTCATGAAAGTCTTCAGAAATACCAAAATCTTCAGTCGAAGATATTCATTTTTAGGGGTCGACTTTCCTTGTAAATATCAAACTCCTCATAGACTTATAGACCTGTGTACACTCATAAACACATTAGTCCCTTAACCTGTAAGTCTTCAATACACCAAAATCACTAAGGGGCACTAGATGCACTTACATCGGCATAGATGTCCTCAGGTATTTCAAACGTAGTCATGACCTCAGGCCTCTTTCCTCCTTTCTGTGGCTTCTTACCGTCTGCCATATTCTTCAGTTGAGGAATTTCAACAATCAAATTCTCTGAAGAGGTATGCAACTTTTCTTTGAGGAACGCTACAAATGAGTTAAGTTAATGAGAACCTAGTGATTCAACAGCGGACATGAGTACCTATGAACAGAGTATAGTTAGGAATTTGGAGAGGTCATATGCGTTTTCAGAAGGTTTTTCAAAAAGAACAAGTTTGAGGAATTTGACCAGATGAGCCTTGAAGAATTTCACTAAGCGTTCTTTGTCTTAGGTTCCAGAGTAGTATAGATCGAGGATCCACACAATTGAGGAATCTTGAAGAAAAATGATGCTTAGAGAAAAGAATCAAGAACAGATGACTAGTGAGGTGTTTTGTGTGTGAGGATTTGAAGAATAGAACACCTTTGAAGATTTTGTAGAGAAAATTTGAATCAAATAGGGTAGTAAAAGTAACTTTTAATTACCCTAGATGAAGAACCCGACGAAGTGAGAAGTGTAGATTTGAAGCTCGTCAGTTCAGATCTTCCACGCCCTAACTCGGCGGAGGAAGACAGCTACGGCGGCGGTGGAGTGAAGATTTCCACGACTGGCGTGAGTACGGCGGCGACGAGGTCGAGGCAGTGAAGCTCTTCCTCACGGGCGATGATGGAGTAGCGGCGGCGCTAGGGTTTGAGAAGCTCGAGTGAGAGAGAGTGCGGTCGAGCGGAGTAAAGGAAGTGAGGAAGGGGAGAGGGGGTATTTATAGTCGTAGTGAAAAACTGTTCGCCCAAAGATTTAGGACGAACGTGCCCCTGACCCTTCTCATTCGCATGAGATGTGTCACCCACGTACTGAAAAGTGGAGATCGTGTTAGATCGTGGGTGAATAGATAAGTCTATCGTGGGATATGGAACGGTTTGAGCGGCAAAGCCGAAAATTTGGATAAGATAGGTTAATAGTTCCGTTCGCAATTTCTTCAGCTGACAAGGACACAGTGAAGATTTTGAATGAGTTTCAAATAGAACGCACATGAAGAATTTGTGAATAGACTGGGTTGAGTATAGCATAGAGGGGGAAGGGTCCGATCACATTCACTTAGCATAAAATGCAACTTGAAGAAATAGCCATAAGTGAATGTTGTATATATATATATATATATATATATATATATATATATATATATATATATATATATAGTCAATGAAGAAAAACGAAGGAAACAGTGAAGATTTTGAAAAGTTGAAGAATTTGAAAAACTGAAGAATTTCAAAACTGAGGAATTTCAAAAAAATGAAGATTTTCAACTTTGGTGGTGGTGTGACCCACCGTATTAGAATGATGATTTCAGACACCGCGTGTTGTCGTAGGGTTCTGAGAATCAAATTCTTCATTAATTTCTTCACACTTAGAGTGTTATTCTTCATTAATTAAAGAAAAACGTTTCTTCATGTGTTGCACATCTAAGTCATCAATTTTGCATAAGTGTTAGGATGAGTGTCCTTTTTCAAAGAACATTCGAAGATTCTCGGATATTTAGCTCACACCGCAACTTGCTAAATCTCTTCTCATCCAAGGGCTTTGTAAAGATATCGGCTAGCTGTTCTTCAGTCTTCACGTGCTCGATGGAGATGTCGCCCTTCAACACATGATCACGAAGAAAACGATGACGAATCTGAATGTGCTTTGTCTTCGAGTGCTGAACTGGGTTGTGAGCAATCTTGATGGCACTCTCATTGTCACAGTAGAGAGGCACATTATTCACGTTGATGTCGTAGTCCTTGAGAGTTTGCTTCATCCACAGCAATTGAGCACAGCAAGAACCAGCAGCAATGTACTCAGCTTCCGCAGTAGACAGTGATACGCAGTTCTGTTTCTTCGAGGACCAACAGACCAAAGATCGTCCTAGGAAATGACAAGTACCAGATGTTGACTTGCGGTCCACACGCACCAGCATAGTCAGAGTCAGAATATCCAATGAGATCCAAAGCAGAGCCCTTGGGGTACCATAATCCTAGTGTTGGTGTGTGAGCTAGATATCGAAGAATATGCTTCACAGCCTTATGGTGTGATTCCTTCGGTGTAGCTTGAAATCAGGCAAACATGCAAACACTAAGCACTATATCTGGCCTAGATGCACATAAGTACAATAAAGAACCAATCATAGAGCGGTATACCTTGTGATCGAAGTCAATACCATTTTCATCAGTGCATAGATGGCCATTTGTGGGCATAGGAATTTTGACGCATTTGCAATCTTGCATGCCAAATTTCCTCAGAACATCCTTGAGGTATTTCTCCTGAGATATGAATATGCCATTGTGCTATTGACGAATTTGAAGACCTAAGAAGAATTTCAACTCTCCCATCATAGACATTTGATATTCTTCACTCATCATATAGGCAAATCATCACTATAACGTTGGTCAGTACAGCCAAAGATAATATCATCAACATATATTTGGCACACAAACAGTTCACCATCATAAGATTTAGTAAAGAGAGTAGGGTCGAATGAACCGGGTGTGAAGCCATTCTTCACGAAGAATTCCTTCAAAGTATCATACCACGCCCGAGGGGCCTGCTTGAGGCCATAGAGGGCCTTGTTGAGTCTGAAGACTTTGTCGGGATTCTTTGGATCTTCAAAACCTAGGGGTTGAGGAACATATACTTCTTCCTCAAGCTTACCATTGAGGAATGCAATTTTCACATCCATTTGATATAAAGTGATATTATGATGGTTAGCATAAGCAAGTAATATGCGAATAGCCTCAAGTCTAGCAACAGGTGCAAAAGTTTCATCGAAATCAGTTCCTTCAACCTGTGTGTAGCCTTGAGCTATAAGTCGTGCCTTATTCCTCACCACAAGGCCATTTTCATCTTGCTTGTTGCGGTAGATCCACTTTGTGCCAATGATATTATGCTTGCGAGGATCTAGACATTTGACCAGTTCCCAGACATTGTTGAGCTCGAACTGATGTAATTCTTCTTGCATGGCCTGAATCCACTCAGGCTCCAGAAATGCTTCATCTACCTTAGTGGGCTCTGTGATAGAGACAAAAGCATAGTGCCCACAAAAGTTAGATAAATGTGAAGATTTTGAGCGTGTGAGAGGACCTGGTGCGTCAATGTCATCCATGATCTTATCAACTTGCACTTCTTTTGCAACACGAGGATGAGCTGGTTGTCGTCGAGGAACTTGATCAGCATTTTCTTCAGCACCATTTTCTTCAACATTGTCTTCAGGTGCATTAGCTCGACGATCTTCGCGTTCTGGAATGAATTCTTCTGCAGATTCTTCATCAGGAATGACATCCTCAGTCGCCTTGAACTTGGTAGAATCCTCAGGTGCTGGTTCATCTATCACAAAAGGTAGGTGCTCTCTTTGCGAGCCATTAGTTTCATTGAACCGCACATCTATAGTTTCAACAACCTTGTGAAGAGCGTTGTTGAAGACTCTGTAGGTGTGTGAGTCCTTTCCGTAACCAAGCATAAAACCTTCATGTGCTTTCGCTGCAAATTTAGCATTGTGATGAGGATCTCTAATCCAACATTTAGCATTGAAGACTTTGAAATAACTCACATTGGGTTTCTTGTCAGTGAGGAGTTCATAGGCAGTCTTCTTGAAGAATTTGTGAAGATATACTCTGTTGATGATGTGGCACGCGGTATCAATTGCATCAATCCAAAAATGACGAGGCGTTTTGTATCCATCAAGCATAGTGCGAGCCATCTCAACAAGAGTTCTGTTCTTGCGCTCCACGATGCCATTTTGCTGAGGAGTATAAGGAGTAGATAACTCATGAGTAATACCAAGTTCAACAAGATAGTCATCAAGACCAGAATTCTTGAACTCAGTTCCATTGTCACTCCTGATGTGCTTGATCTTCACACCAAAGTTAGTTGAAGCCCTCAAGGAGAATCGTTTGAAGACTTCCTGCACTTCATGTTTGTAAGTGACAATGTGTACCCATGTGTAACGAGAGTAATCATCAACAATAACAAAGCCATATAGAGATGCATCATTTGAAACAGCAGAATGATGATTAGGACCAAAGAGATCCATGTGAAGCAATTCAAATGGACAAGTAGTGGTCATGATAGTCTTTGTTGGATGCTTAGCCTTTGTCATCTTTCCGGCTTCACAAGCTCCGCATAAGTGATCCTTGAGGAATTTGACATTCTCAATGCCAATGACATGCTTCTTCTTCGCAAGCGTGTGCAAATTCTTCATGCCTGCATGACCAAGTCGTCGATGCCATAGCCAGCCTTCTGAAGCTTTTGCAAGTAGGCACACGGCTGGTTGTGGTCCTGTAGAGAAATCAACAATATACAGATCTCCTCTCCTAAAGCCTTCGAAGACTTTGGAATGGTCAGCTTCCATGATCACAACACAATGATACTTGTCAAAGACAACAACCATATCAAGATCACAAAGCATTGAGACTGACATGAGGTTGTATCCTAAGGACTCGACAAGCATGACTTTGTCCATGTGTATGTCCATAGAGATCGCAACCTTACCTAGACCCAATACCTGAATTTTGCCTTTGTCAGCAAAGATGATCTGCTTCAGATGTGACGGTGATAAGGGAGCATCCATCAATAGGTTCTTGTCACCAGTCATGTGATTTGTACATCCACTATCGAGGACCCACTCAGTGGCTTTGGGTTGATCATCCTGCAGATGAATTAGTGCAACTTACGAACTCATATACTTCATCAGTGAAGAATATGATATCAAATTCATCAGATGAATTTCATCAAAGAGTAAAAACAGATATAGCAGTATGAGGACGTGGGAAATGAAAGTTCATTTCATCATGATTCGCCTGTGTCCTTTCAGGCATTTTTGTCAGGCCCCCAGCAAATTCTTCAGACGTTAAAGCACATTTGGAGACCTAACCCTACGGAAGAAATTAGTTCTTTTTCTTCACCACCCACATCTGAAGGGGTGGCAAAGAGTTCATCACTCTACGAGCTCCATATGAGAATGGTGGCATAGAAGCCAATCCATTTCGTTTCACATAAGAGGGGTTAGGGTAAGCATATGAATAAGCAGAGAAATTCTTCGAGGACTTATGAAGATATTGGTTTGAAGAATAATGCACATATTCATAGCCCTTAGCTCTACCCTGCGAAACAGAGTTGTTAGCACAATGATAATCATATGAGGACTTTGATCCTTTTGAGGAATTTGATCCACGTGAGGAATTTGGTCCGTATGAGGACTTGGATCCATATGAATAATTTGGTCCATATGAAGAGTTTGATCTGGGGTTCCTATTCTTCACAGGTGGTGTCATGAGAACATTCACCTGAAGACTTTCAAGGCACTTCTTGGGAACCCAGATTTTCTTCATAGTAGAACCGTTCCTGCAGTTAGTGCCAACATATCTAGCAAATACTTCACCATTCTGATTTTTGAAGAGTTTATAGTTGGAGTCAAATGACTCATCAGAAGAATGAGAAGATTCACATGTAAAGCCAGATAAGTTAGATGGATCAATTGGAGGTCCCTTGGCAGCACCCCATGAGGTTTTGGGGTACTGCTCAGGCTTCCAATATGTTCCATCAGCATTGAGTTTCCTCTCAAAGGCAATACCCTCTTTCCTAGGGTTCCTGTTGAGGATCTGCTCTTTAAGCACATCACAAAGAGTCTGATGCCCTTTGACGCTTTTGTACATGCCTATCATGTACAATTCCTTCAGCCCTGCATCGTTAGTGATACTAGCAATGTCCTCAGATGAGGAATTAGTGATAGCAGAGGCAGGTGAAGAATTTGTAACAGTTGAAGCATTTGAACATTCAAGTGAAGAATTAGCAGATTCACGTTCAATGCACTTTAAGCATGGAGGAACAAATTCTTCCTGAGAAGCGCTGATTTGTTGAGCAAGTAGTGAATCGCGCTCCTTCTGAAGATCTTCATAACTCACTCTTAGCTTCTCAAGATCTTGCTTTCTTTGAAGAAATTCATAAGAAAGCTTCTCGTGATCAGATAAGAGAGTGTTATGATGACCTTGAAGGCTGTCAAACCTAGACTGAAGTCTCTGAAGATTTTCAGTCAGGGCTTTAGTGCGATCCATTTCTTCACCCAACATATCATCACTTTTGTCTAGCATGTTTTGAACCTTTTCAAAAGCCCTTTGTTGTTTTACAGCAATCTTAGCAAGTTTAGAGTAGCTGGGCTTGAGATCTTCATCAGATTCATTCTCACTAGATTCAGAGGAGGTATATTTGAGTACCTTTGCACCCTTTGCCATGAAGCAATAGGTGGGAGCGTAGTCATCATTATCTTCGTCAGCCTTGTTGGTGGGGTCAATTTCTTCAGAGTTGAAGATGGACTTGCTGACGAATGCAGTAGTGAGAGCCAAACTCGCCACACCAGACTCGGACTCCTCAGATGCCTCATCTTCCTCATGTTCCTCAGATTCAGCTTTAGAGTCCATTTCCTTGCCAATGAATGCCCGAGCCTTCTTGGAGCTGCTCTTCTTGTGAGATGAAGACTTCGAGGATTTTGATGATGAAGATTTTGACGATTTCTTCTTCTTCTTAGTGTCATCAGAATTGTAATCCTTGTATTTCTTCTTCTTTAATTCCTTTTCCCACTAAGGACAATCTTGAATATAGTGACCAGGTTTCTTGCATTTGTGGCATAGCCTTCTCTTATAGTCACTTGATGAGGAATAACTGCTCCTTGAGGATTTTCCAAAGCGACCACGTCTTGAGAACTTCTGGAACTTCTTCACGAGCAGTGCTAGCTCCTGGCTCAATTCTTCAGGATCACCAAGGCTACTACTAGAATCTTCACATTCAGATTCAGACATAGCCTTGGCCTTCAGGGCACATGTTTTGCCATAGCTTGAACCATAGAGATCTCTCTTTTCAGCAAGCTGGAACTCATGAGTATTTAGCCTCTCGAGGATCTCAGCGGGATCTAGTGACTTGTAGTCAGCACGTTCTTGTATCATCAGTGCTAGAGTGTCAAATGAGGAATAAAGTGATCTCAACAATTTCTTCACCACCTCATGGTCGGTGATGTCAGTGGCACCAAGTGCTTGAAGCTCATTTGAGATGTCAGTGAGGTGATCGAAGGTTTGTTGAACATTTTCATTGTCGAGTCTTTTGAAGCGGTTGAAGAGATTGCGAAGAACATCAACTCAAGAGTCACGTTGAGTTGGGACACCTTCATTTACTTTGGACAGCCTATCCCAGATAAGCTTAGCAATTTCCAAAGCACTCACTCTCCCATACTGTCCTTTGCTTAGGTGGCCACATATGATATTCTTCGCTTGAGAATCGAGTTGCTTGAATCTCTTCACATCGGTAGTGTTCAGTGAGGGTGAGACAGTGGGAACACCATTTTCCACAACATACCAGAGATCGTTATCAATTGCCTCAAGATGCATTCGCATCTTATTCTTCCAGTAAGGGTAGTCTATCCCATCGAAGGTAGGACAGCCAGCAGAGACCTTGATCATACCTGCGGTCGACATAACTAAAACTCCAGGTGGTTAAACCAAAATCACACAGAACAAGGGAGTACCTTGCTCTGATACCAATTGAAAGTGTGTTATATCGACTAGAGGGGAGTGAATGGGCGATTTTTATGAATTCTTCACTGAGGAATTTGCCGGTGAGGAAATTCCTTAGCGAAGAACTACTTGCAGCGGAATAAGTACTCAGAAGTAAGCATAACAGAATACAGACATAGTCAGCATGATGAAATGAAGACAAGCACAGAGTACAGAAAGCGTAATCAAAGGATAACACAAGATGAAGACAAACAGACTGAAGAAATTGAACTGAGGAAATTGAGAAAGTCTTTAGTCAAAATCTTCAAACACAGATATGAACAATCACTTAACACAGTAATGAGGAAATGAAAGATTTGAGGAAATAGAACCAGTAAGGTTGGTGAATACAATGATTTGGTAGACCAGTTCCAACTGCTGTCTCAGTTGTACGTCTGGTTGGAGCGGCTGAGTATTTAAACTCGAGGACACACAGTCCCGGACACCCAGTCGCTCAGCATGCAGCTCAGGACACCAAGTCCTCACCGTATTCTCCTTGAACTAAGGTCACACGGACCTCGTCCAATCACTCGTGGTAAGTCATTAGGCGACTTCCAAACTTTCACAGACTCGGTCACTTGGCGATCCACAATTCCTCTTGGATGCTCTAGACCATGACGCCTAACCGTCTGGAAGAAGCACAGTCTTCAAAGGTAACAAGCGTCGGAACCATGCAGGATCAATCTCTTCAGTGATGCTCAATCACTTTGGGTTTGTAGGTGTTTGGGTTTGGGTTTTTCCTCGCTCGATGATTTTCGCTTAAAGTCCTCGGAGGATGGGATGCTCTCAGATGACAAGTGACAGTTTCTCTCGGAGCAGCCAACCAGCTAGTGGTTGTAGGGGGCGGCTATTTATAGCCTAGGGAGCAGCCCGACATGATAAGACATAAATGCCCTTCAATGATATGACCGTTAGGTGGATAAGATATTTTGGGACAGCTGGCGCGCAGCACAACAACGGTCGGAAATTTGACTCTCAAATTCCTCAAGGCTATCATGTTCCTCACTGTGTAGGCAATCCACACTGGCGAATTCCTAACTCCTCAGTCAGAACAAATTCCTCAGCGACCAGAAGAACTTCGTCTCTGTCACTAAAGAAATTGACTGAACTGTATGAGATTTCCAAAGGCTTCACTCGAAGGGATTGGTAGGTGTAGGATATTGAGTTGAGCATCACATGGAAATTTTTCCTTAGTATTTCCTCGACCCCCTTTAACAGTACGGTGTTTCCTATGACTCAAGAAAGAGAAAACGAAACAACAAAAACAAAAGTCTTCATGCGTCATGTTCCTCAAATGAATACAAAGTCTTCAAGGTCACACCAATTTCTTCACTTTCAAAGCCTTCAGAAAGTCTTCAGAATATCAAAGTCTTCAGTCGAAGAACTTCATTTTTAGGGGTCGACTTTCTCTGTAAATATCAAACTCCTCATAGACTTATAGATCTGTGTACGCTCATAAACACATTAGTCCCTTAACCTATAAGTCTTCAATACACCAAAATCACTAAGGGGCACTAGATGCACTTACAACTGTTACTTTTTCTGTGCTTGTTAATGGCGTGAAAATGGAGGATTTCAAGCCAACAAGCGGCATCCGGCAGGGTGACACCAATTCACCATAGTTGTTCCTTTTAGCGGTTGAAGGTCTCTCTTGCCTCTTGAAGGTGAGGAGTGATGATGTTAATATCTGAGGTGTGCTCGTGGATCCTTTTGCGCAACTGGTAAATTATCTCCTTTGTGTGGACGATTGCTTGCTGATTTTCAAAGCAAATGCTGATGGGGCACAAAAGATAAGAGACACCATTCATGAGTATTGTGCTGCTTCCGGACAAAAGGTAAATCTCACAAAGTCAAGTATTTTCTTTGGGAAAGGTTGCCCTGATGAGATGAGAACGGTAATCAAAGACACTCTCGAGGTCCCAAATGAATCTTTGGTTGAACGGTACTTAGGTTCACCGTCTGATGTTGGAACATCGAAAAACGGAGCATTCAAATACATAAAAGATAGAGTTTGGGCAAAAGTGCAAGGATGGATAGAGAGGTGTATGGCTACTGCGAGGAAGGAAGTCCTGATCAAATCCATGGCATAGGCCATTCCGACATTCTCAATGTCATGCTTTTTGCTGCCAAGGGGTTTATGCCAACATATTGATGCAATGCTTAGGAAGTTTTTCTGGGGAAGCATGAAAGGGGAGAGAAAGGCAGCATGGGTGTCATGGGACACGCTTATAATGCCGAAATATTTGGGAGGTCTGGGCTTTCAGGATACTGAGTTGTTCACCCTATGTGTATTAGCAAAGCAGTCATGGCATTTACTAAAGGATCCAGAGTCGCTGAGTTCAAGACTATTGAAAGTTGTGTACTACCCAGATTGTAATGTTCTTGAAGCAGAATTGGGGTCTCACCCATCACAAGTATGGCGGGCTATTTGTGCAGACACTGATGTCCTGAAGCAAGGAATTGTGAAGAGGATCGGAAACGGGCAGACAACTAATATATGGAACCAGAATTGGATCCTGCGTGATCACATGTTACGAGCTCTCCATCCAAAGTCATTGACCCCTTCCCCCCTTTCCTGGTGAGCGGCCTGATCATCAGAGAGGAGCGGCGATGGGACAGCTCTGCGCTGCGACAACACATGCAGGAGCCTGATGTTCGTGTAATTTTGAACATTCCACTCAGCTCTATTAATTTTGAAGATGTTTGGGCATGGCATTATGAGAGGACGGGGCAGTTTACTGTGAGGTCTGCTTATCGGCTATTAACTGAAACTAGAAGAAGAAGAGAAGACTGGTTGACGAGTAGAGCGGAGAACTCAAATCAGGTAGAATATGAGTTAGTGGAGACGTTTGTGGAAGATGAAGATCCCAGGAAAACTCAAGAATTTTGTTGGAGACTAGCCAAAAATTCGGTACCTACTGAATCTTTGCGCCACCATTGTAAGATGTCTGATAAGGAAGCATGTCCGGTGTGCAATTCTGCCGCGGACACTTGGAGACATGCGTTGATCGACTGCACTATGGCCAAGAGTGTATGGTCACTTGTTGATGAAGAGTTGGTAGAACACCTAATCGCATGCAGACAAGATGATGCTAGACTGTGGTTATGTCGGGGGGATGAACCCCGGGCAGGCAGCAGAACCCGGATCCTTTTCAAAAACAACAGTGCCAGCATCGCCCCTTAAGCCGGCCCACGCCTGGCCGGCTCGCTCAACCCGGCCAAGCCCCTTGACCCGGCCGAACTCTCCTACCCGGCCAAGCTCCTCAACTCGGCCCCAACAACCAGCTCAAGGCAGATGAACCTGGCACACCAAGACTTCCCCGACAAGCTAGCTCCACCCTTAACATGTTCCTCAACCCAGCCACGGATCAGCTCTCGTCCCATCCAGGCCATACGATGGGACGAGTCTCCATCTACCAATGACCAAGGCAACAGTGCCCCGCCCATGCCTCTGGTCAGCTGGAGCGAGGCAACAGTGCCCCTCACCTACCCGCTGACCAGGGCCGGCGTGGCAATAGTACCCCCATTGTCACTGCTGACGCCAGCAAGCGGCAACCTGACGGAGCGCCATTGTACCCTGACATTCGACAAGATAGCGAACAGTGCCCCTAGGCAAGCAAGGCCCTCACCTAGGGGAACCCGGTGAACCACAGGCAAACGGCGGGTCCCAGCTCTGGGTCCCCAGACGCTGACGACCCAGCCCTACGGCCTTGTAACATTACCGTTGTACCACTGGGGGGTTGGCCTATAAAACCCCCCAGGAGCCCTCATGCATACCAGCGAGCACATAGTAACATAGTCGACCGGTCGATACAACACGCATACAGGAAGAAGGAGCAGCCCAGGCCCCGGCCAGCCTTCCTCCTTCCTCCATACAGCTCTAGGACAACTCTGTACTGTCGCACATCAACCACACTCGGCAGGACTAGGGGTATTATCTCTCCGGAGAGCCCCTAACCTGGTATGTCTTGCGTCCCGCGCTCGCTCATGCCAACCTCGCCTCTAGAGCCCACCAGTGCCCTCGAGCCCCCTCCTCTCTTTAGCCATCCCATGGCATCTTCCGTGCGCCCACCACAACAGTTGGCACCCACCGTGGGGCAGCTCGAGGTCTTGGTCGGGAGCATGCTTCAGACGGGGCTCTTCTCCGACTCTGACGAGCCCGTCACGCTGGCGGACAATGTCATCAACGCGCTCTCCGCCTCCTTCGCCGCACAGCGCATCTCCGATGCACCCGCGACCGACGAGTACCCCAGATAGGTACTTGACTTTCCGACTCCCCTCTCTCCCTCGGCAGCGACGCCCCCGCCGGGGCAATGGACGTCCATGTGGAGGTCTTCGTCACCGGCACCGACGCCTCCTCCTCGTCGAGTGCGGCGAGGAAGGCCGCCAAACCCAGGGTCGCAGCAGGTCAGGCCGCCTCCCCCAACCCGTTGTGCGCCACGATGCAGAGCCTTCACATCCCCATCGGCACCAACATCGACGCCTCCAACATCGCCGAGGCCCAGGCTTGGCTCGAGGAGGACCGCCAGCGCCTGCTGGACCTGACCGAGACGCCCGCCGCCACGCAGCGTCACCTGGATTCCGCTCAGCTAGAGCGCGACGCCGCCTATGGCTTCACGCCTACCACGCCCGAGCCAAGCCGGGTCGCCGATGTGCGAGCCCGGGGCGGAACGATCAGTCGCGCCTTTGTGTCATCCCAGCCGTCTACGAGACTTCCGTGAAGAACATACGCATTGCCCAGGCGAACGCAGTCGGCCTGGACCAGCTCACGCGCGAGGAACTGAGGGAGCGCATCAAGCGGATGAACGACCTCCTCGACATGGCCAACGCGGAGCAGGACCGCCTCAACCAACTTGCCAAGCCGGCGGGATCCGGCTCCGCCCGCGCTGCCAAACCCGACGATCATCAGCACACGGCGTCCTCACTACCCAGCGAGGCGCACTCCGGCCGCACCCGGACCCGGCGCGACCCGGCCCCACCGGCCACCGGCGGCTTAGGCGATGAGCCAGCCCTAGAAAACCGACGCGAACCCGACCAACCCAGCCGGCGTCCGGCTCCAACTGACCCAGCCCCCCGTGGCCTGGTCGCCAGCTGACTCGGCGCATGCGCCATCGACGACACCGACGCTCGCCATCGCCTCGACCGGCTCGCCTTCTCCCTGGAGGTGGAGGAGAGCGGCGCCATCGGGCCGGCGTGCTTTGGCCCATGCATCCAGGAGGAGCCCTTCCCAAAAGGGTTCACGCTCCCCCGCGACACCCCCCAAGTACAACGGGACCGTGAAGCCGAAGGACTGGCTCACCGACTAAACCACTGCCATCGGCATCACAGGCGGCAACCACCGACTCGCCGTGCGCTACGCGCTGCTCATGCTCCAAGGGTCAGCTCGCACCTGGTTGAACAGTCTGCCGGTAGGCAGCGTCAACAAGTGGGTTGACTTCGAGCAGGCTTTCGTCCGCAACTTCACGGGAACCTACCGGCGACCCGGCCGTCCCAGCCAGCTCGCCATGTGCGTGCAAGAGCCGGCGAAGACCGACCGCGAGTACCTCGCACGCTGGACCGAGCTCCGTAACAGCTGCGAGGGCGTCCATGAGGTTCAAGCAATCCAGTACTTCATCAACGGGTGCCGAGATGGCACCCTCCTTAAGCATAAGCTCTTGCGCTCCGAGCCGGCCATCATGGCCGCGCTCATGGTGACAGCGGACAAGTACGCCAATGCTGACTCCGCCATGAAGATCCAGGTCGTGCTGGATGAAGCCGGCAAAGCAAAGCCGATTCCCCCTCCGAAGCTAGCCGACGAAGGCAGCCGGCAGCATCACAACTAGCAGAATAACAAGCGCAAGGCCGACCAGCCGGCTCAGTGCTACGACAACCAGCTCGTCGCAGTCGTCGAGCCCGCAACCGACCGGTGGCCAAGCGCTGGCAGACCGGCAAGGCGGCATGGCAGCCCACCATGAGCTTCGAAGAGATGCTCGACGCTCCCTGCAAGCACCACAGCGGCGCGAGGCCGTCCATGCACACGCTTCGACAGTGCAGCATCACCAAGCGCATAATGAGGGGCAACGTCCCGCCTCCTCCGGCTCCAGCTCCAGGCGCGGGCTGATGACCCACAAGTGTAGGGGATCTATCATAGTTCTTTCAATAAGTAAGAGTGTCGAACCCAACGAGGAGCAGAAGGAAATGATAAGCGGTTTTCAGTAAGGTTTTCTCTACAAGCACCGAAATTGAAGGTAATAGATAGTTTTGTGATAAGCTAAATTGTAACAAGTAACAAGCAATGAAAGTAAATAAAGTGCAGCAAGGTGGCCCACTCCTTTTTGTAGCAAAGGACAAGCCTGGACAATTTCTTATAATGAGAAAAACGCTCCCGAGGACACAAGGGAATTATCGTCAAGCTAGTTTCATCACACTCATATGATTCGCGTTTGGTACTTTGATAATTTGATATGTGGGTGGACCAGTGCTTGGGTACTGCCCTTACTTGGAAAAGCATCCCACTTATGATTAACCCCTATTGCAAGCATCCGCAACTACAACAAAAGTATTAAGGTAAACCTAACCACAGCATTAAACATATGGATCCAAATCAGCCCCTTACAAAGCAATGCATAAACTAGGGTTTAAGCTTCTGTCACTCTAGCAACCCATCATCTACTTATTACTTCCCAATGCCTTCCTCTAGGCCCAAATAACGGTGAAGTGTCATGTAGTCGACATTCACATAACACCATGATACGTCTCCAACGTATCTATAATTTTTTATTGTTCCATGCTATTATATTACCTGTTTTGGATGTTTATGGGCTTTATTTTACACATTTATATCATTTTTGGGACTAACCTACTAACCGGAGGCCCAGCCCGTATTGCTGTTTTTTTGCCTATTTCGGTATTTCGAAGAAAAGGAATATCAAACGGACTCCAAATGGAATGAAACCTTCGGGGGCATGATTTTTGGAACGAACGTGATCCAGAGGACTTGGAGTGCAAGTCAAGAAGCAGCCGAGGCATCCACGAGATAGGAGGGCGCCCCCTCCCCCCTATAGGGCGCGCCCCCTGTCTCATGGGCCCCTCGGGCGTCCACTGATGTACTTCTTCCTCCTATATAAGCCTATGTACTCTGAAAACATCCAGGGAGCACCTGAACCACAATTTCCACCGCCGTAACCTTCTGTATCCGCGAGATCCCATCTTGGAGCCTTCGCCGACACTCTGATGGAGGGGGAATCGACCATGGAGGGCTTCTACATCAACACCATAGCCCTTCCGATGAGTTGTGAGTAGTTTACCACAGACCTACGAGTCCATAGTTATTAGCTAGATGGCTTCTTCTCTCTTTTTGGATCTCAATACAATGTTCTCCCCCTCTCTTGTGGATATCTATTTGATATAATCTCTTTTTGCGGTGTGTTTGTCAAGATCCGATGAATCGTGGGTTTATGATCAAGTTTATCTATGAGTAATATTTGAATCTTCTCTGAATTCTTTTATGTATGATTGAGTTATCTTTGCAAGTCTCTTCGAATTATCGGTTTGGTTTGGCCTACTAGATTGATCTTTCTTGCCATGGGAGAAGTGCTTAGCTTTGGGTTCAATCTTGTGGTGTTCTTACCCAGTGACAAAAAGGGTTGCAAGACACGTATTGTATTCTTGCCATCGAGGATAAAAAGATGGGGTTTATATCATATTTCTTGAGTTTATCCCTCTACATCATGTCATCTTGCTTAATGCGTTACTCTGTTCTTATGAACTTAATACTCTAGATGCATGCTGGATAGCGGTCGATGTGTGGAGTAATAGTAGTAGATGCAGGCAAGAGTCGGTCTACTTGTTGCGGACGTGATGCCTATATACATGATCATGCCTAGATAACGTCATAATTATTCACTTTTCTATCAATTGCTTGACAGTAATTTGTTCACCCACCGTAATACTTATGCTCTTGAGAGAAGCCTCTAGTGAAACATATGGCCCCCGGGTCTATCTCTTATCATATTTGCTTCCAATCTACTTTTATTTGCATCTTTAATTTCTGCATCTATATTATAAAATACCAAAAATATATTTATCTTATCATACTATCTCTATCAGATCTCACTTTTGCAAGTGGCCGTGAAGGGATTGACACCCCTTTATTGTGTTGGTTGCGAGTTCTGTGTTTGTTTGTGTAGGTTCGTGGGACTTGTTGAGGAGCCTCCTACTGGATTGATACCTTGGTTCTCAAAAACTGAGGGAAATACTTACGCTACTTTGCTGCATCACCCTTTCCTCTTCAAGAAAAACCAACACAAGCTCAAGAGTAGCAAAAAGTATTTCTGGCGCCGTTGCCGGGGAGGTCTTCGCTCAAGTCAAGACATACCAAGTACCCATCACAAACTCATCTCCCTCGCATTTACATTATTTGCGATTTGCCTCTCGTTTTCCTCTCCCCCACTTCACCCTTGCCGTTTTATTTGCCCTCTCTTTCCCAATCTCCTCCTCTCTTTGCGCTTGCCTTTTCTGTTTGTCGTTTTCTGTTTGCCCGTCTGTTTGCTCGTTTACCTCGTCGTTATGGCTAGTTCCTTATCCGCTCCTATGTCTCCGGAGTTTAAAGTTCTTCACTTCAAACAAAGGCAAGGAGAAAATTTAAAAGATGCTTGGTATAGGATGATGGAATCTTATCGCAAGTGTACCCTAGAGGTGAACTTTAGAATTCTTCTTCGCAATTTTTATGTTGGGCTAGACATGACGCATAGACAACTCTTGGACTGCATTGCCAAGGGAAACTTTATTGAAATTGATCCTAGTATTGCGCATGAAATTATAGAGGAAATAGTGGGAACACTACCTCAAAAGGGAGGACCACATCCTACCAAAGAAGAAAACCAAGTGTTTGGAAAGATTTGCGAAGTAACAAAAGTATTGCAAAAATCTCTTGAGCCTCTTAAAAGTGTTAGCGGAAATCTTCACCGCATGAATATGTTGATTACCATTTGCAATAAGCGGTTGGATTCTTTAGATCTAAAAATTTCTGAGTATGAAGGGAAACGTAAAGAACCTCCCGGATTCGAGCTTGACTCCGCTAAGAAACTGAAAATTAAAGATGGCACTACTCAGATCTATCTTCGCTTTTATGCCTAGCTAGGGGCGTTAAACGATAGTGCTAGTTGGGAGGCAACCCAATTTTCCTTATGTTCTTTGTTTTTGTTCCTGTTTAGTGTTAAATTTTGCTTCTACTTTCTGTTTAGATGTGTTTTTATCTTTTAATTAGTGTTTGTGCCAAGTAGAACCTATAGGATAACCTATGATATGAGTTGATTTGATTCTGCTGAAAAACAGAAACTTTGCACTCACGAGAAAAAAATTCAATAAATCACAGGAACGAGTTTTTGCATTGAATCTTTTTGCTGCTGATCAATAAACAAAGTTTTTACTACGTCCTATTTTTGTAGGATTTTTAGAGTTCCAGAAATTTGCGTTAGTTACAGATTGCTACAGACTGTTCTGTTTTTGACAGAATCTGTTTTTCGTGTGTTGTTTGCTTATTTTGATGCATCTATGGCTAGTATGTAAGGGTATGAACCATAGAGAACTTGGAATACAGTAGGTTTAACACCAATATAAATAAAGAATGAGTTCATTACAGTACCTTATGTGGTGGTTTTGTTTTCTTTCACTAACGGAGCTTATAAGATTTCCTGTTGAGTTTTGTGTTATGAAGTTTTCAAGTTTTGGGTAAAGCTTTTATGGACTATGGAATAAAGGGTGGCAAAAGCCTAAGCTTGGGGATGCCCATGGCACCCCAATATATTAAAGAATAGCCAAAAGCCTAATCTTGGGTATGCCCCGGGAAGGCATCCCCTCTTTCGTCTTCGTTCATTGGTAACTTTACTTGGAGCTATATTTTTATTCGCCACATGATATGTGTTTTGCTTGGAGCGTCGTGTATTATATTAGTCTTTGATTTTTAGTTTACCACAATCATCCTTGCTGTAACACACCTTTTTGGATAAGCCTATTTTCTTAGGATTTGATAGAATACTCTATGTGCTTCACTTATATCTTTTGAGCTAGATAGTTTTTGCTCTAGTGCTTCACTTATATCTTTTCGAGCACGGTGGTGGATTAATTTTGAAGAAATTGCTAGTCTCTCATACTTCACTTATATATTTTTGAGAGTCTTTTAGAACATCATGGTATTTTCTATGATTATAAATTGGTCCTAGAATGATGAGCATCCAAGTTGGGTATAATAAAAAACTATCATAGGAAGTGAATCGGATGTTATGATCAATTTGATACTTGATAATTGTTTTGAGATATGGAGGTATTAATATTAAAGTCATGCTAGTTGGGTGATTATGAATTTAAAGAATGCTTGTGTTGAAGTTAGCAAGTCCCGTAGCATGCACGTATGGTTAAAGTTGTGTAACAAATTTGAAACATGAAGTGTACCTGGCTTGTGCATCCTTATGAGTGGCGGTCGGGGACGAGCGATGGTCTTTTCCTACCAATCTATCCCCCTAGGAGCATGCGCATAGTGCTTGATTTTTGATGACTTCTAAAATTTTTCAATAAGTATATGAGTTATTTTGACTAATGTTGAGTCCATGGATTATACGCACTTTTACCTTTCCACCATTGCTAGCCTCTTCGGTACCGTGCATTGCCCTTTCTCACCTTGAGAGTTGGTGCAAACTTCGCCTGTGCATCCAAACCCCGTGATATGATACGCTCTATCACACATAAACCTCCCTATATCTTCCTCAAAATAGCCACCATACCTACCTATTTATGGCATTTCCATAGCCATTCCGAGATATATTGCCATGCAACTTTCCACCGTTCCGTTTATCATCATCATGACATACATTACTTTTGTCATATTGCCATTGCATGATCATGTAGTTGACATCGTATTTGTGGCAAAGCCACCATGCATTATTTTTCATACATGTCACTCTTGATTCATTGCACCATCCCGGTACACCGCCGGAGGCATTCATATAGAGTCATATCTTGTTCTAGTTTCGAGTTGTAATTCATGTGTTGTAATCAATAAAAGTGTGATGATCATCATTATTAGAGCACTGCCTAAAAAGAAAAAAAAGGCCAAAAAAAGAAAGGCCAAAGAAAAAAAAGAAAAGAAAAAAAAGAAAAAAAGAAAAAAAGAAAATAAATAAAAGGGCAATGCTACTATCTCTTTTTCCACACTTGTGCTTCAAAGTAGCACCTTGCTCTTCATGTAGAGAGTCTCATAAGTTGTCTTTTTCATACTAGTGGGAATTTTTCATTATAGAACTTGGCTTGTATATTCCTACGATGGGCTTCCTCAAATGCCCTAGGTCTTCATGAGCAAGCAAGTTGGATGCACACCCACTAGTTTTCTTTTGTTGAGCATTCATTTATAGCTCTAGTGCATCCGTTGCATGGCAATCCCTACTCCTCATGTTGACATCAATTGATGGGCATCTCCATAGCCCATTGATTATCCTCGTCAATGTGAGACTTTGTCCTTTTTTGTCTTCTCCACACAATCCCCATCATCATTATTCTATACCACCCATAGTGCTATATCCATGGCTCATGCTCATGTATTGCGTGAAGGTTGAATTTTTTTGAGATTATTTAAGTACGAAACAATTGCTTGGCTTGTCATCGGAGGTATAGAAGTTGTGAACATCTTTGTGTGACGAAAATGAAGCATAGCCTAACTATATGATTTTGTAGGGATGAACTTTCTTTTGCCATGTTATTTTGAGAAGACTTGATTGCTTTGATTAGTATGCTTGAAGTGTTACTATTTCTTTTATCAATATGAACTTTTATTTTGAATCATTTGGATCTGAACATTCATGCCACAATAAATAAAATTACATTGAGAATTATGCTAGGTAGCATTCCACATCAAAAATTCTCTTTTATCATTTACCTACTCGAGGATGAGTAGGAATTAAGCTTGGGGATGCTTGATACGTCTCCAACATATCTATAATTTTTGATTGTTCCATGCTATTATATTACCTGTTTTGGATGTTTATGGGCTTTATTTTACACATTTATATCATTTTTGGGACTAACCTACTAACCGGAGGCCCAGCCCGTATTGCTGTTTTTTTGCCTATTTCAGTATTTCGAAGAAAAGGAATATCAAACGAAGTCCAAACGGAATGAAACCTTCGGGAGCGTGACTTTTGGAACGAACGTGATCCAGAGGACTTGGAGTGCAAGTCAAGAAGCAGCCGAGGCCTCCACGAGATAGGAGGGCTCCCCCCCCTAAAGGGCGCGCCCCCCTGTCTCGTGGGCCCCTCGGGCGTCCACTGACGTACTTCTTCCTCCTATATAAGCCTACGTACCCCGAAAACATCCAGGGAGCACCTGAAACACAATTTCCACCGCCGTAACCTTCCGTATCTGTGAGATCCCATCTTGGAGCCTTCGCCGACACTCTGCCGGAGGGGGAATCGACCATGGAGGGCTTCTACATCAACACCATAGCCCTTCTGATGAGTTGTGAGTAGTTTACCACAGACCTACGGGTCCATAGTTATTAGCTAGATGGCTTCTTCTCTCTTTTTGGATCTCAATACAATGTTCTCCCCCTCTCTTGTGGAGATCTATTTGATGTAATCTCTTTTTGCGGTGTGTTTGTCAAGATCTAATGAATTGTGGGTTTATGATCAAGTTTATCTATGAATAATATTTGAATCTTCTCTGAATTCTTTTATGTATGATTGAGTTATCTTTGCAAGTCTCTTCGAATTATCGGTTTGGTTTGGCCTACTAGATTGATCTTTCTTGCCATGGGAGAAGTGCTTAGCTTTGGGTTCAATCTTGCGGTGTTCTTACCCAGTGACAGAAAGGGCTGCAAGATACGTATTGTATTGTTGCCATCGAGGATAAAAAGATGGGGTTTATATCATATTTCTTGAGTTTATCCCTCTACATCATGTCATCTTGCTTAATGTGTTACTCTGTTCTGATACTCTAGATGCATGCTGGATACCGGTCGATGTGTGGAGTAATAGTAGTAGATGCAGGTAGGAGTCGGTCTACTTGTTGTAGACGTGATGCCTATATACATCATCATGCCTAGATAACGTCATAATTATTCGTTTTTCTATCAATTGCTTGACAGTAATTTGTTCACCCACCATAATACTTATGCTCTTGAGAGAAGCCTCTAGTGAAACCTATGGCCCCAGGGTCTATCTCTTATCATATTTGCTTCCAATCTACTTTTATTTGCATCTTTATTTTCTGCATCTATATTATGAAATACCAAAAATATATTTATCTTATCATACTATCTCTATCAGATCTCACTTTCGCAAGTGGCCTTGAAGGGATTGACGACCCCTTTATTGCATTGGTTGCGAGTTCTTTGTTTTTTTGTGTAGGTTCGTGGGACTTGCTGAGGAGCCTCCTACTGGATTGTTACCTTGGTTCCCAAAAACTGAGGGAAATACTTACGCTACATTGCTGCATCACCCTTTCCTCTTCAAGGAAAACCAACACAATCTCAAGACGTAGCACACCACTAGAGGAAAGACAACATACATCTCATCAAAATATCGAACGAATATTAAACTCACATGATTACTAATAGCAAGACTTCACCCATGTCCTCGGGAACAAACGTAACTACTCACAAAGCATATTCATGTTCATAGTCAGAGGTGTAATAATATGCATTAAGGATCTGAACATATGATCTTCCACCAAGTAAACCAATAAGCATCAATTACAAGGAGTAATCAACACTACTAGTAACCCACAGGTACCAGTTTGTAGTTTTGGATACAAGATTGGATACAAGAGATGAACTAGGGTTTGAGAGGAGATGGTGCTGGTGAAGATGTTGATGGAGATTGACCCTCTCCTGATGGGAGGATCGTTGGTGATGACGATGGTGATGATTTCCCCCTCCGAGAGGGAAGTGACCCCGGCAGAACAGCTCTGCTGGAGCTCTAGATTGGTTCCGCCAAGGTTCCGCCTCGTGGCGGCGGAGTTTTGTCCCGTAAGCTTGCCCCCAATTTTTTCCAGGGTAAAAGCCTTCATATAGCAGAAGATGGACACCGGGGAGGCCACCAGGGGGCCCAAGAGATAGGGGGCGTGCCCAGTAGGGGTGGGCGCGCCCCCCACCCTCTTGGCCAGGGTGTGGGCCCCCTGAGGTGTTTCTTACGCTCAATAATTCTTATTAATTCCAAAAATAAGTTTCATGGAGTCTCGGGTCTTTTGGAGCAGTGCAGAATAGGTTTCCAATGTTTGCTCCTTTTCCAGCCAAAATTGCAGCTGCCGGCATTCCCCCTCTTCATGGTAAACCTTATAAAATAAGAGAGAATAGCCATAAGTACTAATATATAATGTGTAATAACAGCCCATGATGCAATAAATATTGATATAAAAGCATGATGCAAAATGGACGTATCAACTCCCCCAAGCTTAGACCTCGCTTGTCCTCAAGCGGAAGCCGAAATCGAAAAATATGTCCACATGTTTAGAGATAGAGGTGTC